>NC_086317.1:111071767-111401142 GCF_036172605.1 Pelobates fuscus | reverse complement strand
TTTATACCAATGTGATCTCTTTTGCAATATCATAAGTTCTCATCAAATATAATTATTCAGATTTTCTATATTTATTGGAGATTTTCTAACAATTTCATACATTTTTTAATATGTGTAACAACAATCACTTCTCTGGTATTTCTTACAACTTGAATATTAATAAGGCTGCAAGTATGAAATATTCATGTATATACAAATATAATCTTGAAGTTAATTTGCGTCTTACTCAAGATGATAAATATATGGTAAGGTTGTACATTTCACTAATATTATAACATTATTGTATAATCATAAAAAAATGAATATACTCAAAACAAGATGTATGTCTATTTTTAAATTGACATTGCAAAAGCTACCAAACAAGTAGAAAAAAAATAATGTATATATATATAAAAAAGACTTAATAAAAGCGTCTTTCTACAAGATTAATAGCTTAGCAATATTTTAACTGTGTGTGTTCTTTAACATAGTTTAGCAATAAAAATGATCGGAGAAGGTTTGTGAGGCTGCAAATGTCTAACATCAAACTCCATAAATACAGAAAATAGGCAGTAAATTAAATCTCAGTAAGTAAGAATAGAGAAATCATCTTAGAGAACTTGCACCTGGCAACCTTTATTATGGTCCAGTGTTGAACAAGTAAAATAAAACAAGATATTCTCCCAAGAACTTATGGAAGCTGGTACTTAATTTCAGAAAAAGGGGTACCCGTCTAAAGATTGCTCTGTTACATTTAAATTCCACTTCATGTTATTTGGCGTGTCTGGTCCCTTTTTAATTTGATTGGCAGATTTGGGGTTGGTCATCTAGACCATTGAGCACCCTATTTCAACACTATTAACCATACACAGTCTCTCCTTGGAAATAGTGTCCTAGAAATAGTCCTTTGGGACAGCATGAAGTACCCTTCATTTTAGGTGCATGCAGGGTTAAATCGATACCTGGATCTCCCTTCAAGTGAGCAAAGGTCAGATATAGTGTGAGCACTGTCACATTACATTATATAATTATAAATCACTGTAAGGGCTGTACATGCAAGCTACAGGGATACCCTGTAATATCATCCCCTACCAATAGGTGATCCTCCCCATACTGGATTTCAGTGACTTTAGAAAATGTAAAAAAAAAAATAAAGGGTGCATGTAAATGTATTTTTTCTTAACTATATATATAATGAAGATGTTTAAAAAATTAAGGGATACAAATTAGTATAGTTTGATTTATTTTTCCATAGCTATACTAGTATGAACATTTTTAATTTGTTTACGTTTTTGTATTTTTTAATGATACTAAATGATAAATATATAACATTTGTGTGGGTGCATAAAAAAGGGGGAAATTACAACTGAACAAGCACAGATCAAAATCTAAGTCTTGGTGTAGGTCTTGTTGTGGGTATGAAGTAAGACTTTGCCTTATTTATACTATTCTTTTTTTTTCTTTTTTTTAATATATATTTTATCAACTAATTGTGTGAATGTCAGTTTAATTAAAAAATATTTTTAGAAATTGCTTAGAATGCCGAAAATAATAAATGCCTAATGCATAGTAGATAAAGGAGTAAGCAATTTTGGTTGTGGGCATGCATTCTAGAACTGCTAATGTGAATTTAACTCATTGAGTCACATTCAGACCTTTGACATGAAAAGCGAATTTCACAGTCTGTCTCCATAACAACTAGGCTTCTTCTGTCAGAGAACTGTCATTTAACGGTATATAATGTGTTTAATCAGATCATATGGGCAATAGTTGCAAGCCTTTTGCTTACCCCATGCTGTTTCTATTGTTTTCATCTAGAGTTTTCCAAAAGAAAACTGCCACTTTGTTTCTTATAATATGATAGGATTTAACTTCCTGTTTAAAAATGGTAACATATTGTCAGCAAAAGATAAATGTATTCACAGAAACAAGTTAAATTGGGAGAGATAGATAGATAGATAGATAGATAGGATACTACTTAAATAAAATATAATGCTTTTTTATTATGTTATATATAATATAGTTTTATATTTAAATGAACTATTAAAAAAGGAGTACATAAAAAATACTAATATAGATATATATATATATATTAAACCTTTGCACAAAAGTTGGCAAAATGTAAAAAAATCTATTAAAAATACATTCCTATATCAATAATCGTAATTATCTAAAGACAACCATTTTGTTAGGCATTGCATTTTACTTTTCATGTGTATTGCTGTATGAGCATTAGATATTAAATGTGTACACATGAGACCTGTATTGATGAAATATATTAGTACACACCAGCATATTTTATTTGCGATACACTTACCATCCTCAGTTGGCACATAGATATTTAAATATAGACAATCTTCATTCTGATCTTGTACATACGATACAACTGTATCCAAATTGGCAGTAAACCATATAGGCAGCATATCATTTAACAAAGATCTTTCATCCAAAAACTGTGGGCAAACAGGAGCAAATTGGGTCGCATTCCTAACACCAGTCCAAGATGAAGGTGGCTCAGGAGGTTGGAATCGTCTTTCTCCTGTTGGAGGTGAGGCATATGGGACTCCCAGGTATTGCTCAACAGGGCCAAGAATCTCAATAGGTAGAGGTGTTCTTGTGCCACGTATTCTTCCATAGTTTGTAGGTACTACTGGGTGCTGTACTTGGCTATCAATTATTGTAAATCGTACTGAAAGAACTGTTATCCATAAGAGCAAATGTGATTTTACCATAATACAGACGGGGGTGAAGATTGAAGGCAGCCATAATAATCCCTTTGGTCTCGACATTGTTTACATCAACATCAGCAAAGGTGATATCTCCCAGGATGAGAGGAAAAAGATGAAGAAAAGAAGAACTTCAGCCAGGTTAATTGAATCTTCTAGGTGAAATATGACAAATTTATTGCCACCGTTGTATAACTGCCATATACAAGTTCCAAATCTGCAATGATGTTGAGCCCATTCCACAATAACAAGGCAAGAATGTCTCACACTATCCCAGAGTCTATTTTAGTTAATTTGTTTGTTCATTCATTTCAAAAACAAACTTGGTCCACCTGTACGTAAAAGACAAACAAACAGTAAACAAAACAAAAAAATATTTAGTGAATGCATATCAAATATTTTGCAGTGTCTTATGTATTTATTTATATGTATTGTTATCCAAAACTAGTATAGTTAAATCATATCTTAACATGATATGCATGCTCAGTTTATTTCTAATTTTGAATAATAAAAAAGTATATTTAATACATTTTAGTAATAAAGAGCAACCAAAAGCCTTAGATGAGGGACCCTAAGAATCTGAGGTCTATGTGCCGCATGTGTATTTCTATGGTGGGTCCACTGTCAGGGACTTCTTTGCCAGCCTACTCTTTGATAATCAACTGTTCCAAGACTAAAAAAAGGTTTCAGGATAGGGCTTTCTCCATGCTATCTTAGGTCATTTTTCAAGTACTGTGTGCTTCCACATATGGGTGACATTTGTTTTTACTTTGGCTGGGGTGGGGTATCAGAACTCATTTCTGAGTAAGCTGAAAAAAAAGACTAACATTCACGTCTACAAGTTATTATTTTTGTTATCAAACACATTTTATATTATTGATTAGCAAGTGTCATCTGTATATATTGCTATTCAGTAGCTCTTTTGGACAGATAATAAAGAGGCCCCATTTCAAAACTATATTCTGTGTTCGGGGTGACTTAATTGTGCATTATAGATACTGCCTACTACCTTAGTAGGTCATAGTAGGTCATGGATCAAAGGGATTTTCTTGATAGAGCAAAGAAGATATACAAATATAGTGTATGCCACAAAATAAAAAGTGAAAAACAATTATAGGTGAAACTATAATACATTTACAGCAAACAATGTATAATGCTAAATATTGGTCGTGTTTATTTAAATGCAAATCTGTTGTTTTGAGATGTATAATACATTTACAGCAAACAATGTATAATGCTAAATATTGGTCGTGTTTATTTAAATGCAAATCTGTTGTTTTGAGATGTATTCATTAAATCATGCATTGAGGCACTTTGATAAGCAAAAAGTATTATTGAAAATAGATTTTTTTTTCTCATCTTGTTTTTTTTTTTTTGTCTTAAATTAGTAATTTGCTTGCCAATTCTTCACAGCTCATAATACCATGCATACATTTACATGGTTCTGATTTTTTTTTTTACATTTTTTATTATGAACATGGTTATGACTATTCTGAAAACTAGCATTGTCTGACTAAACTCAATGGATTAAGGAAAATAAAAGGTTAAAACATTGATCCTTTTTCAGCTTCTTTAACCATTGAAGGTGGAATCCTGGGAAAAGGGTTAGAAGAGTTTTCTCAGACAATTACAATAGTGTAGCAATCTACATAAAACAGTACTAAATGTTTGGAATTTCTCATAGTAATTTTATTCAGTTCTCAATTTTTGAGGCTATTATACTTATTGGAGAAACAAGCCACTTCAAAATAATATTCACATGTTAATTTCTAAAATGTATAATAAAATATTTAGTAAAGAATGTGCATTATAAAACTATTGTAACATAAAATTAACACTCCCCTTGTACATTCTTTACAATTCTTGATTTACTGAATAGCCTTGATACTTTTTAAATGAATCATGGTGGGAATTTTAAGAGATATCTGATTAAAAGATCACAAAATGGCAATTATATCTAACTATTAATTTTACCTATGCATTAATCATCATTATATAGCTAAGATTTTAGCTGCTGTTTTGTCATTCATATATTACTTGCAATTTTGCACTAAATTTCCTACCAGTGATAAAAAAGAGAAAGAGAAATATATGAAAGAATATTCACGCTACAGAAGATTTCACAAGTTTGTCCACAAGTCATCACATCCCATTGTTTAACAAACAGGATCCACAATCCAATACATTTCATCAAATCATTTTAAAAAACAGTTCTTGAAAATGTCAGATACTGACATATACAAAATAACCAACTGAATTGAATGACCCCATTATTTGTATTACAGCCTAGACATTCCTTCAGTTTTATAGCTATATAGTCATAACAGCTTTTTTTGCATAGCAGAAAGGCCAACAATATTGATCAAGTATGCTTTCTTTTGAATCTATAAAACATTTTACATTTAGTATCTTAGTAAACCTAAAAAAATCTTGCTTCCTTATTATGTACACAGTGATATAGAACACAATACAATATTATTATTATTATTATTATTATTATTATTATTATTATTAATAATAATAATGTTATTATTATTGGTATTTATATGGTGCCTACTTATACCGAAGTTCTTTACAATATTATAAAAGGGGGAAATCTAACAGTAAATGAGAGAATTACAAAATGTTACAGGAAAAATAGATAAATGAGGATCCTGCTCAAATGAGCTTACAATCCACAGGAGCGGTATAAAACACAATAGGAAGGGCATCAAGAGGGACAGCAAACAGACAAGAATACAAAGTAGCAGTGAGAGTGGAGTGTGGCCCTTTAGGGGAGAGAAAGAGTCAGGATTGTGAAGTAAAAGTTATTTTAGTGCCTAGCATAGGTGTGCGCACGGGGTGTGCCGGGTACCCTAATCCCTTCGGCCTGTGCTATGTGCCTCCATGGGCTGGTGAGGGAGATCTTGATCTCCCTCACCAGCCCACAGGCAGGGAGGGAGGCAGGAGAGGACCTGCGGAGCTCTAGCCAGCAGCTCCACCGGGTTCCTCTCGCAAGGTCGGAGCGTTGCCGCGGCACACACACACACACACAGCACACACACACACTAACAGCTCCCTCACACATACAGCACCCACACACATACATCACCCTTACACACACAGCACCCTTACACATACACACACAGCACACACACACTAACAGCACCCTCACACACACAGCACCCTCACGCACAGCACCCTTACACATACACACACAGCACACACACACTAACAGCACCCTCACGCACACACACACACAAAGCACCCGTACACACACAGCATCCTTACACATACACACACTAACAGCGCACACACACACTAACAGCACCCTCACACATACACTCAACACCCTTACACACACACAACACCCTCACAAACAAAGGGTCCTTTGGAGCTGTGATATATTAAGAGATCATAGAAAAGGATACTTTGTATCTATTGCCTATTATGGGTTCATTTATCTACTACATACAGATTTGTATCCAGTGTTTTTTTGTCATTCTAAGCCATATACTGCAAGTCATGCGGTACTCATATATTGAACCTTAGTTTTCTATTAAGGATAGACTCATTAGTTAGTCACTTATTATTAAACTTATATTTGGTGACAGTATAGATTGTAGAGTATTCATTTATTGCAATTCAGAATATTACATGATTCTCTACTCTATAATTCCACTCGTTATCTGCCAGTTCCTATATGTGAAATAAGTCTCCCCTGAGTGTTCATAGTTGTGATGGTTTCTTAAGTTTCTTTTTTTCTCTGGGTTTTTTTTGATGCCCTATAATAAAATGTTTTTTATTTAATCTTTATATATATAGTACAACACCCATAGAACTCTCTTTTTGGTGCTCCCAAAGCTTATTTAGCGAGGGATCACCTCCAGTTTAAGTGTTTTTGCATATATTCAAGGGTTACCCCCTATTGAGTTCTGTGGACACACTTTAGATCCCATAAGTGGGTATCTTGTACTTCTCTGTACTCCTTCTTGATTTTTCTAGTAACATTACCTAAATATGCCATATTTTATCATATCCTAATTTCCGCATACCTTGTGATCTCAAGAGTGTGGAAACAAGCATCGCCACGAGATACAGCAGTAGTGAAAAAACAGGTCAACTTGAATTGGTTGTAGGAAAAAAATTAAAATGCGGCAATTTAGGTTCAAAACTTCCCTAGACAAGGCTCAAAACTTTGGCAACTTCCACAACCCTGACAGGGGATGAGCACCTCTCTACTTCCCTCCAAAAAGAAAAAAATATATATCCTATATATAAAGACCACACAACCTTAATCTTAGGACACTCGAAGCATAGAATAACACCCTTGGACACATTTCTTCTTTCAGTAGCTGGGACCCAGTCCACTAATGCAATAGGTAAACACCTACTATAAGAATTTTATTTCACTTCTCTCCACTGTTCCTACACTTCACTTTCCTCCTGCATACATGAGTTAACAATGTTTTGTTACAAGCACATGAATCCTACTGTATATCAAGTTATAAGGTTTTGATCAGGCCTGCAATGGAATGCTTTCATGTGTCTGTATGTGCATTTTTTCCTGTAGCTGATGTACCATACATGCTTGGAACCACAACTTTGAATGTCACTGTCACTCATTATACATGCAATAAAAGTTGCCAAATCGAAATAAAAATATCTATAGAATGTTGAGGTTAGAGGTTTCCTTAATTGGTGGCATAAGCAATGATGGAGTTCAAACAAAAAAGAAGACATTAAATATTTAAACTGCAGTACATTTCATTTTAGTGACTGCAAAGAAGCTCTGTAATGCTCTACTTGGGAAGGGGATGAAAAAATATATATAATTCAAATCTTAAGATATGAAGCCGTGTGAAAGTAATATAGATTGATCTGGGAAGTAATATATAAAGAAATCAACATGCCACCCACTATTAAAACAAATGTCCCATCACTCATCTCAAACTTTTCAAGATAATTGAAATTCATAAACATGGAAATTCATAAATGTTTTTAAATTAATAATATGGAAACTCATAAACCGCTTTATATAATGTAGTTTTAAAAATAACTATACCATTTTTTTTATGAAAGCATGAAATATTAAAAAACAAAAATGTGGATGTAGATAAATGGGAATTACTTTGTGTCCATATAACAAAGTCTGAACCTAAGCTCATCCAAAAGCTAAAGAGCTATGATAAGACAGATGAGTTGATTTATATTTGCCAAAATTATATAGCTGAAATATTATGCTTGTTTTGTATTTTTATAATTGATGAGAACATAAAAATTATTTTTGGTACAAGCTACATATGTGTATGAATAATTCTAGCTGCAGAAACATAAATGTTTGTGATGTCAATTATAGCTAAAATATTTATTTTTTAAGTCTAAAGTATCTGGTTATGAAAGCATTACTAAACATAACATTACAGTACATTCTGCCAGGTAGAAAAAGAAAGCAAATAATTTTAAAATATCACGTAAACAGTGTTCGTTCACCTGCTGATTTCAATAATGACAGTACAGATCAGGTGCACAAATTAACGTCAAAATGATGGATGCTCTACTGCAAGTAAACCGCAGTTAACATTTGTCATGTATTATGTCAACTATTTCCCATGGCAAATATATCTCTTCAGCTATGAAAGGCAATTTATATCTTAGTAATGCAGAGTTGCACACATGCACTCACAATCAAAACAGTTGTCAATGCACTTAACGGAAATGTTAAGTTACAAAATGTCTGCAGAATCTAAAAAAAATGTCAAGATTAAAATGTTACTACTTGATATCTATCTATCTATCTATCTATCTATCTATCCATCCATCTATCTATCTATTTATTTATAACATATTTTACCAGGAAGGAGACATTAAGATTTTTCTCATTTTAAAGTATGTCATGGGTTTCAAGTATGTCCTATCTATCTATCTATCTATCTATCTATCTATCTATCACACATTTTACCAGGAAGGATACATTAAGATTTCTCTCATTTTCAAGAATGTCACGGGTTCCAAGTATGTCCTATCTATCTATCTATCTATCTATCTATCTATCTATCTGTATGTCTGTCGATAAACAACAACAACCTTGTACTCAATTACTTCACCACCCGTTAGTAATTGCCTAGGTGCTCCTCACAGTTAGAAAATAATTACACAAAAGAGGCACTAATGGGACTTAAATACATTTTGTGATCAAAACTGCATTTATTAGCATCACGTTGTAATAAATCATTTGACATTTTAGTCCCATAGTGGACTTTTATCAAGATGAAGTACAATCAAATGTGAAAATATAAAAAGCATAGCTCAGCTGGAAACAATGCTCACCACATGACAAAAGAAACAGGCAAGTGGTAAGCGTAAAGCAAAACCCAGAACCAACAAAGGAAAAGAAAAAAACAAATGGCACAAGTGGAGCAACCCCCACACTTTTTATAGAGCTTTTAATTACCATTGTCATAAAATATATATATATATATATATATATATATATATTAGAGGTGCTCAACATTATAACAGCCATGGGGAAATTCCTCAATACAGCCTTATAAAAATAAACTTCAATTAACTTGTCCTGAAATACAGATGTATTTATGTATCTATTGTTATATTTTTTTTTATATTGTGAATTAAAAGTGATAACTGAAAATTCCTTTATTGCAGATATTAGGTATTTATCCCTGTAACTATCTTCCTTCATACAATAATCAAGCACCTTTGTAATGTACTTTTTCTTGACCTCTTAGATGTTCCAGAACAGACATTCATTTATGCCTTAATAAAGTAAATTTTTAAGGAAATATACAGAGCTTAACATCTAAACTACAAATCATTTGCCTATTATTACTATTATTATTGTCACATAAAGTGCTAACTCATTCCACAGAGTTTTACAATTATAAAGTGGGAATATGAAAGCAAATAACGAAAACTGTTCCAAATCTTAAAAAGAAACAAGACATTATTGAGGAACTACTTAAAACACCTTACAATCTAGAGCGAGAAATATGAGAACACAAGAGGAAGACAAAATGGAGTATATGTTCCAACAGGTGAGTGTGGGGAGATTACAATTTGATCTTGAGAGAGTGAAGTGGACTATGGAGCCACAACTTTTAGTAAACAAGAGGGTGCAGACAGCTTCTAGGCATATAAATTACCCAGGGAAGCTGTAGGTTCATGTGAAAAGATAAGAAAGAACATCTCAAGAGATTGAATATCTAATGGGAAGGAAGCAGACTGTTACAAAATTCCCTTGAATAGTACTGTAGTTGAAGTTAGCAGTAGTTATAAAGAGAGAGTAGTATAAGGTCAATAGGAAAGTATGTCACTGTGTGTATCTGAGTGTGTGTATTTGTGAGTCAAGGTGTTTGTATCTTTGTGTCAGTGTGTATCTGTGTGCCTGTGTGTGTGTATATCTGTGAGATACACACACTGGCACATACAAACACAGATATACACACCTTGACACACACCAGCACATGCAAACACAGATAGACACACCTTGACACACAGATACACACTGTGTGTCAAGGTGCGTGTATCTGTGTGCCACTATCTGCCAGTGTGTGTATCTGTGTGTCAGATTCATACACACTGGCACATAAAAACACAGATACACAGACCTTGATACAGACACATACAAACACAGATACACACACCTTGATACAGACACATACAAACACAGATACAGGCTTTGAAACAGACGCACACACCTTGACACACAGATAGATACATACATACACACACACACACACAGATGCACACTGTGTGTCAAGGTGTGTGTATCTGTGTCAGTGTGTCTATCCATGTGCCACTATCTGCCAGTGTGTATCTGTGTGTCAGATTCATACACACTGGCACATACAAACACAGACACACACCTTGATACACAAACACATAAAAACACAGATACACAGACTTTGAAATAGACCACTATGTTGATACACTATGTCAAAGGGTTCCGCAGGAAAAATTAATTGGAAAAACCTGTTCTAGAGAAATACATGAACAGTGTGAAACATGTAACTCCATTTTAATGTGTGACAATGCAGCCAGTTTGTCAATCTCATTAAATAGCAGTGCTGTGCTTGGTGATGTGATCTCAAGCATAGCCAACTATTGAATGCTACAATGCTAATTAACTGTCCTTTTAGTATAACTTTATTGTTAACTGAGGTTAGTATGAGGTTGGTCAACTGTCAAATTACAAATAGGTTATTTAAAGAAAAAGTAGGAGAACTGAAGTAGTGCAAGCTTGCTGCAATCCCCACTAGGCCTTGCTGATGCTGCAAGTAGAAACTTTGTTTAACTTAGCAACACATTGAAAATAGTGCAGATTTTTAACAATTTGGACAAAGAATTTGAGTATACTAAAAACAAAACCATGTCAAAGCCACTTTAAGGGAAAAAAAATCACTTCTGTTGCAATTTGTTCATTGACAATTTTTTATTAAGTATAAATTCAAAAAGTCATGTTAAGAGCAAAAGAGATGTGCTATCCAAATTAAATTATCAAATTATCCGCATGTAGAAAAAATATTTAAAAATTACAGTTTTTTTCAGTTATTTCCAATGTTTTAGAATTGAAATGTTGACTAAAGAAGAATATGCAAATCTGTTAAAAGAAACACTATGCTGTTAAAATGTATTATTAAAATATTATTTTTAAAGTTGGGGGTGCTCAAAGCTATGTATGCATGGCTCCTTTCTCTGTATAAAAAAATATATATTTTAAAGAAAAAAATGAACTTGTAATCCAGCACACTCTACAGCTGCTCCTCCCACTGTGAGATCAATAAGTATGATGCACTCTAGTCCAATCAAACACTTCTCATAAAAAAAGTATGGTACATCTCTGGGGCATGCGTCGCAATTACTATTATCCACCATTCCAATGATTCTCAAAGAGATATACTGAATCCAAAAATTCTCTATGAGAAACACAAGCCATGTTTGAGGTGCAGTAATGTCTACATTACTATTTCACAGAAACAGCAATATTTTATATTGCCAGAAAACCATTACATCAAGATGTAGGAGTTTTATTGTTTATATTAACACCTTAAGTATATTGTTCAATGCAGCATGGACGAGCTACAAAGCACAATTATTAACCTATTGTTATTGCCTATTGCTATTCTTAGGCAAAGGGTTTTGTTTGATATGTAATAATGATTACTGAAAGTTTAAAAAAGCAAATAGCTATATTTTAAGAGCAATTCATATTTGGTGATGCTAGGAAAATTAAAATGATGCTAATAACCTAATACTTTACATAAGCTGGGAAGATAATAACACTTTGAATTAAAAAAAATAGCAAATATAATCATGAGTTTGATTTAAACTCAGAGTTCGTATTTTGAAATAATCTGGGAACTACTAACCGGTTAAACCAAAACAATTCCCTTAGGATCTTGTTCCAAACTAAAGTGTGTGCTTATGTATAATTGCCAGCTTTATACATGAAATCATTTAATGAGTAAAATGTGACGCTGAAAGATCAGATGGCATAGATTGTTTAGCACCTTTGTGGGTTGAAGAATCAGTCAATGTTGTTGTTTTTTTTCTATCCATAGTTTAAACTATACCAATTCATTATATAGACTTCTCATTTGCTCGACTTTCCTATATACTTCATATTTTGAATATTTGCACAGGGCACAGGATAGGTATATCCCATAAAGACCCCACCTCATCTGCAAATAGTACAGCCTATAGACTAATTTCTGAAAAACATAAATCAAACTGTTAATAAGCTGGCAGAAGTTACTGTGTTGATAACCATTTCACCTTCAGGTAGGTATAGATTCAGTCTCTACATTGTGTTGGCAAATCTACCTACTAATCCGGCAGTGGCTTCCAAACCAGTCCTCAAGGCAGTCCTATCAGTTCTGGATTTAGCAATTACATGGTTGTTTCCAAGGTGTTTCATTACTTTTTTTCTAAAAAAAAAAACCTTAGACACAATTGGATTATTCCTAAATCCTGGACTGGTAGGGGTGCCTTGAGGACTGGTTTGGGAACCAATGTACTACAATATATGTATAACTTACAAGGTATATTTATTTGATGTAACATCTGGCAACAGACACATAATTTTCCTTTTCCAACATGATGACCGTGGCATTCCAGACCTGCATGTTTGTAGTTTTTACCAGTATGCCAGTGGCAAAACCACAAAGTCTATTAAGCTCCAAATAATGTATAGAAAAATTAATTTTCACCTATATGTTTGTTTGCTAGTAATTGTGGCAATCACAATGCATATGTGACATATTATTCTCTATAAAGTAAACCGTGATCGACTAAACAAATGTGTTAATAGGGTTGCCACTAAGAAATAAAAACATTAGAACTAATATAAAAGAGGTGTAGAAAATAATTATAAAAATTAAAAATAATAAAATTTTTTTTTTTTTTGTTCCAATAGTCCATGTAGTTAAAATACCCTTCACAGATGCTATCATTTATATGTTAATTTAGTGTGTTATGAGAAATAGGAATCGACTGGATAAAAGGAGAGTATCCTATTCAAATGCTATGAACAAATAAATAAATGGACACATTTAAACAAACAAAGATTTTGAGATAATGTATTATATCCATTATTATAATGTGTGTGGTACTATAGAGACACTGAAAACCATTATTTCATCAACAGATGGTACATTCTGCTCTTGGGTCCAAGTGATCATCCCGTTGGACTGAGCAAATCAGGTTGATATACTTACAGGGACTCAGACCTAATTAAAAGCCTATTTTTATCACCAAAAGACTTATCAGATATATCACAATTTATACTTATCATTTCTAAACCTAAGTTTGTCATTTCTGTGGAATTAAATATTAAAAATTTGTTTAGCTTATTATTCCACCGTTCTCAAAACAATTATCTAGAATGCTCATGCTGTGGGTACTTTACTAATCACAGAAGACCCCAAGTTATTTGCTTCTATTTCTTTGTGGACTGCTAATACAAATATGTTGCTTAAACATCTCAATTAATATACTAGATGTTTTTGCATATGCAAAGAACCTGCAAAGGCAGATATGAATGATATGGTTCATCCTCTAGATGACATTTTTAGAAGATTTTTAGAAGATGTAAGATTTAGAATATAATTTCCATTTATTAAAGGGACACTATAGTCACCAAAACAACTTTCGCTTCATGAAGCAATTTTTGTGTATAGATCATCCCCCTTGCGGTTTCACTGCTCAATTCTCTGCCACGTAGGAGTTAATTGGCACACATGTATCACTAATTATACTTTACTATATTTGTATTTTCTTTATATTTATAGGATTCAAATATCTATTATATATAAGGGTAAGTGTGTGACATATTACTATATCATAGACCTTCCCTATATCTACTGTTGTCGACTTTGATGTCACTCAGTTAGTTTTCTTTATTTGCATTTTTATGTATATTTGTTGCATTCTCTAGTGAACTTAAAGTAGAAATTGTAGCAATATTAGTCCAGTGATGCAGATGTAAAAAAAAAAAAACAGATGAAATTAGTATCTTGTAATAATTTTCTTTATTTGACTGACAGAATATTGTACTGACAAGCTTTCAGGAGAACCTCCCTTTCTCAAGTCCAAATCTAGATTCTACAATAGAAAATAAACTACCACTACAGGCAAACACAGCAAAACATATTGTTTACTCGTTGGAAAAGTTAATGTACATGAAATATTGTGTAACAACAATGGGTGGCAAAGAGATCATACACATTTCATTCTTCTCCTCTTATGCCATATTCTCACATTGACTTGTGATCAACTGGCCAACATGCTTTAACGGAGAAGATTCACTGAACAATAAGGAATCTGGCATGGTATGATCATGCACAGTCGAGGCGAGGAACACTTTTTCTTATATCTGCAAAGGTTGTTGGAAATTAAAAGATGCCCTCTCAAAATATAAAGACCGAAATATAAAGCTTATTGCCACAGCATTGCAAACTTTAGACACTTCTCTTCTGTTTCTCCTAAGTTATTCTGGACAACCCACAAAAGCTGTCACAAAGAAACACTTTACTAAGCTAACAATAGCATCTAAATATCATACCTGACATGGATTTCCTTCTCAAGACACCATCTAGATTTTTTTATTCCCTATGATATATAATGAGGGTACGAATACATCCCAACCATTCCCAGAAAAAGAGAACTTTCTCAACACATTCTCATCTTTATATGAACAGGAGTATAACCTTTTTCATTATTTATTTATTTTTATTCATCGTATTTTATTCACAATATTTTTACAAATTTAGAAACAAATTTGAACGGAAAAGTGAGTGGCCAACTTGATCTCAACTAGCAGATGAAGATGCTTTAAGTATCAAGGTAAAGAGCAGAGTAACCCACCTCCAGGAAATTGAAATTGACAAAGACTATTTGCTTCACTACTTGTGGGGACTTATGTGAGCATTGAGGATTCAGAATATTACCTGTAAGAAAAAACACCTGCTCACTTTGGTCACTCAAAGGACTGTACAATAGCTGCAGGACAACCAGAACAAGAGCAGGCCATGCACTCTTTTTCTCATCCCAGTAGTTCAGAGGATCCTCAGCAAGAGACTGTCAGGGTACTCACCTGTTAGACAGACAGCCAGACGTGGCCGCTCCTGGAGTTCCCAACTTGAACCGGGGAACTTATCAGTCCTAGTCCTGATTTCTACCTCTGAGCCACAGCAGCTTTACACAGAGACTACTGAGTCCGGTCCTGTTCATCCTGGCATGGCTTATACACCGGGGGCTGCACCTTGACTTGGCTGTGTCTCACCTGACTCTCATCGGTCATCAGCAGGGTATTTAAACCCAGCCTCTTCCTGTGCTCAGTGTCAAGTCTTTGATCTAGTGTTCCTGTGTCGTACCAGTGTTCCAGTTTATCTGCTTCGTATATTTGACCTCGGCTTGTGACTACGTTTATTCTGACCTCTGGCATCCCTTGACTTCAGCTACTCCTCGTTGTTCCTGACCTCTGGCATCCTTTGACCTCGGCTATCCCTCGACTATCCTGCTGGTTCTGTCCTTGCCTGTCCTGCGTATTTGGCACTGCATCCTGCACAGCCCCCATGCACAGACCCACAGGCCAGGTGAATTCTTACCTGACCACCTCGGCCTGTGGCTATCTGCAAGGGTGAGCAACATATCTGCGCTACAGACTCCCAACTCAGGTAAGACCCTGACAAAAGACTTGACCAATATGGAGTCCGCAGAAATGGGCTCATCCTCACTCCAGCAAGTGTCCAGCCTGGCCCAGACTGTTTCGGAGTTGCAGCAAGAAATTTTTTCTCTTAAAGGCGCAGTACATCCAGCTCCGGAACCCTTTGTCATCATGCCCGACAGATTTGATGGTAACTACATGTCCTTTCAGTCATTCAGGATGGATTGCAAGGTATTGTTTTCTTTAAAGCCTCGAACTTACGCCACGGATTTCATCAGGGTCAGAGCGGCTATCAACCTGTTGTCTGGACGCATCAAAGTTTGGTCTTACCAAATGTTGCAGAGGAAGAGTCCTGTCCTTGTCAGCTGGGAATCCTTTATTATTGCTATGGACTCACAGTGCAGGACCACTAAGCCCAAGCCAGCTCCACCTACTAAAAAAATCGCGGAGTCTACGTAACCAAGGAACCGAGTACTATCACCACACCCCAGTGATGCCCTCTTATGATCCAGTTCCCAGGAAAACTCCAGAGGTATCCTGTGTTCCACTTGATCCTGAGGAACCTATGCAAATTGGACGTGTCCACTGCAAAGTCACACCTAGGGAGAGGGACCGAAGGAGAAGCCATGGTCTGTGTTTTTACTGTGGAGAAGGAGGACACTTCATCACGCTTTGTCCTGTTCGCCCTCCTAGACCTCCAGCTCTCCGACTGGGTAATAATATCCTTCGTCCAGTGTACACCGCTTATCAGCCTAAAGAGCTACAAGGGAGCCGTTATTCCTGCCCAGGCTTGGCTTCCATGGAAAATGCTATACCTCCTGCTCCAGAGTCGTCTGCATCTACTACCAAAGTTACTTCCTGTAGTACCACCACTACTTCCTGCCCACTTGAAAAGGATTTACCTATGGATTGTGTCATTGCTTCTAATGGCACTACGGTCTGTAAAAAAGAAGTGTTCGAAAAAGCACTGCTAGCTACGAGCACTGTTCCTGCCGAAGTTGTGGAAGTTCTTGCCACCTGTACCCGGAACCTAGACAGATCGTCAGCCGTACCAGAAGCTGGTACTGGAAAATCCAGAGCTAATAAGGGATTCCATACTGAGGACTTTCACTATGGGGACTCGATGGATTCTGAGAGTGACTCTGGAGAGGCGGATTATTTCGATGAGGAACCCACTTACGCCCAGAGGTCGTTTTTAAAGGGGGGGTACTGTCAGGGTACTCACCTGTTAGACAGACAGCCAGACGTGGCCGCTCCTGGAGTTCCCAACAGGGGACTTGAACCGGGGAACTTATCAGTCCTAGTCCTGATTTCTACCTCTGAGCCACAGCAGCTTTACACAGAGACTACTGAGTCCGGTCCTGTTCATCCTGGCATGGCTTATACACCGGGGGCTGCACCTTGACTTGGCTGTGTCTCATCGGTCATCAGCAGGGTATTTAAACCCAGCCTCTTCCTGTGCTCAGTGTCAAGTCTTTGATCTAGTGTTCCTGTGTCGTACCAGTGTTCCAGTTTATCTGCTTTGTATATTTGACCTTGGCTTGTGACTAAGTTTATTCTGACCTCTGGCATCCCTTGACTTCGGCTACTCCTCGTTGTTCCTGACCTCTGGCATCCTTTGACCTCGGCTATCCCTCGACTATCCTGCTGGTTCTGTCCTTGCCTGTCCTGCGTATTTGGCACTGCATCCTGCACAGCCCCCGTGCACAGACCCACAGGCCAGGTGAATTCTTACCTGACCACCTCGGCCTGTGGCTATCTGCAAGGGTGAGCAACATATCTGCGCTACAGACTCCCAACTCAGGTAAGACCCTGACAGAGACAAAGCACATTTGCACAGTTAACTTCTAACCATTTCTGAGGCACCAGCAGGCTTATTCACTTTCTTTAGTCAAACAGCCAGTAGCCTCAAACCAAAATGCAAAAAAGAACCATGCCTTTAAGCCAGGTAGGCATCCGCGTCCGGGACCTTGAAGACGACAGGGAGGTAACCCAAACCTAATTACAAACACTTACCTCCACGATCGCGTTCCACTCCATGTATATAGCCCAGATGCAACGTTCCCTCGAAGATGTTGGCAATAAAGGGCCACGGGCCTGTGGGTCAGGGGCCTGCCAGAGATGGCACAGGAAAACTTGCAGAAACTACTAACAGAACTATTCAATCTCATATTGGGTAAAGCTGCTGATGCCCCCATGATATTTGACAGGGCACACCGTTCATTACACCCAAGGGTGGTGCAGCAGAAGTACCCAGGGACATAATCTGCCGCTTACATTATTTCACAGTGAAAGACGGAATTCTTTGGGCACTATGAGATACCTCATCGCCGCTACTATTTCATGGCAATGAGATCCAAGTTTACCCAGACCTCTCATGGCTAATTCTTCAAGCGAGGAGGACCCTGAAGCCCATAACAGTTCTATTGAGAACACAGAATATCTGCTACCACTGAGGCTTCCCCTATGCCCTCATAGTACACTACAAGGGCAAGATTATCTCTATAGCAACGCATCAAGGCGTTGAACCATTCACTAGAGCCCTGGACCTTTCAAAAACCCAAATCATGGACTGGTACACCCCGGAACTCATACTCGTGAACAACATGCAACCACTGGGGGGGGGCGAACCCCTCTGAAGAAACGAAGAACGGAACCACCTATTACCACTGGACGTGCCGAAAGACACTCGACCAATGGAACGGCCGATTAAACCCTCTCTCATGTTCTGGACTGCACCCTGGGCACCCAGACAGACACTCCTGACTCCACTGCTCTGATGAACTACAACCACCCAGCACGCTTTTGGACTCTTAGCGCCATTCCTCAGTTTTGGCACTAGCTAACCGTGACGAAGCACAGACCAAGAATACTGCTAGGGAATTAATCAACAGAAACTAGGCTGCAAGACACCAATCCTCTGGTTGTCGGGGGGGACTGAACACATTAAATACTTATATTTGCATAAGATGGGTTCTAGGGGTCCTAGGGGACCACGGGTGAATGACCATAATACCTGATGTGGAGTAAGTAGACAGGTTGTATATGCTCAAAATTCTGTAATGCATTGTTTATACATTGATACAGGAGCTGCTACATGACTCACCACTGCTATTCACCTCCCTCTCTCTCCCACCCTACCAGACCATAAGGGTGCATGACAGAGACACTCACCACACATAAGACATCTAGAGACGACCGAAACAATACCTCCACTCAACACACATTATATATCAAGGATTGCAACCTGCAACCCCACACCCGAAGACTGTAGACAGACTAGTCAGACAGCACATTCACGCTCATATTCTATTACGAAACAGCCACTATAGGTCTACTGTAGAATTTCATGACACTACATAACTGACTACTACACCTCCATATATGCTACTCACCCCATTAGACTTATAGCAGTGTTACTCATAGAAATACTACTTCTCTGCAGACTCTGGTAATTTCAGGGATAAACGCCAGCGACAGCGAGTCAAATAAATTATTTTATTACTTAGATATACATTCAGGATACCAATCAACTGTATATAGTTCACACTTTATTCCTACAAGTGTCTCCTTTTTGTTCAAATTATTTTATATATATATATATATATATATATATATATAATTACAAATAAAACAACAACAGTCCACATGGATAATGCACGTTATGTGTTTTGCTGTAGCTTTATCAAAAGCTTTATCAAAAATACAATTTTTCACAAAATTTGATCTTGATTGAACTCTGTCTAATGCTGGTCCGTACACTACAATACAATTGACTAAATTAGACATTAAAATGTTATGGGAATTGTTTCTATTACTGTTTACGATGTTAAAATAGAAAATTAAATTTTGCGGAAGATAATTCCGGATTATTCGCCAGAACTGTTATAATTGTATTGGCTTTATCATAAAGAGGTTAATCTAGTAATTGGATCAATTTTGATTGCTAAATCATTTGCAATATTAATGTATTATATTATAGAACTTTGAGGTAATCAGACTAATTAACTGATATTGAAATTTGTTTAGTGCTTAATAATAGATGCATGGTAGTATATCCATTCTTAATCCATTCTTAACTGAAATGCAAATTTTCCCTTTGCCTATTACGTTTGATTGTAGTAGCTAAATTGCCTGGAAATGTGGATTCCATGACAAAGTGGCAATCTTGTCAAACTGTGCAAATCTCATGCCATCTGTTTTGCATTGATCGGATACCAGATTGCTGAAAATAATACCAATTCTCCATATGGCACTATGGCAAACATTCAAACGTATAGCTTTCTGCCTTAAATGTCACCAATATTTTAGAACTGAATTTTCTAATGGTAATGGGGCTGGGGGTAGCAAAGGAATATGAGAACAAGCAAATACTGTTCCCCTATAACACTTGAGTAAGAATTGTAAGTACCAAGTAAATATAGTTTTCTACAGAAAATGGACAGCATAAACTTTTCCAATGCAAAGTATAATCACTAATATAATTCACAAGGTTAGTAATCTCTAGTAGTTAGTTTGTTTCTTTAGTTGTTTGATGAATAACTAATTGGATTGCATTTCTCATGACTCCTAGTCCTTTGTGGGAAATGAACAAGGCATGCATAGAGAATTTAAGTAGAAAGGGCTGTACATTAGCCACAGCCAAATAAGGACACTCAAAAAATATATATTTAGAAGTTATAAAATGTATAAAACAAAGTTACTGTCATTTAGCCAGTGTCATGTCACATGACCATTAACTGTCCGAGCTGTGAAAAGAACTGTTGGAATGCCACTGTGAATCTGAAGTAAAACAAAGTGAGAAAAGAAAGGTGGGCAATGTCAGTTTTTATTAAAAGTAAACTAGAGGGAAAAAAAACACATCTTGGTATTCAATTCATGTCAAGTGCATCCAACAAATATGATGTTTGCCTTAGTTACCAATTCTGGCACTGCTCTTCCTCCAATGAACAATATTCACTGTGCCATTTTGAAATCTGAGCTCCTCATATTATCCTGAGCCACTTCACTTCCCTATAGCCCTCCAATATCTCCATAAGCCTCTGAGTGATGGTGGTTAATATGAACTTATACAGGTGAACATAATCAGTCCTTAGCCTCTCATGATATGTATACTTAGCATTTTGTGTGTAGTTCATTGACTAACTGTAAGCACAGGATATCAAATCCACTTCAGAGCAAAGATATAGTATCTAGGTATAGAATCTGACACAGTAGCACTGAACAAAAAGGGTATCAGGACATACAGTTCATCTATGCATGCATTCAGCGGTGGAATGACTTATCATGTTCGACCCATTGCTTTTTAGTTAGAGCTTTGATGACATTGTGGCTAATAAATCATATAAATGTCTCATAACACTCAATGGTGAGCTAGATGCTAACTACATCTAGAAGTGAAGTACTGTGAAACATGGATAACCTCAGGCAATAGGCACTAAATGTGTCTGTTAGCTCCTACAGTGTCTTGTGGCATTGTGCTCCCAGGATTAAAAGAGAACATTAGCATTACAATATTTGAAAGAATGACATGGGGTGGGGGATGAAAAAGGGACAAGCCAGTGATGCATAGTGGAAGGTGAGCATTGGCATGTCCTCCAGGTTAATACAAAATCTTGGTAGTCATCCCAGATACCCATACTCCAATAATTAAATAACTCACTCACTTGGGCAAAAATACCATTCAATAGCCTTATACTACAGAAGACACACTTCTTGGGACAAAGAGAAAGTCACCAAAAGGTTCATCACCCAAAATCAGAATTGCCCTACAGGATCTGAGACATATGAAACCAGATAGTTCATCAATACAATACTATGGCTGCAAGCTTGGACAACTTAATTAGTTCAAAGTGTCTGCATTATCTATGCTCTTCAATATTCTATGGCAGAGAAATACATTTCTCTATCAGTAAAATTCTACCTATATGTGCCCTACTCCAGTAATGGTTAGACTTTAACATTTCCTTTGCACTCCAGCTGCTGTCATCATAGGGACAGAGATTTAGCACTGTTGCTATATTCTAACTACAATCATAGTTTTCAGGCATCTACTGAATATCTTGAAAAGGACATTTTTTTATTTTATTTTTCATAATTTATCTTTATTGCACTCATAACACATACAAAGTTTTCAAATGTCAAATTCAGCATGCACATGAAATTCAGCATTCACAATACTTCCAAAATCGACATCTAGCATCTATATTAAATCAAGCCCTTTCCGTATGAGAGTCTCTTGAAGCCTCTATGATTATGGTGTTGTGTGCTAACTATAGGGTGTTCCATAACAATTATGTCATGTGTCAGCTATGCTTTTATCTGCGAACAAAGTGTATGTGTTAATCTACAGTTGGTCAATGAAAAAGTTTATTTTTGCTATTGTTGTGTATCTCATGATTCTTGATTTCATGATAAAAATAATTTATTTATAAAATGTAGTTAGGGTGCTATGAGCTTACTAGTTTTTTACAATGGTACTACTTATATAGAGTTTAGATACTGGGTGCTAGGTGTTACCTTGTACACATCGTACATTAGGTGGTCTTTGAGTAGGGTGTCATGTGCTCATTTTCTCTGTAATAAGATTACTGAACTGGTGATGCTAGTTGCTTTTGTTTTGAGAAGAAATTGTAAAAATAAACTTTAGATAGATTTATAATTCATGTTTGTTTAAGCAGTCATTGTAATATTTATGTGAATAATACATTTGGATATGTATTTTTAAATTGTAAAATATGCAAATCATTGGTATCATCGGTCTCCCCGGTTCAAATCCAAAATCATTATTCAAAGTAGCATGTTAACATTTAATATTAATGGTTCAAGACTATATCATACAGAAACACAGAGCATTGTGAGTTTTTTTTGTTTTTTTTGAATGTAGAGGTATGCCAGATCATGGTGTAATATATTATGTTCATTATCAGTGTATAAATATTTCTATTAGTTAAGAGAGAATATTTGTTAGGGGATCCAGTCAACAATGGTCCAAGTTGCAGATCTCCCATTGCAAAGGGAAGCATTAAAATCAAGTACAAATGACCAGGTGAGATAAATGTGAATACGGTGAATAAGGTGATCTAATAATATCTCTTATCAGTTATTATATTTTCATTGCTATTTTACATCATAGCCATTTATTTTCACAGCATAGCCTTATTTCTTGTCCAGCTGTCAGTTCAGATGGATGTTTCTTACAAACAACATCCAATGGTTTGAAAAGAGTTTTGTTAACTGGGCACAGCAAGATACTCACAGTAAGATCTCGGTTGAATAGTTACACAAGTACAGCTAGAACTGATCTGGGGTCTGTATATTGGAGACACAGTATCCTTGTGAGACCTTTTTAAGTCCTACAGTTCCTTTCTCTTAGAGGAGAAGTCAATGATTTATATGGGATGTCTTGTAGTTTTACAATTCACAGCCTGCACATTGCATTGATACACATTTTGACTTTTTGACAGTGTAAAAATAGTGTATTGTATATTTTTTTTTATAAACTAAATATAAATAGTTCCCAATTTGCCTTTAAATACATATGTTTAATATAATATAATAAAAAACATCTTTAATTAACCATATAGTTTTGCAAGCAATACTATATTCTAAAAAACCTCGATGCTGACTTTACTTCTGCACACTGTGTTAGCTAAAAGATCTATCACTGCAGTTCAACTGCTTCTCCGATGACCTTCAAACTTACTATGTAGCACAATATGCTTTATATAGTATAGGATATTAGCTTCAGTTTCCCTTGCAGCCTTTATATCATTTTCAAAGCATTTCTCAGTAGTATTATATCTTCCCTAAAGGAAGTTTCATCGCACTGCAAGGTTATCAGTTCATTATCATCAGTTTCAGCATTAGTCGTTAGTAAAATATCAAGTGCAGTTCTGGGAATGAAGCAAAACAAAGTCTTATTTCATTAGGGATACACAGTTATTTTATGTTTTCCTGCAAAGTAGACAACAAACATAACTCTTTCCAATTTGTGAAGGACCAATGTTATACTCCGCTTTCCTGATGTAATAAAAAATATTTATCAGGAGCCTTATAATGGGCCTGTGTAGAATGATTACAGTTCAGATTATTTAGAGTGCTCCATCTGTTTTCACAGCACAACTGAAGCTGCATGTGGACTTCCATAATTTTAACAGATGGTGCAATGAATCCTTTAGTTTTTCACATGCTCATCTGACTTTATATCATGTGGAAAACACTCATTTATAGTAAACACAATGAAATAAGTTTTTGTATGGGACAAACATGCACCAATGTCTGCTTGTTTTTTTCCAATTTTTTGTTGTTAAATGAATGTTTGTTGCGCACAGTATATATATACATATATATGTATATATATATATGTATATATATATATATATATATATATATATATATATATATATATATATATATATATATATATATAATCATGGGTTACCTAAAGATAACGAACCTGCTTATATGTATATCTCATCAAGGGTTACCTGAAGATAACGAACCTGCTTTATTAACTGATGTAGCTGATTTAATAAAGCAATTTAATAGTCAAAATAAAAAGACCACGCAGCTATTATTATTATAATTTATTTAAGAGACACTTACATATTCCTTAATGCTGTCCATGGGTACAAGTGCTAAAAGTAAAAAGACAAAGAAGAAGAGAAGGAAGGTAGAAATAAAGGGAAGGAGGAAGGAAGGAGACAACTCAAATTTGACAAATACAGGAGGAGTTGAAGGCCCTATTGCCATGGGAACTGCCAATCTAGATGAATAGGAAGAGCAAGACACAGAAGTTGAGAAATGAAAAGAGGAGAATGTTCTTAATAAAGAGTTAGATGAGGGCATTTATTGGGTTTCTTAAGATAGATAGATAGAAAATATTGCAATCAGAACTTCTGGTGCTTAGCTAGGTCCTACTAGCTCATGCAAATGTAAAGCTGGCACTGTCATAATTTTTTCTCACATCATTATTTCCAAATAATCAATGTTTTAGTCTCACTCTTTTTAGAAAGATAAAAAATGTAACAGATAATGTCCATTTCTATTGAAATCGGCACTTTTATAAACTGTCACAAATGTGACACAATCCAGACACATAAGGCACACCAGCAAGCTTAAGTGCTTTATTTGTGTGAAGTGCCCTTTTCATTATATGGAATATCATGTATACACTTAGCTTTTCATGCAGATGCTGCTGCTGATTGAATGGTGTTTAGGTTTTAACATTGTTGAAGTGAGTGACTTTTCAGTATTTTGCAATATATATATATATATATATATATATATATATATAAACAGCAAGAGCATATGTGAGGAAGGCTGAACTTGATGGACGCAAGTCTCTTTTCAGCTATGTAACTATGTAACTATGTAATATATATATATATCAATTAAACTGTCAGCAGGCTTCTCATCCCCCACCCCATGACTCCTTTCCTGCAACTGTCAAAAATGACCTACCAAGCACTCAATAAACCCTTCTCTAACAAACTATTTAATTCCCCTACTTTAACCCGTTTGTGTCACTATACCCCACTCCCTCTAGCATGTAAGCTCATTGAGCAGGGCCCTCAACCCCCTCTGTTCCTGTACGTCCAGTGGTCTGATCTCAATTATGTGTCTGTTAGTCCACCCATTGTACAGCGCTACGGAATTTGTTGGCGCTATATAAATAATAAAATAATAATAATAATAATAATATATATATATATATATATATATATATATATATATACAAATGAGCTCAACAAAGAAACACATTTTTGCCTCAATTTCACTTTATACATGGATTCCTTGGAGTATGTGTCTGCTGTTTACAAGAGTTTTGACACACAACTCAGGAAGAGGAGCAAAGCCAGTGAACCACTCATGGACAGCTGTTTCGTTGTTAACCCCTTAAGTCCGGCGGACGTATATTTACGTCCTTTTAAAAGCGGCTCTAAATGCCGCAGGACGTAAATATACGCCCGCCGTTTTTTTTTAACTTACCCGGTCGCCGGTGGTCCCACGCCGGCGATCGCGGTTGGGGGGACTCCCAGGGAGCCCCCCCGAGGCAGATCTGCCTCCTCCGGTCCCTCCCGGTCATGTGAGAGTGAGGTCCTTGCGAGGACCTCACAATCACATGGCCGGTATAGCTGGCTCAGGCATTGCCAGCAGGGGGACCAACTGTAATGACAGTTGGTCCCCCTGCTGGCTGAAAATAAAATAAAATAATGTTAAATAAGTGTAAAAAAAAAATTTATACTTAGATCATATATATATATATATATATTATATATATATGATCTAAGTATATATATATACACATATACATACACACACATACACCGTCTAGGTGTATTTTAATAATATATATATAATTATATATATATATATATTAATATCAAATTACACGTAGACCGATACTGATTAAATATATATATAATTATTTTTATATATATTTATAAATAATATAAAAAAATAAATATGTAAATACGTAAAAAAATAAAATAAAATAAATAATTAAAAATAAAATATTAAAAAATATATAGATGTGTTTTATTTCGTTCTAACTGTATTGTGATATTAATATATATATATTTATATCAAAATACACATAGAACGAAATAATATATATAAATATATACGTATATATCACTATATATATATACCTATATATAAATAAAAATATTAAAAAAAAGATATATATATATATATATATACGTATATATACACATATGTATATATATACATATATTAATTCTACACATATATTTATGTAATAATTTTACATAATTAGGTATCCTAATTAATTACAATTAGCGGGACCTGCCTGACCACCCATGCCAAAAGTATAGGGAATTTAATTTGCTAGCACTATATTTAACCCTATAACTTTCCAAGACACCATAAAACCTGTACATGGGGGGTACTGTTTTACTCGGGAGACTTCGCTGAACACAAATATTAGTGTTTCAAAACAGTAAAATGTATTACAACCATGATATCGCCAGTAAAAGTGACGTTTTTTGCATTTTTCACGCACAAACAGCACTTACAGGGACGATATTATTGCGGCAATACTTTTTACTGTTTTGAAACACAAATATTTGTGTTCAGCGAAGTCTCCTGAGTACAACAGTACCCCTCATGTACAGGTTTTATGGTGTTTTCAAAAATTACAGCGTCAAATATAAGGCTTGTGTTTAATTTTTTTCACATTAAAATTTGCCAGATTGCTTACGTTGCCTTTATGACCCTATGGTAGCCCAAGAATGAAAATTACCCCTATGATGGCATACCATTTGCAATAGTAGACAACCAAAGGTATTGCAAATGGGGTATGTCCAGTCTTTTTTAGTAGCCACTTAGTCACAAACACTGGCCAAAATTGGCGTTTTTTGCATTTTTCACACACAAACAAATACGAACGCTAACTTTGGCCAGTGTTTGTGACCAAATGGCTACTAAAAAAGACTGGACATCGCTTATTTGCAATACCTTGGGTCGTCTACTATTGCAAATGGCATGCCATTATGGGTGTAAATTTATTTCCTGGGCTACTATACAGTCTCAAAGGCAACGTAACCAATCTGGCGAATTTCAATTTCAAATGTAACATGCTATATTTGACCCTGTAACTTCCCAAAACACCATAAAACCTGTACATAGGGGGTACTGTTTTACACGTGAGACTTTGCTGAATACAAATATGTGTATTTTATTGCAGTAAAATCAAACAGTATTATGACATTGACAGTTAAAATGTCATGTAGAACGAAAAAAATCAAAAAAAATCTTATTTTCTCCCATTTTTTTCATATTAAATTATGTTTCATAGCTAAATATTTGATATTAAATGAAAGCCCTGTTTCCCCTGAATAAAATGATATATAATAAGGGGGGGTGCATTTAATATGAAAGAGGTGAATTACGGTTGGACAGACATATAGCGCAAATGCCAGGTTTTGTTTACATTTTGTTTCGTTCACAACTTGTACATTTGGCTGCGGTGTTAAGGGGTTAATGCAAGGTTGGTTATTATTATTATTATTATTGCCATTTATATAGCGCCAACAGATTCCGTAGTGCTTTACAATATTATTAGAGGGGGGATTTAACTATAAATAGGACAATTACAAAAACTTACAGGCACGATAGGTTGGAGAGGACCCTGCTCAAACGAGCTTACAATCTATAGGAGAAGGGGTGTAAAACACAATAGGACAGGAAATATCAAATAGGGTGGAAGTAATGCAAAGCTGGAGGAGAGAGTAGAGTGCTGCCATTTAGGAGAGCGCAAGAGACAGGTATGTGAGGTAGAGGTTAGTCTGGGAGGCCATAAGCTTTCCTAAAGAGATGGGTTTTAAGGCACTTCTTAAAAGATGCAAGACTAGGGGAGAGTCTGATGGCGGTAGGCAGGCTATTCCATAGGAAGGGAGCCGCCCGCGAGAAGTCCTGCAAGAGTTGGCCGTACGGGTTTGAACAACGGACAGGAGGTGGTCACGGGCAGAGCGGAGAGACCAAGAAGGGACATACCTATGGATCTGTGAAGAGATATAGGAGGGGCTAGAGTTGTTCAGTGCTTTATAGGTGTGAATTAGTACCCTGAAATGACTCCTATAGCATACAGGAAGCCAATGTAAGGCCTGACAGAGGGGTGAGGTGTGAGAGAACCGACTAGAGAGGAAAATCAGTCTGGCGGCAGCGTTCATTATGGACTGTAGCGGTGCAGTACGGCTTTTGGAAAGACCAATCAGGAGAGGGTTACAATAATCCATGCAGGAAATTACTCGGGCATGGACAAGTTCCTTGCCCTAGCAATTTGGTTACTGGCTTGCTATGGAGGCATGGTGTTACTTGTAAAGTACATATCAAAATGTGCTTCTCTGTTGAGCTCATTTGCATACGCCTACCCAATATCCCTTGAAGTAGTGAGAACACTGATAAAGTGAGAGTTCAGTGGAAAAAGCAAGTCTTATGGCTTGACTGGAGTGTGTATTTGTGTTTAGCAATGTATTAACTATCCACTTACTTCAGGTGGAAGGGGTTTTCATCCACACTTTTTCCCCCCACCACAACTCTCTTGGTATGTATGTATGTATGTATGTATGTATATATATATATATATATATATATATATATATATATATATATATATATATATATATATATATATATACATAGCAACATATATATTTAATATTTAGTATGTGTGCATGTATAGCGCACCCCCATTTATGCTTTAGTTATATCTTATTTACACTATTATCCAACATGGGGCCCACATGGTGACTGTGGGAAAAACAGCCTGGGGAGGACTGGCTAGGGAAAAAAAAAAACGGAAACAAAAGATTTAACTCTAAAAAGGTAGACCATCGAGTTGGAAACTGTAGGAACATGATCTATACACCAAACCTGCTTCATTAAAGAGATACTATAGGCACCAAAACAACTTAATCTAGCAGTCTGGTGTATAGATCATGCCACTGAGGTCTCATTGCTTAATGATCTGCCATTAAGGAGTTAAACCACTTTTAACTCTGTTTATTTAGCCCTAGCCACACCTCCCCTGCCTGTGATTCACACAGCCAGCATGAAGAAAGATGGTTTCCTTTTCAACCAAATGTTAATTTGCTTTAGAAGTTTTTTATCTCCTGCTCTGTAAATTGAACTTTAATCACAAAGGAAAGGCTCTTGCACGGTCTAGAAGGATATTCATGGAACAGCAGATACAAATAAATCTAAATTAAACAGGTGCAATAAATTAAGTTTAAACATTAGATCTTTATACAGGAAGTGTTTAGGAAGCCTTTGTGAGTTACATGTAAGGAGGTGTGACTAGAGCTGTCTAAACAAAGTGATTTAACAACTAAATAGTAGAAAATTAAGCAGTAAGACTGCACACCCAAACTGCTTCATTAAGCTAAAGTTGTTTCGGTGCATATAGTTTTCTTATAAGCTAAAGTTATTTTAGTGCTTAGCGTGTTTGTTTAAGTTATTAGAACCACCATCTAAAACAATTAGAACCATGATCTAATACAATTTAAGTCATTTCCATAATACTTTATACTATACTATACTCAGGGATCGCAATTCTTCTGTATGAGAAGCATATGATTGACCACTGTCCTCTATAAACATGGACGTTTCTGCTGCAAAGAAAAAAGTTGGTTGAGCTTATCTGCACAGAGCAAAAACATCAGCAAATACAAGATATGATGTAGGCTAAAAGAAAATGAGATTTTAAATGCATTATGTTTGAATGCATTTTTTTTTTTAAATAGTTTTTTATTAAAGCAATTTTTCAATATACAACAAATATACTGGACCTAGGAATCAAATTCTTAAATTATACAGCAGACAAATAAATAATTACATATCTTATTAAGCATTTTACTGCGTTATACAGCATCAGAATAATTGTTTGCATTTAAAATATACATTTTGTAATTTAGACCATCTCTTTAAGGTCTAGTCACTGACTTGTGATCCTCAGTGAAAAATATCTAGTCTACCTATATGTTAACAGTAAGTCACTGGCAAAGTTTAATATTTGGAATTGACTCATACTGCCCAGTTTTTTGTTAGGTGTTATGTAAAATATACAAATGCATTAACATAATGTGCTCTGAGTAGAGTTCCAAAATGTTTACTAAAGAAAGGGAAGTTAACAGAACATGTGACTGCTGCTCCTGGTGATAAATGCAGTGTTTTATCATTTCAGGGGCCAACATTGTCAGACTTGATCTGGCCCCTTCTGATTAACTAAGTAGATTGGGACCTCGGTTTATGAATTTAATGCGTTCTGCGGGACATTTCTTATTGCAACAAATTTGTAAACCGAAAAGCGGTTTCCTATAGGAATGCATTGAAAACCAACTAATCCGTTCTGGAGGTCAGAAAAAGTTAAAATGAGCTGGCATGGAAACCAACCCACAATGCAGAACACACAATAAAAGGCATGCAAACGACGGAGCTCAGCTCCTTTCCACAGCTTGAGAAATGCACCAAAAAGTCCAAAAAATGCTGCAAAATTTTTCCAGAATGGCTCCAAAACCCAATGCAAAAACAGCTCCAACACCTCCACACTCGACGCCATGTGCTACCCACAGGCTCCAGCATGCAGGGGGCGGTGCTATAGACCTCCCAGGTGCAATGCATCCTGGGAAAACTTGCTTTGTATTGTGAAAAATGTTTGTAAACCGAGGCATTATTTTTAATGAATTTTTCATTTGTAAACCGAAGATAATGTTAACCGAGGCATTTGTAAACCGTCCCACTGTATTGGATTATCAGTTTCATGTCATCTGTACTTGATGTGGCATTGTTAACTTTCAATGTTATAACCTTTCCGTTTGGGGCACTAAATGTGCTCCAGCTGACTAAATGATGTCTCATGTATCAATAAATGCCCATTTTTTTTCTATATCATCCACAAGAAAATATCTCTTGATGGAGAAAAAAGACAGTATGCAAACAGCAAACTATGTACCAGCATGGCCTATTTCCAATAATTACATCACAGATTCGAAATCCAAAGACAGATGAAAAGCATTTCAGGGAAAACAAGATGAACACATAAAAAGCCAATTATCTTACACTCTCAGATAAAGCTTGAATCATGTTAAAAACGGTTTGGTTCTTAATTAAAACATTAACATCCCGCACCTGACAATGCATTTCTATAAAATATATTAATACAATAGTGGAAGGTAGTAACATATTGATGTTTAAAAAGGAAAATTGCTAATTCAAAAGAAAAATTTCAAAGTACCTTTTTATTTGCGTGTTGTTACTGTGCTAAATACAGCATATATTCTTTTAATTTATATTTGATTGAGTAGGTGAGAAAGCAATACAAAATCAAACATGTTTATTTTATATGTGGTATTTAGAGTAGTTAAGAATTGTAACTAAGATCACCATGAAATGTCTTGAATATAAAGGATGCTTGTAGTGAATTAGAATCATGGCATATCAATATACATCTAGTTTAAATGTCAGAATGGAAATATCAGTGATGCTGCAATGCTTTAACAAATGTACAAATAATGGTAGCCCTCAAAATATGCATTCAGTTCATTGTGTTCAGTTATTGTTACTAAAATGGATCCAATGACTGCTCCGGCAAAGATGTCATTTAGGACCTTTACGTTTTTTTTATTATTGCACATCTTATAAATTTATGTGGAACCACTTTATTTATTATGCTTGATAAAAACTCAAAAGTAAGAAACATTGCTAAAGGGGCACTATAGCTACCAAAACAACTTTAGCTTAATGAACCAATTGTGATGTATAGATAATGCCCCTGCAGTCTCACTGCTGAAGTCTGTGCAATTTAGGAGTTAAATCCCTTTGTTCAACTCTAGTCACACCTCCCTGCATGTGACTTCCGCAGCCTTCCTAAACACTTCCTGTAAAGAGTCGTCTAATGTTTACACTTCCTTTATTGCAAATTCTGTTTAATGTTGAATTTCTTATCTCCTGTTCTGTTAATAGCTCGCTAGACCCTGCAGGAGCCTCCTGTATGTAATTACAGTTCAATTGACAAAGCAGGAGATAAACATTTAAAGTAAGTTACATCTGATTGAAAATGAAACCATTTTGTTGTCATGCAGGCTGTGTCCATCAGAGCCAGAGGAGCTGTGGCTATGGATGCATAAACAGAAACAAAAGTGATTTAAGTCCTAAATGGTAGTGAATTGAGCAGTGAGAGTGCAGGAGCATGACCTATACACAAAAACGGCTTCATTAAGCTATAGTTGTTTTAGTGACTATAGTGTCACTTTTACTAATAAAGTCTGCTCATGGATATAAGTTGAAGTGCACAAGGGGTTTTTCTTTGATGTGCTATAACAAGGTCTCGTCCTCCTGCTTGGCTGCAACTGAGTATTCTGGATTATGAAGTGTGTGATCTCTATATTTATTTCAGGGCTTTCTCACAGTCTAGCTCAAGCTAAGTGTCATGATATATGATGCATCACCTCTGCATGCACTACAGCAGTGGTTTTCAACCAGTGGTGCGTCTCAAGCCACTTTAACCCCTTAAGGACCAAACTTCTGGAATAAAAGGGAATCATGACATGTCACACATGTCATGTGTCCTTAAGGGGTTAAAGTGTTCCTTGAACACACGGACTTCAGGGCAGTAAGAGATTGAATGTAGTCCTTAAGGTGTGGTTTTAAATATGTACCAGAAGCATGCCTTGGAATTTTTCTTTTGTAAAAGTGTGCCCTTGACCAAAAAAGGTATGGAACCACTGAACTACATTACTAGCAATTTGCGATTTCTGCTAGACTTAGAGCAAAAGCTAAATTAGGTTCATTGTGGAGTATGCAGCTTGGTCACTATAATATTTATGAGAAACATGAGTTTCTTCTGAGCATAGTTTACAGGGTACTGCATTTAATGTTATGCGATAAGCAACAAGGAGCAAACATAGATCAGAGTATTTTTTATAAAAATGCTTAATTAACTATTGCTAAAAATGTATTATTTTCCACTTGAATGGATGTTTTATTTACTGCATCAATTATGTCACTATATGTTTCGATGTAAACTGTGCATGGAGAGGTCAGAGCAATCAGTCCTTAATATTGTGCACCAAAATAGTTTTTTTTTAAATATGTTTTCAGGGATTGGTGGGCACATAATAAAAGACCATTGCCTGGAATATTTTTTCTTATCCAAGTGGGTTGCCAATGACTGACAATGCTAAAATATGTTTTATGTCTGATCACATATAAAATAAATTAGTTGTCAAACAATGAACACAGTTTTTAACTCTTCTCAGTATTTGTGCTATTCTCTATTATATATTAAATAGATATATAGAATTGATTAAGTGTATAGAAAGAACTATTAAAATACAAAAAGTGATTATGGCTATAAATATCTGATGCATACAAAATGCATTTTTTAATTACATTATTATCTTTATTAAATATCAATTATTACATGAAACCTTTGTTCTTATATATGATCTGTTAAGATATTATATTATGACATAGAGAATCCCTTAAATGGTTTTCATAAAACATTGGTTTTGTAGGTAGTACCCCCTGTGAGTTTAAATAACTTTATATTTCATAATTTATGAAGTAGTAAAGCAATATCCCTTCACCTAACCCTAACCCTACCTTAAACCTACCCTTACCCTAATCCTACTAATACCTCTAACCCTACCCTAACCCCAACCCTACCCTAACCCTACCCCTATCATCATTCAGGTAATTTTCCCTACCTCTCTTCTTTTGCCACTTTTCAGAAATCCGAAGCACTTTGGCAATTCCGAAATTCGTCACTTCGGCAATTCGGCACTTTGGTTCGGCACTTCTGAAATTTGGGACTTTGGCAATTCGTGACTTAGGCAATTCCCTAACACCTAATCCTACCCCTAAACCTAACCCTACCCCTAACCCTACCACTAACCCTGCCCCTAACTCTAGCCCTACCCCTACCCATAACCCTACTCCTACCACTAACCCTACCCTAGCCCTACCTCAAACCCTACCACTAACCCTACCCCTGTCATCATTCACATAATTTTCCCTCCCTCTCTTGTTTTGCCATTTTTCAGATATCTAAAGCACTTCGGCAATTCCAAAATGTGGCACTTCGGCAATTCGGCTCGGTTTGGCACTTTGGAAATTTGGTACTTCGGATATTCGGCACTTCGGTTCGGCACTTCGGCAATTTGTCACTTTGATCAATCGGAAGCAACCGAATGTCTGAATTGCCCGAAATTCGTCCGCATTCGTCCGAATTCACATTCAGACCAAAAAGAATTGCACATCTACAGATTGGCTTAAATTCTGAAAATTTGTAATGCTAAACGAAACGTTATTTCTAGAATGGTTTAACTGATACAAAAGCTTTGTGATACCAAATACCAGATACCAGATACCAGAATGCATTAGCTGAACTAAAAAAGAGAGTTCAGCTAAAATAGTATGAATTCTATTCTACGTTTCGTATCAAGCCATCTAATTAACAGTAAATCCCACAATTTGTCAGCCGTAACAGTTACAAAATCTTTTGATTCCCCATCCATTGACAGCTTGCTGAGTATATTAATTGTGAAAACCTTTGAATGACAAGATATACACTGATCTCCAAAATGACAGACAAGGTTTTAAGAAGAGTTATGTGAAGCTAGTGCCAGCTATTAATAAGTCACATTCAATTCATATAGTAGCACTGCCACTGCAGTAAGAATGAAGAAAAGCCATACTCAACATTACTCAGCAGTTGAGGTAGAATAAATCTATAACTGAACCAGGCATTGTTCATCCATGTATTCAGCAGTATAATATACTTTTGATTTCTTTTTTATATGCGTAGGTTTTGTGATCTTTACACAGATACAAAAAGTTTGTTTTTTTTCTAATGTGGTTGTGTGTATCAAAAAATGATTGCAGAGAGGAGAGGTTTGACTAACGTGGAAATATTTAAGCAGATGAAAAATGTTTGCATGTAATTCAATGCGAGAGGTGGGTGATGTGTACTTGATAATGGAATGAACAAAATTTGTCTAAATGAAAGAACGAAAATAAGAAAATCAATACATTTTTATGGGAGGTCATTTCGACCTACATTTTATCTTTTTTACGTAAGATCATTAAAAGTTATTTTGCTGCATGGAAAGTAAACAAATCGATATTAAACAACTTTTTGGTCAAAACCTGTACACGAGGGGGGTATTGTTTTACTCGGTAGACTTCGCTGAACACAAATATTAGTGTTTCAAAACAGGAAAACATATCACAGCATTGATATTGGTAATGAAAGTGAAGTTTTTGCATTTTTCACACACAAACGACACTTTCAATGATATCATTGTGATGCGTTTTACAGCTTTGAAACACTAATATTTCTGTTCAATGATGTCTCCTGAGTACAACAGCACCCATCATGTAGAGATTTTATATTGTTTTTGAAAGTTACATAGCTGTGTTTTTCACTTTGAAATTTACCAGATTGGTTGTTGTCTTTGAGAGCATATGATAGCCCAGGAATGAGAATTATCCCCATGATGGCATACCATTTGCAAAAGAGGACAACTCAAGTATTGCAAATGGGGTATGTTCAGTCATTTTTAGTAGCCACTTAGTCACAAACACTGGCCGAATTTAGCGTTCATAATAGTTTTTTGCATTTTTAACACACAAACAAATATAAATGCTAATTTTGGCCAGTGTCTGTGACTAAATGGCTACTAAAAAAGACTAGACATACCCCATATTGAATACCCTGGTTTTTGTTTCAAAAAATATGGTTTTATTAGGGTAAATTACATTGGCCAGCATAAAAAAAATGTCCCAAATAGGACATGGGTGCATGATGACCAGCTGTGAAAATTCCAAGTCAGAAAACTGGAATGAGCATCCTCCAAATAAGATCTTTCAGCCCTCAGAGAACCCGACACACATGGGTGGTATCACTGTACACAGGAGATGTTGCTGAACAAATATTGTTCTTTAGCAGTAACCCTTAAAGTTCTCAGTACATGTATTCTTAAATTGCTATGTGTGCCAAACAAAAAAAACACTAATTATTATTCTATTTTTTTTTAAATTTGGCATAAATTAGTGGTAAAATGATTGCATGAAAAGAGTCAAAATACCCCAAGTTTAATATCTTAGGTTGTCTTCTTTTAAAAAATATATACGTGTGAAGAGTTATTTGGGTATTCCTGATAGATATCAGTGTTACAATGTAACTTTGGTTAATTTTGAAAACAAATAGCAAAGTACTACTTATAGCCCTATAACTTGCAAAAGAAAAGCTAAGAACATGTTAACATTGGGTATTTCTAAACTCAGGACAAAATTTTAAACTATTTAGCATGGATGTTTTTGGTGGTTGTAGATGCATAACAGATTTTGGGGGGCCAAAGTTAGAAAAAGGTTTTTTTTGTAATTTTTTCATTATGTATTGTATTTTTTTTAACTGCTTATCTGCTACATATTCTGGACTCTGTTTGGATCCTTAGATGGAAAGTAGGATTTAAACACCATCTTTTTTACTGTGTATGAGTTTTTTAAAGGATTTGGAGTTTTATTTTTACATGATATTAATAAATTGTGTTGCACTTTCTTTGCTTGGTTTGTATCGTTGAAGATACGTCACTGTGATCACTGCTGTGGGACACAAAGTTTACACAGAATACTCCTAATTTCCTAAAACACCGCTGTGGAGGTGGAAATCATACACATTTATCTCAATACCCAGCTTCCCCACAAACACTTATTTGGAGCTAATGCACAGCGCCGACATTTATCAATAGGTTTGCGGAATAACCTTTTATGTCTTGCAGCTAAAAATGTTTTATCTTTGGACTTTTAATATTTGGTGTCATACAGACGATTTAATTTGATATTGCGCTTTTTGGTTCTATTTTTTGTGAATTATATTATATGATGAAAATAATGGTGTCTTTAACCCCTTAAGGACACATGACATGTGTGACATGTCATGATTCCCTTTTATTCCAGACGTTTGGTCCTTAAGGGGTTAAAAAGACCATTTAATGGCGAGAAAAACGGTATATAATATGTGTGGTACAGTAAATGAGTAAGAGAAAAATTATAGCTAAACAAAAAAACACGACAGAAATGTAAAAACAGTCCTGGTCCCAAACGGTAAGAAAATTGAAAAGCGGTCTGGTCACTAAGGGGTTAAAGGTCATATGAACATTTTTGGGGTCAGTGTAAATGCCCTGACACAGCATATCCTAGTAGCGCTCTCTCATTGTTTTCCTGTATTTTACATACTAATCTATGTCAAGTCCATCAAATTCAACCTTTAAAATGTGCATTTCTAGGCTTTATGTAGGTGATGTATGCATTATTTGCACATGAAGGTTGATGTATTTGTCTATGTACATGGACTATATTCATTGACCTGTGTATTTGTGCTATGCCAAGTACATATGCTAGATTTTTTTTCTGTCAAGGTATTGCCTTATTTTTGAGTTAATTTCTATTAAGTGAAGTGTTCGTTTTAATGATGCTTGTGCTTTACTGATATCATTATTTTAAAATCAAATAAAATAAAGTTCTCAATACCCAATATTCACCTCCGCTACATTTGTGTGAGTTATTTTGTCCCTGTGACGAGACCAATCTCGTCACTGTGCATTGGAGGTGCCTGGTTGCCTGCCTGCTGCCTTTTGAGTATGGACCGGCATTTAAATACTTTATTTTCCTATTCAGAAAGGTCTATTCATGAATTTCTGCCCTGGCGTTCGGTAGATTCTCGGATTTACTGAATGAACTAATTTAACCCAGATAGCTATGCCATGGAGCCTATTCGTGTAATAAAAGACTTTGGCTCCATGACAATTGAACTGTATGTATGTGGTCTGAGCGTCATTCAGTAATAATGTCTGCTCAGACCTAAGCAATCTGGGGATATGTTGCATGTCTGTATTTTATATAATAAATGTAACCTTGTGTATTTTATTGTATTTTACTGTATTTTGCTACCATGTGGCTAATGGAGTTTTGCCTCTGTCCTTGGAGATAATTGGATTACTTCTCAATTATCTCCAGGATAGAAGACTCTGTGGAACAGGTTTTGGGCAGAAAAGCCATGCTTCATTTGGTCACAAAGGACCAATTTGGATGATTTTGACATATGTTTGACAAATGCAAGTTTTATGTGAATGTGATGCATACTTTTAAAGTTATGAATAATGTGGAAAAACTGTATTTCTCTGCCTGTGATAATTACATTACCCATTGTGTAAGGTAATTGTATCACAGGCAGGGGGGAGTTTTTTTTGTGGGAGTGTCTGAGTGTATTGTACGTGTTTATTGGTTGTTTTCCAAAACCCTGTGGGTGGTACTAATGTGTATATAAGAACAATAACCAAATAGCTCTGGCTGTTCACTGCTTGACCCTCAACACAGAGTTTTGTCTCGTTCTTGGGGGGGGGGGATTTATTGTATGCTGTTCCAGTTCGACTGCTAGGAGTGTAAACCTTTCGTATGGTTTTTCCTATTCGGCTGTTTACAGCATTCGTATGTTTGAGAGCATTCGGTTCGGTGGATTGGTGTCTTCAGTAGCTGCATGTATATCTGGAAGGGGAGATCTCCTAAATGTCTGTTAACCCCTTTTATGCCTGGTGGTGCCCTTAAAGTCCCCTACACATAAGTCTATGCGGGAATACGTTAAGTGGACCAGGGAGAAGTATGTATTGTCTTTTTCTGATGGATAGGTAGAGCGCCATGTGTCATAGAGGTTGTGTTCAAATAATAATTTAGAGAAAAGATTGCCATTTATCACCAATTGTGGGGTGGGATGTTTATTCTTCTCTCGCTGTATGTCAAATTTGGGGTTCTGTGTGCAGTTGAAGTTTATATATAGAGATCCTATAGTGACTAGGAATCCATTAAGAGTTCCCACCAGAATCAGAAGTCTACCCAATGTGTCTGTGTACCGTTTACTTTCTTGGAAGACCCAATCTGTGTGAAAAAAAGATGGAGACTCCTCTTGATTTGTGAGGGGAGTAGGCATTAAAAAGACTTAGGGATGATTCTTTGTGTGAATTTGAGGGGGCTTACATAAGCATAAATAGGGTTCCTGAGTGCAAAATACAGCAGCTTTTGACCTGTTCATATCTTGGACAGCTAGATGTCTTTTATGCAGGTTGCTTAATCCCTTATTGTTCAGGGAATATATTTAAACATAGGCAACGTCATTTTTAGAAGTTTGTGGGCTGTTCCTCTGTTGAGCAGTCACCCCCGAGGTGGATAGAGTCTCAAGTATGTGGTGTGGCATGTCAGAGATATAGGGTACGAGTAGTGTTATTTGGTGCGTCTGTCTGTTCATCCCCCTAACTGCAGCTCCCTGTAAATGGACGGTGGTGAGGTCAGATTAACTTTTATTGGTGTGTAACTTGTTATGAGTGAGTTATAGACACTGCCCATATGTTTTGGCATTAAAGGGAAAAGGTGGTAAGGAAATTATAGTAAACAGCAACATGACTTATCTGGGACATTCAAATGGTCTCCTTGTCTCTGAACTAGCCTCCCCTCCTAAAATAGTAGTAGTGATATCTGTTTTCGGTTATCTTAGCATTTAATGGTTTATATGGGGGACACTGAATCCACATCCTGAGGCCGTGCAGGGGCTTCATCTATTGCAGAGACCAGCTCAGGCCTGACCAGCTTCCCATAATCAGATTGGGCTTTCTCTTCCCTTCTGGGAATAATAGGCCTCCTTAGTAAAAATTGGTGGGAGAACTGCATGAGTGCATGCCATTTGAGTGAGTTTTGACATTGCTGCAGGGTAAACTAGGCATATGCAGACCCTACTTTTGGCCTTTATGTGGGTATTGAACCTGTGTTATGACAAGGTCTTTCCACTAATCCCATGGGAGCAATCGGCCCTCTGCTATCTAGGCCTAAAGCGCTCATGCCTTGTGTCTCATGACTGTACCTTCAAGAGACTAATAAAAATGTTGCCTAGCCCCCATTGAACCCCATGTGCCCTGTACCAACCCAACCATTTGGATCACATTAGCCAAATTGGATCATCAATTAAAATAACAACAACTATATGTAACATGGTAACAGTAGAATTTGTGTGATACTCAAGTGACTGGTAAAGACTTGGTGCCTTGTTCTTGGCCCTCTAATCTGCGGTACTTTTGGTAGGTCTTGCTGAAGATCCCACCAGTGTCCATTCCAGTCTCAGTTTCTTTGGTGAAGACCTTTGAGACAATGCATGGCCCATAGCATGGTGGATGCCTCATTCCTTAAGTTTTGCCATTCCCACCTCTGGCTCCAGAATAGCCACTGATTTACCTCTATGTCACACCAACAGTTTTGTCGGGTATCCCCACCTGTATGGCATATTATTGTTGCGTAGTGTTTTAGTCAGATTAATGAACTCACGCCTTTGTGCCATGGTGGTTGCAGAAAGGTCAGCATAGATATGCATCCCTTAGTAAGGCAGAGAGGGAAGTTTCCTTGCAGCGTTGAGCAGTGGTTCTTTGGAGCTGTAGTAATGGAAGCGAGCAATGGTATCTTTTGGGGTGTCTGCAGTAAAATGAGCAGGTCTAGTGAGCTCTGTCATGAATCCATGTGCCGTCCTCTAAGTGAGGTACAAGAGCTTTGCTTAGGGCCTTGAGGTATTGCGGCAAGGCCTCTGTGGAAATGGGGTGTGCTATGCAGCAAAAGTGGATATTATTTTGCCTTGCCCTGTCCTCCATGTCGGCCATTTTATGTTTCATTATGGCCTGCTCCTCTTCCAACCTTTATCCACCACTTTATTGTGAGCGGAGCATAGTTCTTCTGTCTTGGTTTCTAAATGGCTGGTACGGCCTCCCAGGTCCTTAATGTCCTTGCACAGTTCTGTGGCTATTTGATGAAAGTCAGCTCTGAGAGATTCCTTGAGGTCTTGCAACATGCTGTTGGTTACCAGAATATCATATGGAGAGAGAGAGAGAGTATCTCCGATTCTGCAGGACCATCAGAAGCAGGCAAGTGCGGCATAAGTTTGTCGCCATCTTGTATTTGCCTCGTGCGATCTTTTTTACTTTGCCATATCAGGTCTGTAAGTTATAAATGTTTAGAGGGAGAAATATGGTTCTCTGAGTTGGGAAGTCTCAGATTATGGGCTTTTGTTGCTGTTTCGGCTTGTTTTTGGTCACTTTGGGCTCGTGGTTCATGGAGCTATCACACCATATTTTTTTTAACCCATGTGTCTATACTTTTTATGTCTTTTTATTGATGGTTAATAGATGTGCTTTAGGGGTTAACTGTAATGATACATACAAAACATGCACTTTTTCTTTCATGCTTTATTAAGAGTTGGCAATTGTAAATGTGATTTTCCATTTCACAACTAGCTGAGAAAAGTTTTAATTTTGCTGAGATCATTGCAATTAGAAAACATTTGAATGGAAATAAGTTGGTAAGTAGCACTTAATGTCTGCTAATATTGTCTATGAGAATCATTAAAAATCTTTTCAGCCAGTAATTACCATTTGCAATTGATAACATTCTTCTAGTGTGAAAACATTAAAGTAACATAAAAGGAACACTATAAGATCAGGAATACAAATGTGTATTCCTGACCCTATAGTGTTAAAAACTGTTAGCGCTCTGGCTCCCCCTTGCCCCACTTAAATAAATAGAAAACATACCTTTATTCTATGGCCACCCAGATATGTCGGTGCTGGCTCTGCCCATTCCAAAGGGTCTCAATACAGATTTTGAACTGATCCACTTTCTTTAAATTAACTATGAATGTCATATTTTTTATTATTTTTGTAATACCTATTTTCCTTATAGCTTGTTTAATGGATGCCTTATTTTAAACTTGCTGTGCATTATATATACTGATTATGATATTTAAACTTTTAGTGATCACTTTTTTATACTTGCTAATTTTAGATATGTTTTAAATCATTTTCTATATATCTTTCCGTGTTATTATCTGCATATGGATTAAATTACCCTGTATTGAAAACCTTGCCTTAAGTAAAATGGCACCTGGACTACTTCCGCCATTTCGCTGGACTTATTCTGAAAACAGAAGTGACGTAAATACTATGCGTCACGTCCTGAAGGCTCAGATTGATGATGCACTATGACACCCCAGATGTGACATCATGTGGAAGCCAGGTGTACACAATGGACGATAATTATATGGGTATTTATTCCAGACGGATGGAGGCTTTGATTAGCATTGAGGAAGACTCCAGGAGGAGTCGAAACGCATCTGTTGACCTTCTCTTGGGACTATTATAAATTCATTTTGGCAGTGATTTTATTATTTGTTATTTATTCACTGCTTATATGTCCCGTTATTGTTATATATTTTTTTATTTTTTACAACAATAAAGTCCATTATACTTAATTTGGAGCCTCCATCTCCAGCATCTACACTACAGAGGGAAGAAAATACACATCTTTAGCCTATATAGGCACCTTGGAGCACATTACATAGAGCCTGACACGGCTCTATACTGTGTGAGTTATATTCCACCATTTTTTCTGTGTTTCCATCCATTATATACAGAAAGCACTATGTGTTATTGTTTTCTTATGTTTTAGATTTCCCTTTATGATTGGTATTATATTTTATGTTTTTATGCTTAAGGTGTACACTCTGTTTTGTGTTTATTGCTGTACTATGGTGAAGAGGATACACCAGTAGTACACGTTAGAGTGTTTTTACACACTGTGAAGCGCCTACACACCTTGCTGCTATTTCTTTTTGGTCAACATTAGAAAAAAAAATGCAAACATACACAATAAAGATGTGGAAATGCTATTACATATGCTACAAACCTACAGAGCAATACTTCATACTATTTGCTCTACATTCCACATCTAAGTATATCTCTGCAAGCAATGTCATTATCACACACTGCCAGGTACAATAGCATCAGATATGTTTGTATCAATACCGAGGCTGTAATTAGAAATCACTTAAGAGATGCCCATTGTTGCTGTTGTTTTTTTATTTTTTTTTATTTCCAAGTCAGCATGCTGGTTGAAGACTGACACAGTAAAATACCACTTGAGATAATTAGTAAATAGTAAGTAAATGCATTTAATTATATGCTTTGATTAAGGATTGCAATCACTAATTTCCATTGGATGTATTATTAGCTTTATCTTAGCATGTTTTAATACAGACACAATGAGAATCGAGGTTGCAAACTGCAAATCAATGTTTTAATTAAAGAACTGCAAAATAGAACTCTAAAACAAAAACAAAAAATAAAATAGATCTACGTTAAAATAAATAATGCGTACACAACCATTATATGAGTGCAGAAGACAGTCTATTATATCGGAAAATAAGAAATCTATAGCAGCATTCATACTGTCAGTTGAAAATGATTTTTTTTAAATCTATTAAGATACATAGAGAATGTGCTACATTTATAGTGAGAACAAAGGAGCAATTTTTAATATGCCAGCACAGTGAGGACTGAAAAATGAGTAAAGCACAGCTAGAAAAAAAAAGACACAGAGAAAGAGTACATAGAGGTTAAGTGACTTTTTTTCACCCAGGGTCTTGAATAACAAGACTTTATTGCATTCCCTGTCGATGAGAACATTTTTGCTGAATAGGTCTCACAGTATGTAACTAGTGCGTTGTAGACCTGAACTTTAATTGCAACCGCAGGTTTAACAACCATATGCAATTATTTCGCATTAGCCTCTAACAAATAGGAAGCTTGTTATTTACCATGTAAGCACGTTAGCAGTCAGTATTTAAAAATATGGAAATAAATTTCAATTTCAATAATTTAATATAAAAAATATTTAACCCACCTGATGCACATTATTTTGAACATATGCAATTAAATAATAGAAAAAAAAAATATTAACTGAAAAAAAATAATTAAATAATAATAAAAAAAAATGACGTGGGAAAAAAACAACAAATCTAAAGATAATTGGATTGGGCCAATTCTATTTTGAAATGTAAAGTCTGTATGTGGTAAGCGGACAGCAAATTTAATAAATTCAGGCTAAAATAGATGTTGGGCTAAAATAGCTGAATTGAATAAAATAATAAACTTACTAGATTTAGATTTTTTAGAATATGACTTCTTTGGCCTTACTTTGACTTAATCTATAGCAAATAGCCACCACAAGTTTCCTGCCTGGCAACATGATATAGTAAGTGTATATCCCCAAGACAAATAAAAAGATGTCAATATGAATCACAAAGCTAACCATATAATTGTATTCTCTGTTTCCCTACAGCTAGAGGATTATTTATTTTCTAACAATGATTTGGTATCTTAAATGCCAGAGTTTTTACATTTGCTAAATTAGAATCAATGAAGCTTGAAGATGATTTAGTAATAACATTTTCAAAATGACAGAGAACACACCACCTAACAGTTTCTAATAATAATATTATGTAACAATATGAATAATTGTATATAGGTCAACAGACAGAGGTATAAACGAACAAACCTAATCAGCTTCTAATAATATTATGTAACACATTGATTATTAGTATAAAGATAGTATAAAGCCAAAAATGGAGGGGAGAGAAAGAGACATAAGTTTAGCACATATTATTATGATTACTATATTCTAGGCTCGGGAAGGGAAAAAATGTTAGTTCTTCTGAAACACTTCAGATTAATAAAACATTGAACTTAAGGCTGTAATGTAACAAAAAAGGTAAAAAGTCAAGGGGGTGAATACTTTTGCAAGGCACTGTATATATATATATATTTTTTTTTTTCAATATATACTTGTATTTACCAAACTAATAAAAAAAAAAATGTTATTACCTGCAATCTCCACAAATTCATTGGTTGGGGGTTGACAGAATTTAGTTGTTCATTTCAGCCGAATTTTGGTAACTAAAAGTGTCAGGCAAAGCTCATCAGGCTGGGACTATGACTGTGCTGACGTGTAAAAATGGCTGCAGAATTGACTTGCCTAATGGTTAATTGCAATTTTTGCAATGATCATTCTAAGTTGACAAAATTAGACTATTATACATCTGAATTTAAAAAAAAATACTTCATAACGATTGATTTTAACACATTTTCCTATTTTTATCCAAAAATGAAAGGAAATAGTCAGTAGGCAATTGACCACCCACTCAACATTTCCGTCCTGACAAGAACAAAGCTTTTCCACACATCCAATCTGTAGCGCCAATGACTGCCCTTCCATTTGAAAAACAAACAAGATGTGCCCTAGGGGGAAAAGAGACATGTAATTGGGAAAAAAGGGGATTAAGAAACAAATTAAATGGTGAAATGAGTTAGTGGGTCATCAATTGGCCACTTAACATTTCCTTTATTTTTTTAAAAATCACCTGCTTTCAAATTAAATTACTCCTGCTGCAGCTACTCTCTCTTTTTTCAAAAACTTTTATTGTAGTCATTTTGCCTTGCCTAGCTGTGTTTTGTGATGTTGCTATGCCTGCTACCCCCACAGATGCATTTTCCAGCACTGAAAGAAAGTCATGCTACAAACTGGATTTGTGGTGTTCTTTTCAAGGTGGAAAGGGCAAATGGGTTGTCAAATGCCAGTGCCAACTCACTTTTTCCTTAGAAAATATGTCATCGTCCTTCAGCATTGAAAAAAGCAGTACTTGATCAACTTCTCACAACTGCATCTGTGCAAGTAACAGGCACTGCAAAACGTAGTCAGACAGGGCAAAAGCAAAATGAAAGAAGTGGGTGCAACAGCCGCAGTAGGAATACTTTGATTGTATTAAATTATTTTTTTTTTCTTTAGGGGGTTGAATATGGTAATGACCATCAGCACCGCCACCCTCACTACATTTTCTTTCTCTGGACAGTTCACAAAAAAAACAACAATAAAAAATGTTCAACGTCTGTATCCAGGCCACATGATTTAGCAGAACTCGTGTCCATCTTGAAAAAATAAGCTGATTATTTGTTCCGACTCAAAAAACAAACAAACAAAGAACAGCATAATAGACAAATAGCAGTAAGTTCCAAAACTAAGTTCCAAAACTGATTTTCTGAGCTATTAGATTCTGTTTATTTTTTTTTATTTTAATTTTAACATTTTTCCTTAAACATCAACAAAAAGAACACTAGGTGTTAAAGGAACACGATTGTCACTCAGACCACTTCATCTTAATGTAGTGGTCTGGATGCAGCAATCTTGACATTTAAACCCTGCAATGTTTTACATTGCAGTGTTTTAGAAACTTAAATCCACCTGTAGTGGACATCCACCAAGGGCACTTTCTCATCCAGACCAAATAAAACATGGCCTGGGAATCAACTGCTGCTGAGAACAACATTTAATCAGAGGAGTGTGTTATTTGGTCACACACACATACCGCCAATCCATTGATTTTTTTATGAAAAGCAATGAATTTGTGGAGATTGCAAGTAATAAAATAAACATTTTATTAGTTTGGTAAATACAAGTATATATTGAAAAAAATATATATATATATATATATACAGTGCCTTGCAAAAGTATTCACCCCCCTTGACTTTTTTACCTATTTTGTTACATTACAGCCTTAAGTTCAATGTTTTATTAATCTGAATTTTATGTGATGGATCAGAACACAATAGTCTAAGTTGGCGAAGTGAAATGAGAACAATATATACATAAAACTATTTTTTAGAAATAGAAAACAGAAAATTGGTATGTGCGTATGTATTCACCCCCTTTGATATGAAGCCCATCAAAATCTCTGGTGCAACCAATTACCTTCAGAAGTCACATAACTAGTGAAATGATGTCCACTTGTGAGAAATCTAAGTGTCACATGATCTGTCATTACATATACACACCTTTTTTGAAATGCTCCAGAGGCTGCAACACCTAAGCAAGAGGCACCACTAACCAAACACTGCATGAAGACCAAGGAACTCTCCAAACAAGTAAGGGACAATGTTGTTGAGAAGTACAAGTCAGGGTTAGGTTATACAAAAAATATCCAAATCTTTGATGATCCCCAGGAGCACCATCAAATCTATCATAACCAATTTGAAAGAACATGGCACAACAGCAAACCTGCCAAGAGACGGCCGCACACCAAAACTCATGGACCCGGCAAGGAGGGCATTAATTAGAGAGGCAGCACAGAGACCTAAGGTAACTTTGGAGGAGCTGCAGAGTTCCACAGCAGAGACTGGAGTATTTGTACATAGGTCGACAATCAGCTGTACGCTCCATAGAGTTGGGCTTTATGGCAGAGTGGCCAGAAGAAATCCATTACTTTCAGCAAGAAACAAAATTACACGTTTTGAGTTTGCGAAAAGGCATGTGGGAGACTCTCAAAACGTATGGAGGAAGGTGCTCTGGTCTGGTGAGACTAAACTTTTCGGCCATCAAAGAAAACGCTATGTCTGGCGCAAATCCAACACATCACATCACACAAAGAACACCATCCCCACAGTGAAACATGGTGTGGCAGCATCATGCTGTTGGGATGTTTTTCAGCAGCCGGGACTGGGAAACTGGTCAGAGTTGAGGGAAAGATGGATAGTGCTAAATACAGGGATTTTCTTGAGCAAAACCTGTACCACATTCCAGCAGGACAATGACCTCAAACACACTGCTAAAGCAACACTTGAGTGGTTTAAGGGGAAACATGTAAATGTGTTGGCCTAGTCCAAGCCCAGACCTCAATCCAATACAAAATCTGTGGTCATACTTAAAGATTGCTGTTCACAAGCACAAACTGTCCAACTTGAAGGAGCTGGAGCAGTTTCGCAAGGAGGAATGGGCAAAAATCCCAGTGGTAAGATGTGGCAAGCTCATAGAGACGTATCCCAAGTGACTTTGAGCTGTGATTGCTGCAAAAGGTGGCTCTACAAAGTATTGGCTTTAGGGGGGTGAATAGTTATGCAGATTGATTTTTTTCTGTGTATATATATATATATATATATATATATATATAAATATATATATATATATATATAATTATAATTGTTTATAAAACATATGGCAGCTTCATTAAGACTTATGTGCCCATAATGTACTAAAATATCCCCATTGTAATGGACACTATGTGTACTGGAAAACCTATTAATGCACTGAATTTATATAGAACACAATTTAAAAGGACATTCTAAGCACCAGAACTATTACAGCTTAAGATAGTGGTCCTGGTGTAAAAAAAAAAAACATCCCTGCAATCTCTGCAGCCACTACCAGGGCTTTCTGGTTGCCATCTTGCAATCTGTGCAGCGATAGCGGTCAGCATCTTCACACTTTGCATAGAAGCTCAAAATGCAATGAGAGGCATTTTGTGGGGAATATACTAATTCAGTTTATGTTCATAATACTGTGCCAGTATTTTGTTTAACATGCAAATGTATTTATTTAATTGAAGTACATGTATTACGATGTTGAGCTTGTTTTATTGTACATGTGCTTACTTGATAGCAAGCATTATATGTATTTTTAAACTATATTCCGTTTTTTTTAACATTGTAATAGTTTTTATTCATAAATGAATGCTACGCTAGAGACTATTTTATTGTAATTGATTAAAAAAAGGTTACAGCTAAGATTGTCAAATCCACCAGCTACCTTTAACCATTAGAGGATACATAAATAAAAAGATGGAAACACGTAATTGAACTGGCATAAACAAGTATTTTGTAGTAGAAGCTGCTTATGCCTTTCAGGGTGCCTTTCAGGGTAATAATGGGGTAGGGGTGAATTGTTTTTACCCATTTCACTGCTGAGTCATGGGGTCATGGGGTCATGGAGTCATGGGGTCGAATGGAATTAAAAAAAATTATTAATGGGTCTTCATGTCTAAATAAAGTATCCCAGTCATAAGAAAAAGAGGAGGGGTTATGGAGTAGAAAAAACTACCACCACTGCCACAGAAAAGGTTACAGGAGGTATAAGGGGCTTGACCCCAAGAATTACAGTGATAAGAACAAAGAAAATGGGGTAGAGAGTCCACTCACATCTACTTTGTGTGAGTGGACTCTCTACCCCATTTTCTTTATTCCAGTCCACTGTTCCAATAGGTATAGAATCATAGGGTTCCAAAAACCTCTAGCCCATTATTTCCCCCATTCCTACCCATTGCTGCCCCTATATAGGATACAGATATTACCAATCCCCTAGTCCTATTAGATATAGGATCAAGTGGTTACTATTCTCTATGGCACAATAACTCCCCCCAATTTCACCTATCCACCGTCCCTAAAGATGACTGATGTTATTGCATGTTGGTCTCTTTCCCCTCATGCCTAGGGATTTCAAAAGCCCTTGACCACTCCCTATAGAACATGCCCTCCCTAACACATACACAACATACCTATCATTCTATGTACTAAGATGGGGATATATATCCTAACAAATAAATTCAAAAATGTATGTTTCATACTTAAGTATTGCTTGAAAATCTGATTTGTTGTATTGTCTTTCTTCAGCCATAAAAACATGGCAAATTAATATAATATAAAAGCAAAAAAGCTTGCAAAAAATACAGAAATAATGAAATTAAAGGGACACTATAGTCACCTGAACAACTTTAGCTTAATGAAGCAGTTTTGGTGTATAGAACATGCCCCTGCAGCCTCACTGCTCAATCCTCTGCCATTTAGGAGTTAAATCCCTTTGTTTATGAACCCTAGTCACACCTCCCTGCATGTGACTTGCACAGCCTTCCATAAACACTTTCTGTAAAGAGAGCCCTATTTAGGCTTTCTTTATTGCAAGTTCTGTTTAATTACGATTTTCTTATCCCCTGCTATGTTAATAGCTTGCTAGACCCTGCAAGAGCCTCCTGTATGCGATTAAAGTTCAATTTAGAGATTGAGATACAATTATTTAAGTTAAATTACATCTGTTTGAAAGTGAAACCAGTTTTTTTTTCATGCAGGCTCTGTCAAACATAGCCAGGGGAGGTGTGGCTAGGGCTGCATAAACAGAAACAAAGTGATTTAACTCCTAAATGACAGTGAATTGAGCAGTGAAATTGCAGGGGAATGATCTATGCACTAAAACTGATTTATTTAGCTAAAGTAATTTTGGTGACTATAGTGTTCCTTTAAAGGATAAAAATAAACCGCATACTAACCACAATATAATGGAGATGGTGTGGGTACAGTTGTACCAGTGTATACAATTCTTTGCCTATTTTCTGTAAAAAAAAATTTCATTATGCTATAGCACTTTACTCTACAGAATGATTGCAATTTTTAAATAGAAATAAGATGTTTCCTCTTCAGTGAACAGAAATATCACTGGTAACAAATGCATAGTGGAAAGTAAGTTATCCCATTGGGAGTTCTTAATTCATTGTATACTTTGATAAGCTTTCAAGTTGCAAGCGTCAGATTCAAAATGGAATCACATTGTTTGCATATACAGATGGCACTGTAGCCTTTCTGGAAAGCAGAGGAATACAACACAGAATATAATAATAGTAATGTAAAAAAAATACCTGTAACACGAGACAGAGAAGGATCAGTCTATCTATCTATCTATCTATCTATCTATCTATCTATCTATCTATCAATCTATCTATAAAAAGTATTTATTATTTATAATTTGATATTGTATGTTTGTTACTTATTATATGTATGCCCTTTACTCACCCCATAATCCTATCTAAAAGAGGATATTCTCCTTCACTGATAAAAATCATGAGTTCTTGTAAAGCAAGACATTATATTCTGAGTATCTGGACTATAAAATTGATATACATACCTATTACAGTTTTTATGTGTTTTCTATACGGTGTCGTTTCTGATCCTAAAACTTTTTTATGAGGAGGAACTACTGACAAGAGATCAAACGTCAATACGCTTTTATTTTATCAATTACTTTACAAATTTTACAGGTTCCTATGTTCCCAAAAGTGAATTCACCATATAATAAAATTAATGAATAATATATAATACTATAAAACAGATGTATTCTATAACCACGTCAAATTGTAACATGTACATTGTTTATAAATTATATTGCAATTTGGAATACCTTAAATAATATTAACACATTTTACCTGCTGGAAAATGAGTTTAATTTCTTTATGTTTCCACAGCCACTTTAAATAGTGATTTACATTTTAATGCATTTCACATCTCAGTGCCTATATTTTAATGTTAGTGTTTCATTATCATGAGAGTTAATATTTAAGATATTATACATTATTGCTGTTTTTTTTCCCTCTATGTATATAAAAAATCTGAAGCAGTATGTAGTCTGCTCATGTTTTTTTCAAGTGTTAGCTGCAGATGATATGCATGATGTCAATGAAACTATTTCAAAATCCAAGTACCGTATTTATCGGCGTATAACACGCACCGGCGTATAACACGCACCTCATTTTTAGAAAGAAATTCCAGGAAATTTCCCCCCATCCCATAATATTCCCCCCTCATCCCATAGTGTTCCCCCCTCATCCCATAGTGTCCCCCCCTTTCCATAGTATTCCCCCCCATAGTATCCCCCCCCATAGTATTCTCCCCCCTCCCCTCCCATAGTATTCTCCCCCCCTCCCCTCCCATAGTATTCTCCCCCCTCCCCTCCCATAGTATTCTCCCCCCTCCCCTCCCATAGTATTCTCCCCCCTCCCCTCCCATAGTATTCTCCCCCTCCCCTGCCATAGTATTCTCCCCCCCTCCCCTCCCATAGTATTCTCCCCCCCTCCTCTCCCATAGTATTCTCCCCCTCCCCTCCCATAGTATTCTCCCCCCCTCCCCTCCCATAGTATTCTCCCCCCCTCCCCTCCCATAGTATTCTCCCCCCCTCCCCTCCCATAGTATTCTCCCCCCTCCCCTCCCATAGTATTCTCCCCCCCTCCTCTCCCATAGTATTCTCCCCCCCTCCCCTCCCATAGTATTCTCCCCCCCTCCTCTCCCATAGTATTCTCCCCCTCCCCTCCCATAGTATTCTCCCCCCCTCCCCTCCCATAGTATTCTCCCCCCCTCCCCTCCCATAGTATTCTCCCCCCCTCCCCTCCCATAGTATTCTCCCCCCTCCTCTCCCATAGTATTCTCCCCCCCTCCCCTCCCATAGTATTCTCCCCCCCTCCCCTCCCATAGTATTCTCCCCCCCTCCTCTCCCATAGTATTCTCCCCCTCCCCTCCCATAGTATTCTCCCCCTCCCCTCCCATAGTATTCTCCCCCCCTCCCCTCCCATAGTATTCTCCCCCCCTCCCCTCCCATAGTATTCTCCCCCCTCCCCTCCCATAGTATTCTCCCCCCCTCCCCTCCCATAGTATTCTCCCCCCCTCCCCTCCCATAGTATTCTCCCCCCCTCCCCTCCCATAGTATTCTCCCCCTCCCCTCCCATAGTATTCTCCCCCTCACCTCCCATAGTATTCCCCCCTCCCCTCCCATAGTATTCTCCCCCCCTCCCCCCATAGTATTCTCCCCCCCTCCCCTCCCATAGTATTCTCCCCCCCTCCCCTCCCATAGTATTCTCCCCCCTCCCATAGTATTTTCCCCCTCCCCTCCCATAGTATTTTCCCCCTCCCCTCCCATAGTATTCTCCCCCTCCCTTCCCATTCTCCCCCCCCCTCCCATTCTCCCCCCCCTCCCATTCTCCCCCCTCCCATAGTATTCTCCCCCCTCCCCTCCCATAGTATTCCCCCCTCCCCTCCCATAGTATTCCCCCCTCCCCTCCCATAGTATTCTCCCCCCTCCCCTCCCATAGTATTCTCCCCCCCTCCCCTCCCATAGTATTCTCCCCCCTCCCCTCCCATAGTATTCTCCCCCCCTCCCCTCCCATAGTATTCTCCCCCCTCCCCTCCCATAGTATTCTCCCCCCTCCCATAGTATTTTCCCCCTCCCCTCCCATAGTATTTTCCCCCTCCCCTCCCATAGTATTTTCCCCCTCCCCTCCCATAGTATTCTCCCCCTCCCCTCCCATTCTCCCCCCCCCATTCTCCCCCCCTCCCATTCTCCCCCCCTCCCATTCTCCCCCCCTCCCATAGTATTCTCCCCCCCCTCCCCTCCCATAGTGTACTCCCCCCCCTCCCCTCCCATAGTGTACTTCCCCCCCCCTCCCCTCCCTCCCCTCCCATAGTGTACTTCCCCCTCCCCTCCCCTCCCATAGTGTACTTTCCTCCCCCTCCCCTCCCATAGTGTACTTTCCTCCCCTCCCATAATTACTTACCTGTCCTGAAGCGTGGGCCGGCTTCACAGCTTGCACCGCGGTACAGGAACTTTAATTTCATGTTCCGGTTTCCGGCGGGACTGAAAGGAAGTGTGCACACTATTGTGCACACTTCCTTTCAGTCCCGCCGGAAACCGGAACATGAAATTAAAGTTCCTGTACCGCGGTGCAAGCTGTGAAGCCGGCCCACGCTTCAGGACAGGTAAGTAATTATGGGATATCGGCGTATAACACGCACCCACGATTTTTCCCCTATTTTCAGGGGAAAAAAGTGCGTGTTATACGCCGATAAATACGGTAGTTAACGTGTCAGCTGACATCACTGTGACGGACCATCATCACTAAGTATCATGCCCACCACTTATTTGTGAGTTTTTCCATTGTATTATGTGCTTTCCCCTTGTATTGGTTATGTATTTTGTGTGTTTTGCCTTGTATTGGTTATGTATTTTATGTGTTTTGCCTGTTCCCAGTTCAGGAGAGCTCAAACAAATGGAACCCGTTCGTCTTTCGAATGGGGACCACCCTGATTTCCCATTTAGAATGCTCATTAGAACGTTCTGAAACTGAAAGGGAAAATCATTAACAAATGCTTCCCTGGGGGGCCGCAAGTTCGTATAACCGAACACCAACCAGGGGAAGCATTCATATCCCGAACAGGTGTGCTCGCACTGTTAAAGGTCCCTGTGTCGGGGATCACCCTACTGGCTCCTAATGGAGCTATAATCACTATGCCCCCTACCCAGGGAGCTAGTAGGCCAGGCTCGTGGCTACCTGAGAGCGCTCTCTTCGGGGCTGCCTATGTAGAGGGAACCGCCAGAGAGAGGCGCGAGCTCTAGCGGAATCCCTGGAGCTGTGATTTGGCTACACAGCCACAGGGGTCCTGCTGGCATCCTGGAAGTCAGTGCCGACCAATGGGAAAAGGAGCACCCATTCAAACTGGGTTTATGCCATTCTCCTGATTGGTCGGCATGAGTGAGTGCTGATTGGTCACTGCGGTGCGCAGGCAACAAATCAGCGAAGGAGTGCCCATTCAAATGGGATTTTGCGCCCTTACTCCTGATTGTGCAGCGAAACCCCTCTCTTTCCCAAGCGCCGATTGGTGCAACCAGGTTTTGCGCCCTTTCTTATGATTGGGCGGCAAAACCCCTCTCCTCCTCTGTAACGGCTACCCTGGTAGTGAGAGGGTATCAGCCGTTGGAGACGTCCTTTTTCCCGGCAAGTTGCTGTGTAGTAGTGGAGTTATATATATCCATCCACGAGATCCAAGAGAAGAGTCAGGCATAGCTATTAAAAGAGCAAGGTGGTTATGCAGTAAATCCCCTTCCAAGAACGAGACGAGGCTACGTTTTGAAGGGTCAAGAAGAACTCAATTTTAATGGCATGTATTCTCCTTTTATGTGATGCTGCCCATGCAAGGGTGACACCTACATAATTAATACAGTAGCCAATAACAGACAAGGTACAACCCACACATCTCCTCCCCTCAGATAAACCTATAACATAATTAACAAGCACACATTTTTACCCTAGTTTTGGTTGTACCCCAAATACTTGGGGTACATTTATAAATCCAGTATCCACAGATAGCCCTAATCTGGGGGAGCAACATGTGAAAAAATCAGCCCATTCGGTTAAGGGGTTCGGGAGTTATGGAGATTTAAAGTTTTGACCGACTGCACAGGCACACTAGCCGAAAATAGTTCCATAAGTTTTGGCCTTGCGGTCGGTCCTCGTTCATGCGTTAAAAAGTCACGAAAAGCTTGCCATCCGTGGATATCTTGAGGGTCGCTAGAATCCCTATGTGTTGCATAGTCTTTCTACCGAACGGCAGGGCAGTCGGCAGTTTCAGCACGAATTTACGGTGTTATGGAGGTCTCAGCGGTGTTCGCCCACTCGAGTGTCTGATTTTAGTTCCAGACACTCGACGGCAAAGCACCGCTGTTTGGGAGTCAAGATAGCCGCAAACATGTGTAAAAGTCCTGAAATGGCGGCCACCCAGGAACTGAAACAAAGAGTTTGTGCGTTTCCCATAGGAGTGGTATGTGCCGATCAGGGAAGTAAATTGCCGCATAATTAGGTAGCAGGGTGGTCCGGTGTTCGGTAGTTTGCATTCGTATTTATGCATGCTGAGTCCATACCGTATGGGTCGCATAAATAAATGAATGCTTGTAAAAAGTCCCGAACTGTTATGAAGAATAATCCCCATGAACCAGGTAAGCACAATAAAATTATATCCATGGTCTCTGTTCCCGTATATGTGCCCGGTTAGCTCTTAAAAGGGCCAGTAGTAATAAATATTCCCAGGCATAAGGAAGGGTTTTGTTACATCCTCGAGCGCTGATTGGTGCAGTTGGGATTTGCGCCCTTTCTTCTGATTGGGCAGCGGAACCCCTCTCCTCCTGGAGTGCTGATTGTTGGGAATTGGTTTCGCACCTCTCAGCTGATTGGTTGATGCTTGGTTTAGGCACAAAGTTTGAATTCACCGGACTAAACCAAGCAACTCCATGGAACTAATTTCGGGGATGTACAGAGCCTCGAGCCCCAGACTTTAGACAATGACTTCTCGGGCTCTGTACATCCAATAGCCCCACTAATTACAGGGATCCTAGATGGGACCCGGGGCTATATAGTGATGTGTGTTTTATATGTTTTATATGCGTAATACTTAGATCCCCTAAGTGTTCCCCCATATATGTAATGTGTTTTAATGTGTGTACCTGTATGTGCTGTTGATATCTCCCAGAGTGGGAGATGGCTCTCTGTATTCCAACCCCCTCCTGCCTGGGATTGTGTTGTACTGAATGGAGACCCCCTGTGCGGGTCTGTGCATAAAAGCTGTGTGTTCCAAATAAAGATTGTCTAGTTACTGGGTGGAAGGGAGATTTAATTTGCTGTTCCAGCTTGCAGGGGATGCAGCGGGGAAAGTCCTTGTAAGGACTAAAAGAGCGAGTTCCCCTATCCGTTTCCTGTTTCCAGCTAGGAAGCAGCCCTTTGGCGGAGGTACCCAGCTGGGGTACAGGGAGCTCTCCACAAGTGGTGGTAGAAGTGGGATTCGAACCCACACCTCTGAATACATTTTTATCATTCAAATTTGAGGGAAAATAATAAAAAAACAGGTTACAAAACTACATCTATCAAGATGGAAAAAACAAGCATACATTCAAATAATAGCAATCCCAGCAAAAAAAATTAGTAACATCTGAATTTATTGCCATAGCAACATGAACATCCTAAAGATAGATTAAAATAGCATTTATATTATGAAAATAAAACACAATCAATATCTATAATTATCATTAAAGCTCAAAATGTGTATTTAATATTACCATAGTGATACAGTATAATGGATTATGATTTTATCAAGATTATTTACTGAATTGAGAATTCAAAGTGGAGTCAAAGTAAATTTCAAATATAATGCCTGAGTAGCCAAACTGAAATCAACTGTTGATTGTGGCCTGTGGAATGTTGGTCCACTCCTATTCCATGTCTGTGCAAAGTTGCTGGACCTGGAACAAGCTGCCGTATACGCCAATCCAGAGCATCCCAAACATGCTCAATGTAATATTTCCAATGAGTATGCTGGCCATGCAAGAAGTGGGATGTTTTCAAATTTCAGGAATTGTGTACAGATCCTTGCAACATGGGGCCATGCATTATCATGCTGCAACATGATGTGATAGTCGTGGATGAATGGCACAACAATGGGCCTCAGGATCTCATCAAGGTATCTCTGTGCATTGATAATGCCATTAATAAAATGCACCTGTGTTCGTTGTCCATAACATATGCCTGCCATTACCATAACTTCACCACCACCATGGGCCACTCGATCCACAATGTTGACATCAGCAAACCGCTCACCCACACAATTCCATACATGCTGTCTGCCATCTACCCTGTAAAGTGAAAACCAGGATTCATCCATGAAGAGAACATCTCTCCAAAGTGCCAGATGCCATCGAATGTGAGCATTTGCCCACTCAAAACAGTTATGATGACGAACTGCAATCAGGTCGAGACCCCGATGAGGATGACGAGCATGCAGATGAGCTTCCTTGAGACAGTTTGACAGTTTGTGCAGAAATTCTTTGGTTATGCAAACCGATTGTTGCAGTACCTGTCCAGATGGCTGGTCTCAGAAGATCTTTAAGGTGAAGATGCTGGATGCGGAGGGGGGCGTGGCCGACAGCCGAGCTACATGGCAGCACATTAACACAGCTCCTGAGCTGCACGCATTACAACCGCTGAAAACTGAGGTATTTCACCATAATGGGAAACAATAAAAAGGCTTACCCTACTCCCCAGCACTCCGGGAAAACTCCCGCAGGTAGAACGGGCACTGTCACCCGTTTATTTAAGGAATATTCCGACCGCGTGGCGGACCTCGGAGAATCCAACATGGCGCCGGCGGCAATAACTGCTGATTCCGATCCCCCGAGTCCCTCAGAGTCAGACACCTCGCACAAGTCGTCGGACATCGATATTAAAGACATGATCAGGAACCTACCCTCCAGAGCTGATCTAGCTCAGATGTTGGGGAAATTAGAAACCACCTTCCAGCAGAAAATGGAAGGCCTCAGCTCGGAAATATCCCAGGTAGGCCGCAGGGTCCAAGACTTGGAGGATGTTAGAGGGTCACAACAAACATTAATGCATACCCTCTCAACCAAAGTCCAAGCCCAAGAAAGGCATCTATCTATGATGCAACGCTCCCTAGACGATATCGACAATAGGGGCAGGAGGAATAATTTACGTATAAAGGGACTACCCGAAGCAGAAGGGGAAAACTTATACACCACCCTAGCTTCACTATTTAACCTTATTCTCAACCGCAAGCCAGACTCCCCGGTTATCCTAGACAGAGCACACCGCTCCCTACGCCCCAAAGCAACGGCTGGCGACACACCAAGAGATGTCATTTGCCGCATCCACTACTACGCTTTAAAGGAAGACATTTTAAAACATCTCAGGGCCACTTCAGGCCCCATGCTATATCAAGGGCACGAGATACAGATTTATCAAGATCTATCCTGGCACACCCTGCAAGCAAGACGAGCCTTAAGGCCAATCGCCGACCAACTCCGGGCACGCAACCTACGGTACAGATGGGGCTTCCCCTTTGCCCTCATTGTAAACACCCGTGGAACCACGTACACAATATCTACACATCAGGACATCATACCCTTCGCCAAAGCACTGAACCTGGCGGAAACTTCTATCATGGACTGGTATGCACTGGACCCGGCTCTAACGGCACCATCTCAACAGCAAAGGCCACGATGGAGATCCCCGGCTAAGAGGCAACGGATGCATCAAACTGGACTCGCCCTACAAGCAGGAGAAGGAGGGCAGACCGAAGCAGCAGGACACTAAGCACTCTCATCTGCCACTTTCCAACTATATCCCCAAGATACCCTTCTAAACGAGACTGATTCTCAACACGAAGACAATGGCCTCTATTCACAGACAGAGCCAACTACTCGGACTAGGACATATTCCATAACTAAGGTCCCGAATGGGATCAATTCGTCTTACACACAAGACAGGTCCATATGGCCGGTGCTAGAACTTCAGGTCGTATGAATACAAATGTCTTAACTCTCTTTCACTGTGAAATTGATATGCATTGATTATATGGGGGCGACTTACGTCATTGTTTAGCCATGACCACAGGTTTAACCAATACTCTCCATGTTAAGGAATTCAGTACATCCCATAATGTGACAGGGAGACAAAGATCCTGACTGACTGGGGCTACAGAGACCCGAGTGGGTAGCAAACCCCGGATACAGTGGGAGAGGACACTCACCGACCTTTACAGAAGGGTTAGTATTCCTCCATTTGACGGAAAGGGGATATTCCTGGGAAGGAAAGGTTATGGGAATTAGTCTGCCAACCTCTGCCCCCCTCCAGTGGACACACCTGACTTGCCTCCCCATCACCCCATTGCCTGTATTGGCATCTACCTCCATGAAGCACTTGTAAGCTAGTTTTGCGGTTTGGTTACGTGCGCTCTAGAAGCCCACTGTGTTGTAATTTGTTAAAACAGTACATATTGGGGGGCGGGGCCGGACCGCCGAGCTGAGCGGTCGCAGGACAGCTCAGCTCCCGCAAAACGAGGCAAATAAAACCTGTAAATCGGGTTTATGAAAACTTACGTAGGAATACCTGCGACCCTCCAAGTAACCGGGCTGCCTGAGCTGAGGAGAGGCTTGCTCCTGGAGCTCTAGTCCCTCGGAGGAGAGGGCCCGCTGCATCAGGTGGGACCTCGCCTGGCGGTGAGTGAAGCGGACGGCCGCCGCGGCACTATCCTGCCCGAAGGAGCCCGACGCAAGCAGACTACAGGCGGGTCCGGTCCCGATTCCCCCCCCCCGGACCGGGGGGGTGATCCCGGTCCTCACCCTACAGCCACACTCGGAGGCCGCGATACACCAGGCCGCATCGAGGGCCGGAGGCCTAAGGCTAAAATGGCGGAGGCCACATGTGAGTACCTGAGGGCCAGAGAGAAATGGACCAGCAGCGCTCACGGATCCAAGGAGGCGACCAAGCGCCAAGGCGAGGAAAGGCGACCTGTGACAAACCCACGGGACCTGCCGCCCTACTCCGCAAGCAAAGTACCTGAACCTAGCCACATGTAGAAGGCTGAAACAGCAATGGCGCCTGACACATGGCATGACGCACCGGATCAGACCTCCCTGATGTTGCAGCTTAGAAGCGTGGCGGATATGGGAGAGAACACCGCTCCTCCGTTACATGTGAACAAGCACAACACCCGGACTGACACCCTGAGAGAATAGCGCCGCTAATACTGAGCAACATCTACTCCACGCAAACGGACACTGACTTTTAGCGATCTCTAGATCTTGCACACGCTATGGAGCATCTGACACATCTCAACACATAAGCTTAAGATAGATGTAAATCAGTTAGTTTTGCTCTCCTTGGGAGTTCCCATATCTGCAGGTACCCCAAACATAGCGAAGCATGTGAGTCCTGAGGTTGCCATTAGCCTGTCAAATTAAGCTAACATAGCTGAGTTACAACTGTTCATTCTTGCATGTAATATTCTTGAAATCCTACATTTCCACACGAGCAGGCTTCTCTGTTTAATTTGCAAGCACATTAGACATACTATTTCAGATTTCCCTCAGCCTACATCTTGCTTATCATGTCTACTTTACTATATTTTACACGTGACAAGCACAGTTTACGTAATCTTCAATTATTCTCACGTAATAATGGAACCTAGCCTGTACTAACATGTTGATATACTATAAGAATGTGGCAATCTTTCTTGAGAATGTATTCCAAACAATGCTGATAATTCTATCTTGTTTTACCTTGTAATTACTTTGTATTCTGTATCTTGTGACGCAAAGGCCATAATATAGAACATTACAAAAATATAAAAGGAGGCAGACACTCATGGGAGAGGCTTCATTATGTTAGCGTGACCCCAATCTGTATAAGAAACGTGCATCCCCTTCATTCTTTTCTGTATCCCATTTACCATATGCCTCAATAAAAGAAAGAATTAAAAAAAAAAAAAACAGTACATATTGTCATTCTGACAAGCAAGCAAACAAAAAAAAAAAAGAAAGAAACACAAAAACGAAAAACATAAATAAAAATCTATAAATAAAAAAAAAAAAAAAAAAAGAAATAATCAAGTAAAAAATAAATAAATAAATAAAAAAAAAAAAAACATTTTTTTTTTTTAAAACATAAGGAAAACATACACGACTCCCACTCCCCCCCTCCTCATTATATCAGGGTCATCTCAACCTTGCCCACTGTAGACTACGGGACCTCTCAGGGGCAGACCCTAGTTGATTTAATAGTGGCCAAAGAGAAACACTGGTAAACCCACAGTATCTCTACTGGTAGTTTCCACTTATAACTCGACTGCTTGTATATAGTTTTGTTTTGTTTTGTTTTGTTAAAAAAAAAAAAAAATATTCCAGGTTGACATCATTTACTGAAGTAATATTGCTAGATTTAAGAATCTGTGTAACGCTTATCTCAAACACTCAAGGTACCCCCAACGCAGCCCCCACAGGTAAAGGCAAAACACATATTCTACACGATTACAGTAATCTCCCTCTCACCTCCCCCTCCTCCCACCAGACCCTTCGCTATGGCAACAATCTCAATACTCTCGCACAATGCTAGGGGACTGAATACTCCCGAAAAACGCCACATGGCCCTCACGGATTATCATAAAACAAAAGCGGAAGTGGTCTTCATCCAGGAGACGCACTTTCGCAAAAACTCAGCCCCATCACTGAAATCCAGACACTTCACAAAGGGATACTTTAGCAATTACTTAGAATCAAAATCACGAGGAGTGGCGATCCTCCTCTCCCCAAATTTACCATTCACATACAAAGAACACTTATCTGATGACAATGGGAGATACATCTTTCTGAAGGGCCAAATGGGCTCAACTCCGATCACATTGGCCAACATCTACCTCCCTAATAGGAAACAATTTCAGACCTTACGCAAGATAATTAAACAGTTGGTACAATTCACTGAAGGCATGTTGATCTTAGGGGGCGACTTCAACATCTCCCTAGACGGAGCCCTAGACACAACATCACAAGCCCCAACATATCAAGTATCGACACGAGCACTTATCCAAAAACTCCTAGATTCACACCAACTCTATGACTGCTGGCGAGTTCTACACCCCGCTGAACGGGACTATTCTTATTATTCGCACTCCTCTGGCTCATACTCGAGAATCGACCTATTTCTCCTTCCACACAGATTCCTCAATTTGGTACACTCCTGTAATTATGATCCAATCACTTGGTCCGACCACGCACCAATCTCTCTCTCAATTCAGATCCCCTCTTTACATCCCAATAAGACACAGTGGAAGCTGAATGACACCTTACTCAACCATCCCAATATACGGGACCAAATTGAGTCCTCGCTGGGACAGTATTTCGAGCTTAACACACATCCAACATCCACCTATCCCATTATATGGGAAGCACACAAGAGCACAATAAGAGGAACATTCATCCAAGCAGCCTCCAGGCTTAAAAAGTTGAGGGAATCCCGCACACTCAGCCTCACCAGAGAAATTAGGAACTTGGAAGGGACACATAAAAGCGATCTAAATCTTTCCACATTTAAGACACTGATAGAAAAAAGGACCGAGTTAAATAAGATTCTCAACATCAATACTAAACACTCCCTAGCCAAAACGAGAAGCGTATATTACGCACAAGGGGGTAAATGCGGGCGCCTCCTGGCACATGCCCTAAAGAAACAAAGAGAACACACATTTATAGCAGCCATTCGCACTAAAGAAGGCAAACTTTCACACTCGATGACCGACATACTCAGAGAATTTAAAGACTTTTACACCTCACTGTACAATTTAAGACAAACCCCCCCAGCAACGGCAGATATCCACGAATTCCTGTCTCATAGGATCCGCAATACTTTACCTCATAACCTCCGTGAATCTTTAGAAAAGCACATTTCAGAGGATGAGTGCCGCCAAGTAATTAAACAATTACCACTAGGGAAAAGCCCAGGCCCCGACGGACTCACTGCCAAATACTATAAGACATTCGCTCCTTTATTAATACCCCATTTCCAAAACACGTTTAATTCCCTGCTCAAAACAGATACACTCCCCCCACAGGCCTTGAACGCAACGATCACACTACTTCCAAAACCAGGGAAACTGCTGAACCTCATCCACAAGGCCACGAGGGATGGATGTCCCAGTCTACTCCTGTCAATAGATGCCGAAAAAGCATTTGACAGGGTAGACTGGACTATGTTATCACACACCATGCAATATATGGGATTCGGCCCAAATTGGCTTAAATGGTTTGACGCAATTTACTCGCAGCCCACGGCAAACATTAGGGTTAATGGCCAACTATCGGAACCGGTGGCAATAAGGAATGGCACCAGACAAGGTTGCCCCCTGTCGCCTCTCCTGTTTGTCCTGGTCCTGGAGCCCTTCCTTCAAGGGATTAGGGACAAGACCTGCATTAAAGGCATCACAACAGATAAGGCGGAACATAAAATAGCAGCATTTGCAGATGACATGCTATTCACACTCTCAGACCCAGTATCGTCAATACCTCACCTTATGACTGAAATGGAATCGTATAGCGAGATCTCCAATTTCAAAGCTAATCTCAGCAAATGTGAGATATTGCCACTCAATGTTTCTCCCCACGATGCAGCCATCCTACAACAAGCTCACCCTTTTGTATGGGCATCCCACTCCATAAAATACTTAGGTATCCACCTAACTAAAGAGTCATCCCGCCTTTTTGAGAGTAACTTCCCTGGCCTGATGAAGGGCATTTGCTCGGATCTTAGCACTTGGAACAAACCTCAATTTGGCTGGTTCTGTCGGCTGAACATTCTAAAAATGAATGTTCTGCCAAGGCTATTGTACATCCTACAGGTTTTACCAATTGCGATACCTAAGTCCTGGTTCACGATGGTCCGGAAAACTTTTACGACCTACATATGGGCACACAAGAACCCAAGACTCGCATACTCCCTCCTCACACGACCAAAGGACGAAGGTGGCCTAGGTCTACCTGACATAGAGAGATATCACCAAGCAGTCCTTTTGACTAGATTATATGACTGGACACATCCACATCCTACCACACAATGGATACATATCGAAAATACTTTCTTCAGAGCACCCATTTTTACTATACCATGGCATAAGTCCGGACAGCCGTTTCTGCTGCATTCCCCGCATCCCACAATTTCACCAACCTTACGCATGTGGGCTAAGGTGAGGTCTCACCAGACGATGTCACCATACCCATCACCACTCTACCCTATCACACACAACCCTCTTTTTCGGCCGGGTGAAGATGGGAGAGCATTCAAACAGTACTATGACTCCCATTACCTACATCTAGCCGATGTTGTGGACGACTCGGGAGCTCAGATGAAACCTCTACAGACAACAACAGGGGGTCACACTATACTGCATGCATTCCAATATAGACAACTTTCCCACTTCGTGCTTACAGGGCCATTGGCACACAACTCTACTAGACCTCACACACAATTGGAATTACTCTTTAGAGAACATACCCTAAAGAAGAAAATCATCTCAGAGATGTACATAAAGGTCAGTAAGACAATGTCACGCCACCTACCAGCATTCACATCGTCATGGGAGAAGGAATTGAACACCCCCTTCACGCTCGAAACGTGGCGTACCATATTTACACAAATTCACAGGTCATCCAGAAATACAGCAACCCAAGAGAGTAACTACAAAAGGATAGTGAGATGGCACTACACTCCGACTAAACTAAGATCCCTATTCCCGACACACTCACACCACTGCTGGAGGTGCCAAGCTCCCGAAGGCAACACCACACACATCTGGTGGTCCTGCCCAGTAATCCATAGTTACTGGAAACACATACATGGGTTGATCCAGTCAATCCTAACCACACACATCCCGTTCAGTCCAGACCTCTTCATATTCTTGATTACCCCACGAGATACTCCCAAAATGCTTTCTGATTTACTTACGCACTTAATTTCAGCTGCGAACCAACTCATTCCTGCATTTTGGAAGCTACCGAACCCACCCTCCATCCGCGAGTGGATACAAAAAGTAGAAATAATTAGAGGCCTAGAAGAAACATGCCATTCCCTCACGGATAAATATTCCACATACATCGCTACCTGGCAACCTTGGTGCGACTATCTCACTAACCGTTCGATGTAACTGTTCTCACATGACTCAGACACATTCTCCACTTCAGAAACCCAATTCTCTCCCGGGGATCGCTGCCCTTCCCTCCCTCCTTTTTCCACCTTGCACTCGCACTCACACCTAGACAGCGAATTAGCTGTCAATAGAGCCGTAAATACAGACCAGGGCACAACTACAACAAATGCTCTATCCTTTATTTCAGGGGTCGAATTATCATTGAAACGAGCCAACTTTTGAATTACTACATCGCATTGTTATAGCCAATCCCTTCATTTAGCCAAACTAAAATATATTGTACATAAATCCTAACTGTGATGAACCAATGTGATACAATGCCTGCTACTTTGGTGTCTAAAGTTATATCTTGCGCAAATTCATTGTGGTATCATCTTATGTCATGTCAAGTTATTTTATATTCTATATCGTATTACACTGATAAACGATCGACAATTGATGTAAAGTGCAAATTCTCAATAAAATGTTAAAACTTAAAAAAAAAAAAAAAAAAAAAAAAAAAAAAGAAGATGCTGGATGCGGAGGTCCTGGGCTGGTGTTGTTACACATGGTATGTGGTCTTGAGGCCAGTTGGATGTACTGCTGAATTCTCTGAAACGCTTTTGGAGATGGCTTATCGTAGAGAAATGAACATCTCTAAACTCGCGACATCTGTGGCATTGTGCTGTGTGATAAAACTGCACATTTTAGATTGGCTTTTTATTGTGGCCAGTCTAACCTGTGCAATAATCGTGCTCTCTAATCAGCATCTTGATATGCCAAACCTGTGAGGTGGATAGATTATCTCGGCAAAGGTGAAGTGCTAACTAACACAGATTTAGACAGATTTGTGAATAATATTTGAGAGAGATAGGCCTTTTGTGTACATAGAAAAAGTCTTGGATCTTTGAGTTCAGCTCATGAAAAATGGAGCAAAAACGAAAGTGTTGCATTTATAATTTTGTTCAGTGTATTTTGACCTTAAATTTGAAAATGATTTTGACTTAACTTTGAATTCTCACTTTAGCCAATAACCCTGCAGGTTAAATTCTAAAAAGAAAAAAAATTATGATCTGGATTCATATATTCCTTATACCCATTTGATTCTTGTTATTGGCAATTAGGACCAGTGCAAGGATTTTTGGCTACACAGGTGAAGATGCATTGTGCGACCTTCCACCAAAAAAATGTATCTTCACCTTTGTGTCTCTTTCTCCTCCAGCCCATTGTTTTTCTGCCCCCCGCCCAATTATTGTCTTTTTCTCACCACCAGTCCCTTTCTGTGTCTCTTCCCCTCTATATTCCTTTGTGTGTCTTTTCTGTGGCTTTGTAAGTCAGAGCAAGAGGGGGTGTGGCAAGAGCATTTAACTCATAAATGGCAGATAATTGAGCGGTTTGTATGATCTATACACAAAAACTGCTTCATTAAGCTAAAATTGTTTTGATGCCTATAGTATCCATTCAATGTAAATTGCTCAAGAGTTTAGTGACATTTTGTAATATATATTGGATGTTGGTGCGTATGGACAGGTGAGACCACACACCCTCAGGTTTGTTGCAAAATAAATAAATCTATTGGAATTATCTAAGTTAATTGGTTAATGATAAGTGTATGCTGCAAAATGAATGTGTCCATCATGATTATAGCTGAAGTTTGCTTCTTCACCTTTATTGATGACTAAATATGCCATTACCAGGGTTTCTGATGTCAGCCTTTGGCTTTGCATGAGACATCATTTCTGGGATGCCCTAAAAGACAGACCGGCATGTAGCCTTTTCTTTTAGGACTATCATTGGGTAACAGCCTAAGTAGGTGGATTTGGACTCTATAATGGTTGTTGGCTCCCATATATATGTATCTATAGCAGGGCTGGTCAAAGACATTGTGCTGCATTGGTTCAAGACTCAAATGTTGTGTCCCTCCCCCAAAGTAAAGCAGGCACACACAAGAACATTGAAGCAGTCACACATATACACAGGCACATTTTTACACACTCACTAACACACAAAGAAACTCACAGATACACAGGCACACAAATACTCACACACACTTACAGGCACACACAGAAATTCACACTTACACAGACAGGGTCAGTGCAAGACATTTTGCCAATCTAGGCAATGGTATATTTTGCACCCTTTGCTGACCCAGGCTTGGGTAATTTTCTATGTACACATGCATTTCTACCTTCTTTCCCCTACCTTAGTTCACACCTCAATATGGGGTTAACTGTGTGTGTGTGTGTGTGTGTGTGTGTGTGTGTGTGTGTGTGTGTGTGTGTGTGTGTGTGTGTGTGTGTGTGTGTGCCTGACAGTGTGTATTTGTGTCTGTTTTATTCCATTGTTGATTTGTGTGTATGTTTGTGTCTGTGACTGCATATCTAAGTGTATTGTTGTCTGTCAATACACCTATCTGGAGGTGAGTGCATCCCTTACTGCATGGGTGTTTGCCAAATGAAATAACACCTAAAAGTCCTTTTTCCTGATTTATATTAAAACCTCTCTCCCATTCATACTTAATTTTGATTATAAACACATACACACCTACTAGCTATCTTTGTAGAATCATTATATCACTTGGTTTTGTTTTACATGAAACTACTCTTTGTATCCAGAATTTCTGTTCAATATTCACTAAGCCATTGCCAATGACCTTATTTTTTTTTCTTCTTAACATTCATGATTATCCTCTTTATTCAATGTGAACTCTCTACTGATTTATTTTTGATTAATCTTAGATTATGGTTTCTCTTATCTGTCAGCAAATCAGGTTCATATTTTTATAATACTTGAGAAATGCACATTTCACGCTAATATAACTTGTCAATTCTCCACTTTACATTTTTCTCACCGGTTTTAATTAGTGACTTATTTTAGATATATATACTGTTGGTAGTATTATTATTACTATTATTATTTGTGGTAAGACTATTAACACAGCTCTAATATTATCATGAAAGCATTGTAAAAGTACTATAGATTTATAGACACAGATTGATAGACAGAAAGAAAGGTGACAGACAGACAGACAAAAAGAGGTAAGAATAAAGCTTGCATTTACAAACAGACTGAACCTAAGTGCTGACCTGATTCACAAATCAAAGAGAGAAATTGTAGAATTATATCTACAGAGAATATTTCTTCAGATCTTCCAATACATTTGTATACAGGGGATCTAAATCAATAGAGCATCTAAACCTATAAACAGGACACAGTAACAAGACATATTACAGAAATGTAGTTTCTTCCTGTCTTTCTTCAATAGCACAATGCGTGGCACTGATATAGATCTGTATCTTTGAGTAATTCTTCAGGTGATATCATTAATGGTGATGTTAAAGCAGTTTAGAAGAAAGCTTTAGATATATATTGTTTGTTTTAGGGCAAAAGTTAATATCTTAACATTTGTCAGATATATGTGGCAAAATGGCTGCTTGAAGAGTGTTATTAGGCCTCTGGTGCTTATTTGACAAAATGATGTACTTTTTAGGTAGCAAATGAACTGGGAAGTAGCTAAACTGCCGAGAATTGCACTTGAGACTAGCACAAAAATCTGTCAAAATAAAAGTTTGAAAACTGAAATGATAACGGCATTATGTAGTGTGTTTATCTAAAATGAAAATGTATTTTATTTGGATTTTTACCATTTAATTTATACAATTTACCTAAAGCTGCAACCACGAATTAGCTATAATTTAGCTCCCCCGAGGGCCATCTTTGCTTATGTAATGTTCGGTACCATGAGAATAGTTGAGTTGCATACTGCAGCTTAAGTTATGGCCAGAAGGCTACCCTACAGATGACACCATGTCCGGACAATAGAGATGGCTCAATTCCAGACTTATGAATGTATATTCAATTGTTTTGTTGCAATATGAATGCATATTTCAATGTATGACGATCCCTTTGGTGTAATCCTGTATACCCTTCCTGCTTCTGTATTTACTATTACTTTGATTACTATAAAAATCAATAAATTTCAATTAACAAAATATTTTAATCAGTACGTTGTGCAGCTAACAAAATTCAATAGACAGATAGACTTGTAGTTAACCACATAAAGTGCTGATGATTATTCATTTGCCTCTTGCTTCAGGTTTAAACTTGGGTTTCTTAAAATTTTTAATTTGGTCTCCAAGCATAGGTTCTCTTCTTGTTCTCCATTGGATCTGTGTATAAGCTCTGTCACTTGCATGCAATGCTGTTGACCTAATATGCTACTCTATTGCCTCATGGAATTCACTTATTCTTCAGCTCCTTGTTGTGCTGGTTTTGTCCGTCTGTTTGGGCAAATAATGTAGTGAATCTAAAACTGCTCCTCATACTGTGTGAGCTAAAGAGAACTCTAGAAGAGAAGCAAAAATACATCCTTCCTTTCTCGGACTCAAATGTTTCAATGCAAAGTAAACTGAATATGTCCCACTTCCCTAATAGAAGGACATAGAAGGACACTTAAAGGGACTCTCCAGTGCCAGGAAAACAAACCGTTTTCCTGGCACTGCAGGTCCCCTCTCTCTCCCACCTCCCATTCCAAGTTGCTGAAGGGGTTAAACCAACCACTTCAGTGACTTACCTGTATCCAGCACCGATGTCCCTCGGCGCTGGATCAGGCTCCGCCTACACTCCTCCACGGCTGACGTCAGCCGGCAGGGGAGACCTATTGCGCATGCGCAGCCGGTGGCGGCATGCTGCATTAAACCTCCCCATAGGAAAGCATTGAATAATGCTTTCAATGCGCTCCTATGGGGATTTCGGTGCCGCTGGAGGTCCTCACATAGCGTGAGGACATCCAGCATTGTTATAACACGCTTTTTGTGTTCTATGAACATGGAAGTGACCTCTAGTGGTTGTCTAGTAGACAGCGACTAGAGGAGGACTAGAGGAGGACTTAACCCTGCAATGCAAATATTGCCGTTTATGAAAACTGCAATAATTACACTTGCAGGATTAAGGGTAGTGGGAGTTGGCACCCAGACCACTCCAATGGGCAGAAGGGGTCTGGGTGCCTGGAGTGTCCCTTTAAAATAGGCATTTTTCATAAAGTAACTACAATATTGGCATGCCATGAATAAAGGAGGAGAGGAAGCAATCTGTTTCACTTATATATTAAAGGAACACTAGACATTAGGAATACAAATTTGCATTCCTAACATTATAATGTTCCTCTCCCTAGTAGTATTAGTTCCCACTCCCATTTAGCCTCGAAAGGGTAAACCCCCCTTTTATTCTTACCTTGTTTCCATCACTGAGGCTCGCTCTACGCTGCTCACCTCTCCTCCCAAACAATGTAATGGAAGAGGCATGGCCTCCTCTGCAATGGTCCAATACAATGCTTCTCATACAGGAAAAGGGGACCTAATAAGCATGAGCAGCATGTGCCATGCATACTCAATGTTTTTCTCTGGGGCTTCCATATCATGTGACCAAATTTTACACTGTCTGTGACGTGGAAGCACCTTTAGTGGCTGTCAGTAGAGGAGGACTTTACCCTGCAATGTAAACATTGCAATTCTCAACATTTTTAATGATTTGCATTGCAGGGCTAAGGGAACAGGGACACTGCACCCAGACTACTTCATTAAGATGAAGTGGTTATTATTATTATTATTATTATTATTATTATTATAGCGCCAACAGATTCTGTAGCGCTTTACAATATTATGAGAGGGGGGATTTAACTATAAATAGGACAATTACAAAAAACTTACAGGAACGATAGGTTGGAGAGGACCCTGCTCAAACGAGCTTACATTCTGTAGGAGGTGGGGTGTAAAACACAACAGGACAGGACTATTGCTGACTATTGTGTTCTTTTAAGAAGATCTGTCATGTTGGCTTTATTTTTCTTAACAAAAATAAAATCTAATTCGGTCTCTTTTTTATGTAGTGCTATTAACTTCAACTTTATGAGTGACACCCTGAAAATATTTTTTTTCAAATTTGAGTTTTATTGAAAGATTTTCATTGGGAATGGGATACAGAAAAAAGAAGGGAAGAGGGGAGGGGAGGGGGAACATATGTAAGGTCCAAAAGGACACATACCAACGGTACACATTAAGTCATAAAGTCACTCAGTAAATTACAATGAAGTCGGTTGACTGGAAGCATTCCATGGTGAAAACAAATCAGTAGAAACATTTTTACATCAGTATGTAATATACATAGGTGCGTCTGGCACAATATAGTCTCCTCCGGTATGGTATAAGTGTCTTATAGTTCTTTGCAAGGAAATATTACGTTGCGTAATATGGTACAACATAAAGGGACAATATAAGAAGACAACCTGGTACAATGTATGAAGACCCATGGAGCATATCTCAAATCGGTCCCCGTAAACTAAGTTCCAGATTGGGCAGAGTGTAGTATTAGAGTCACTAAATTGCGTACATTGAAAAGGACATCTAAAGTAGATGTTGTATATGGTTATTGTAGGCCTAGCAGAGCGAACAAGAGGTGTAATGTACTTAGCCGGAATATATTAGAAATTGCTCTGTTTAATCTATTACTCTCTGCCCGCTCACATATCCGATATGAGTCACGACTGTGTTAAGAGCCCTTCTCCTTCTGTATTATATAGGCATTGGAGTTCCATTGGTGCCAATTATATTGGGCTGTAGATAATTGTGTAGCCGAGTGTGCTGACATTAGTTCATACTTTAAAAACTGCCTTGTTTTATGGTACAGTAAGTTAGGGTGTGGGCATGTGGTCTGTTTCCAATTAGCAGCAATAAGACTACGTGTAGCTAGGATTAATATGCTTAATAACTGTTCATCTGTGCGTAACAAATTATCCGGTGTCATTAAAAATATACCAATTCGTGATGTCAAAGTTAAGGACTGAAAGCCTTCCATACATTTTGAGTCTCCTCCCATAAAGGTACAATAAGGGGGCAGTCCCACCATATATGGGTCATGGTACCCTTGGACTGGAGACATCTCCAACAGCTATCAGGGACGTTAGGGTAAATTTGGTGTAATCTGTCCGGCGTGAGATACCATCGATAAATAAGTTTTTTATGAGACTCTATATGAGAGTAACAGGAGGTAACCCCTTTTAATGCCAGGAGCGATTTAAGCCATTGATCATCTGTGAAATTCTGAGGGTTTTCTTTGTGCCACTGGGATTTATAAGCAACCTTCGGTTCAGGGGATTGCTCGATCAACGTAAGATAGCTTAAAGACAAAGTTTTGGTCTTTATTGGGGATTTATGGCATCTATCATACAGTTTGAGAAGGTTCTTGCTTGGCCCTGGAGCCAAATCTACTAGTGTGTGATAACTCTATTAGCTATGACGTCCTTCAATTGAAGGTAAGGGAATATGAATGAGTGAGGCAAGTCATAGAGAGCTTGGAGTTCTGGAAACGGCAGGATCTCATCGTAGCTACAAATATCTATTATCCGGGGGTTACCCATCTTTTTCCATTTGTGTACAGATAGCCAAGGAGAAACCGCGGCTAGTGCATGTAATGGCGCCCACGGCAAAAACTTATGGTCAGGTATGTGTTTATAATGTAACTTATCCCACGCTTGAATCGAGAATTTAGAGAGTGGCAACAATGTATGAATATGTTTCCTCAACTGTTTAGGAGTCCACATGATTTCTACTGGGGACCCCATTGGGCTATAGTTGTTTTCTATATCCACCCATTGTAATGTGGACTTAGCGGCATGGAGCTTGACTGCTGTTTCCAACAGTGCTGCTTTCTGGTATTGCATTATGTTGGGGGTGCCCAGTCCTCCTTTCGAAGTCGGGACTTGGAGAAGGCTGGAAGACAGACGAGGTCTTTTACCCCCCCATATATATGTGGATATGATCTTTTGAACTTGTTTGCCTAGTGTCGGGGAGATCGGGATTGGTATCATCCGAAACATATACAGTAATTTGGGAAGCAGTACCATTTTAATTATATTTATCTTCCCAAACCAAGACAGCATTACGTCTTTCCACTTATATATCGTTTGAGTGCACATTCGTGGTAGTGTCGAGTAGTTATGTTTAATGATGTCTCTCAACGTGGTTGATATCTTTATACCTAGGTATGTGATATGTGTCTGCCTCCAATCAAAGGAAAATCTGTCTTTCAGTGTTTGGACAGTGGTTTGTGGAAGTCTCAGCGGTAAGGCCTGTGTCTTCGTTTGATTTAACTTATAATAAGAAACGGCGCTGTATTCTTGTAGTGTACTCATAAGATGAGGTAGGGAATGGGTCGGGTTTGACATGGTAATGAGAACGTCATCTGCAAACATAGAGAGTTTGCATTCCGAGTTGGAAATGGTTATCCCTGTTATGTCATTGTTCTTCCGTATCCTATCTGCTAAGGGTTCCAAGGATAAAACAAATAAAAGGGGCGATAACGGACAGCCTTGACGCGTGCCATTCGTTATCAAAAAGGGTTGTGATAGAAAACCCGCATTAGCTACCTTGGCTGATGGTTTGCCATAGAGGGCCAGAATCCCTTTAATAAATGGGTCAGGGAAGCCGAATTTTATCAGAACTTGTTCCATACATAGCCAATTCAACCTGTCGAAGGCCTTCTCCGCGTCCAGCGCTAAGAGAAGGCCTTCCATGTGAGATGATTCCATATGGGCTATTATATTAAGAATTTTCCTCGTATTGTCTGATCCTTGTCTAGATGTCACGAACCCTGATTGATCAGTATGAATAATTCGAGTTAGAATGTTTTTCAATCTATCAGCTAGGATCTTAGCATAGAGCTTGGTGTCACAATTTAGAAGTGATATAGGTCTAAAGTTTTGGCACATCGTGGCCGGTTTGCCAGGTTTTGGTAAAGTAGACACATGCGCTTGTAACATTTCGGGTGGCATATCCCCTTTAGTAAAACAGTGATTAAGAAATGCCGTCAGAGAGGGAGCTAGGGTAGTAAAAAATGTCTGATAATAAATATTAGAGAGTCCATCTGGACCCGGGGCTTTATGTTGGGGTAATTGTCTGATAATTTGCCCTAATTCTTGTTCAGAGATTGGTTGGATGAGTAAATCAATTTCAGATTGTTGTAGAGTGGGCAGATCAACCGTATTTAAAAAAGATTGTATTTGGGAAAGGGATGGAGTATGTGTGGTAGTATCCTCCTTGAGGTTGTACAGAGTACTATAATAGCGTGCAAACTCTTCCACAATGTCCTGTGGATTCATTAATTTTTTGTGCGTTGAGGAATAAATCCAGGCCACCCTAGAGTTGGCCATTCTAGCTTTTAATTTGGCCGCTAATACAGAGCCCGCCTTGTTCCCATGTGCAAAAAATTTATGTTTATAGCGTTGGAGAATAAAATTTGCTTTGTCTTCAATTTAGTTTGGAGGCGTCTAAGTGTCTCACTACGTATTATAGAAGGGCTTATCTTGTTAGCGTGTGTAAGAGCCGTAATTTCATTGAGAAGGGTGGAGTATTCTTTTTCCCTTTGTTTTTTGGCTCGGTTAGCATGTTTGATGAAAGATCCTCTAATTACGGCTTTGTGAGCCTGCCAAATCGATTCTATAGTAGTATCTTGGGTGGTATTGAATTCAAAATACGTCTTAAGGTCTTCTGCAATTTGGTGTCTGATAAGGGGGTCTTTCAGTAAGATTTCGTTGAGACGCCAGGATCCGCGTCCCTTAGAGGGAAAGCGTTCCTGCAGTGAGATAGTGATGGGCGCGTGGTCCGACCACGTAATAATCCCTATATTTACAGCACGTACTTTTGGAATCGTGGAGGAATGCACTAAAAATCTGTCTATACACGAATATGAATTGTGTATTTGTGAATAAAACGTGTAATCTTTGTCTGAAGGGTGGAGTACCCTCCAGGCATCTAAAAGCTCCGATGAATGAATTGCTTTCCTGAGATTTGACGCCACAATCGAACGTTTGCGGGCCGTGGTCTGTGTTACAGTAGTGGCTGAAGTCGTATCCATTATATCATCTAATACAAAGTTTGTATCCCCTCCTATAACTAATGTTCCAAATGAGTGCGTGTGTGTCAATGCAAGTATTTTGTTAGCAAACTGCAGTTGATTGTCATGGGGGCCATAAATATTCAGCAGTGTGTAGGGCTCATTGTTTAAAAAACATTGCAACAATAAAAATCTACCCTCTTTATCAATAACTTTATGGTGAAACGAGAACACCACATCTTTACTTATCAAGATTGAGACTCCTCTCTTTTTCTTTACATATCCCACATGGAAACCAATCGGGAACTGTTTAGAAGAGAACTTGGGCATGTTAAACTTCAGAAAGTGGGTCTCTTGAAAGAACGCTACATTTGTTTGAAGTTTTGTGGCTTCTGTTAGGGCTAATCTCCTCTTATGCGGAGAGTTTAAACCCTTAGTATTAAGGGAGAGTATATTTAAAGGCATCAGAAAAATAAGAAAAGTTTCCAATAATAATTGGAATGTATTCAACCTGGGAATAATCCCGGGGTGAAGTCTGTCTTCTCAGCACACCTATATTAGCGATCATAAAAGTGTAGAGAGGAGTTTCGTCTGTACAAAAAACATAAATGCTACCAATATAACAATAATAGTAAATTAATACCTTGCCCTTGTCCTGTTTGTTGTATCGTGGGTCATCCTGTGACCACTTACGTTTGAGGGGGCTTGTGAGAGGAAGATTGAACCACTGTATATGCCATAATACATTATTGATCCAGACATGTCTGCATTGAGACTTTATGACCTTTAGGTCTGTGTATTCATTTAGGGGCCATAATGGAGAGGGGGAAGGGTGAAGAAACGGAGGGAGAGGAAGGAACTTAAAGTGCCAGATGGCAACTATGTACAACAAGACACTCCAGGACTTACCGTCCAGTGTCTGAATAAGAAGTATCGGCCACATGTAGCCAAATCGGGGGAGGGTGAGTTCAAAATATAGGTAGGGACTAATATCAGTAATGTGTCAATATTGCCTTAAGTCCTCACCAGTGGTGAGCTAAGCCAGTAGTTAGTAATTTTATCGGCAGAGACGTGCCGATGCATAACAGTACAGTAGCCAAACGGGCTATAATACAACATAATTATAACCAGCCAGTATGTACGAATATACATTAGTAACCTCACGTGATGTCAGGTCAAGTCGGCTCTGAAAAGCAAGGTAACAGCAGGTCTATCGACTCTATTCGTAGTGGTCCTTCATTTAGGCCTTGGAACTTGTATCCAGTCCTTCGAGATTTTTGCCGGTGATTTACGGTGGTCAATTGGGCGATCTTCTCCAGTACGCTGATCAAACGGGATTTTCCATTCCGTCAAGAGATGAATTCCTTCAGCCTCGGTTTTTATCTGGTGTTCGATGCCGTTCCTCTTCACTATTAAGCGAGTAGGATATCCCCATTTGTAGAGGACAGTTGCTTGGCGTAGTGCTTTAGTGATGGTTAAGAGCGATTTCCGTTTTGCAAGTGTAGCCGCGGACAAGTCAGTAAAAAGCTGGATCCCAGTGTATTCCGCTGGTATGTCCGTGGTATCCCTGATTTTGCGCATGATCACTTCTTTTGTGGTAAAATAGTGTATTCGGACAATAACATCACGCGGTACAGTATTCGCCAGAAATCATGGCTTTGGTAGTCGGTGGATGCGATCGATGCACAAATCACGATCTTCAAGTTGCGGGCATAGAGTTTTAAAGAAAGTCTGAGTGTAGGCCTTGAGTTCCATCGCTGTGACAGTTTCAGGGATGCCGCGCAGGCGGATATTGTTGCGCCTGTCGCGGTCCTCCTGGTCAGCCACCTTAGCAGTTAGGTAATTCACTTTTTCTTCAAGTGATTCATAGGTGTCTGCTAAATTATTGTGAGCTTCTATGATTTCATCCGCTTTATCTTCTAATTTAGCGGTGCGCTCACCGATTTCTTTAATGTCATTCCTGACATCTCGAGCTAATTTAGCGAATTCAGCTTGGAGAGTATGCTGCATATCTTTGAGCATCTTGTATAGTGCGGTCTCTGATGCAGGATTTAGATTGTCTAAGGAGACAGAGGTGTTATCGCTTCTGTCTGAGCACGCAGCAGGAGATGAAGGGCCGTCGGCGCCATCTTGTGGGATTCGTCGCGGCGATGTTAAGGCTGCAACTTGCAACGCTGGCTGGCGCAGTTTCGCTTTTTTTGTGGATCTTTGGGACATGGCTATCTCAGGTAGGTATCCGGTAGTCACCTTAAGTGGTTTCGAGTCTCTACTGCTCTGCTAATTGCTGTTTTTACTTCACCCTCGACGGAGCTGGTCACTCACACATCCACTCTCCCGAGTAGCCAGGCCACGCCCCCACCCTGAAAATATTTTAAGATTCACCATATCATTTATTATATAATCCTCATACCTTGCGCCTGCATCTATACTTTACTCACCACTTTAACAGGTACATCCACTGACCCCTGAGCTGTCTAGTGTTAAAGTAACAGAGACCACATATGGCATTGTTTCCTCAGAATGATTCCCATGTATGCAGTGCCCCAGCTTGTGTCTTGCAGCAAGGACCGCTCAAGTCTGAACTGCGGAGATAAGCAGCCTGTTTTTGTTTCGGGTTGTATGGCTTTACCTTTGGCTCCTACCAGTCAGTGTCCCTTGCTTCCTGGTATTCACTTTGCTAATGCAAAATACATAGTGTTTCATACAATGTCATAACCCAGCATCTTACAGTTACCCGGTACGTGCCAGGAGCACGAGTACACTGACAGATGCATTGTAAAGGTAATTTCAAACTTCTGAATCAAAGGGGCCCATAGAATCCCTAGACTATGGTATAGAAGAAAGGGCAATTAAATGCCAAAATTAAATTATCTATGTAAATAGGGAGAGAGTTAATTTGGAGGGGAATGGAGGAACTATTTCAAATAGAGATGAAATTAAAATACAAGTAGCTGTTGTGGGGAGTAAGAGCTTTAATTGGTAGGGTATTTTAGAGCTTGTAGGTTAAATGGGGCATGTAAGGAGCAATTATGGTGAATGGTGAAGCAGCTATATCTATGGTGTAAATTGGTGGAAGAATGATAACTAAAAGGGACATTTGATATTGTTATTTAGGGATGAGTAGTAAGAAAACTGGCAGAGAATGTATGGATCTGTTTTGGGGATGGTGGTGTGTCATTTAACATGCCTCACTGCTGGTATAGAGATAGTCAATTGGCAGATGAATAAAGGGAATATAAATAAGAGAGAAGACATATGACGTATGACGTATGTACAGTATGTGTGTGGGAGTGTGTGTGTAATCCATTTACATCTCCTTGGATAGACGTAAGGCGTCCTAAAATAAATATATCATTGGAAAATACAAATGTTCTTTAGGCAGATAACACATGTTTTTTATTATGCAGTTATCTACTTAAAGATGCATATTTAAAAGAATATTATATTATTTTATTTGGTGAGGCTCCATATGGATGAGCTACAGGGTTTCTCTTTGAGTTATAGTTGCATGATATTCTTTCCATACTTGGTCTAACAGTACTCTGGGATACGTTTCAGTTTGTAATATTAGTTTAAAAACTAAACCTAATGCTTCACCAATTCTTGATCCCTGAATTGTTTCTTTTAGCTCCTTGGTCTCTTTGTTTAGATAAGCTTTCTGATAACCTCTGGGTTCTTGCAGATACAGGTATATTTATCAAGAGATCAAGTGACACATTAATTGCACAGATTTAGACTCCATTCTGAAGGCACTAGAGTTTATTTAGGGGTTTCATAGCAATGGGGGAAATTATCTATGCACCCAGAGGAAACCAAACTATGCAAAAATTATACAGGAACCAAAATTTGTAAGGTTTCTAAAAGACACATTATTCTACCTCCGACACTACACTACAATACAATCACAGTGTTCTATTAAATTACTCTATATTTCTTTCTTTAGTTTTTTTTTTTTTTTTTAATGGTTATATTAAACTATGAATATAGTACACAGAAAACCTAGTCAGAGATATGAATCTTTTTTCCATAATGTCTTAACAATATTGTGTCTCTCTGCTTATTAAAACATTAATCCACCACAGCATTTTTCCAAGTGATTTGCATGTCATCTACACATATAATTCTGGGAATTTATAAGCTTTTGAGATGTAACATATGGGAATAACCAACGATAATTCAAAAGAAATGGAGAGACTTCTTTAATAAATGTTCCTAATCCCACTTTAAATATGAAGATATTAAGAAGATGTCATTTGCAAGGCAGGTTATTAAAGTGGAAAAAATCCAGTATTTAGAATAAATCAAAAGATTAAGGGGATTTCGATTATTTACAATTACTGACTTAAAAAAAAAAAGTAAAATATGCTTATCATACTATTAAATAATACTTACGGGTGTTGTTCTGTTAGAAAATGATAATGTTTTGCATTTTAATTTTATTAAACGCTCTCTCTAAATATATATATATATATTTATGTATATATTTTTGAGCGTATATGATAGACAGACTGACAGGATGGATAGATAGATAGATAGATAGACAAGACTGTACTCTTAAACAGCGACTGGCTACTTAACTCGTTTGTTCCCTCACAGTATAGTGGATATAGTGGATGTATGAAGAAATAAAGAAATACTGGAACATCTACATAAAAAGTCAGTGAGTGCAGCCTTTTTTTATTTTTATATGATAAAGTCAAGACTGGGCACCTGGTAAATGGAATTAATTTAAGCAAGTGTGCAATGACTTATATATGTACTATAAGAGCAAACATATTGGGATATCTGGCCATTACATCAACAGGGACTTTGGAATGTTTCTGTGGGAGTTTTTGCCTATACATCCAGTAGAGCATTTGTAAGGTCAGGCACTAATGTTTGATAAGAAGAAAAGGATGGAGAATGCAGGAAGGTGGCTGTCTGGGAATGGAGGTAGGCAGGTGGCTGGTTGAGATTGGAGTCAGGCAGACAGGCAGGCAAACAGATGGCCTGCAGAAAATTAAGACGGCAGTGCAAGGGAGCTTTTATATTATTTCTTTGCTCCCTTGTGCACCCTCCTGTGATGTCAGGAATATGACGTCCCTTTGACCCAAGCATCACTAAACGGCACGCCAAGTAGTAGAACAAAAAGAGCACAAAGATGATCAGAGTCACTCCACTGGACCCATGGAAAGGATCCATTTAAACTATTATTGATCTGTCATAAAATAATCTATAAAGGAAATTCAGTGAATAAATTGGGGTGTTTAAGCTATTAGTCCAAATTTGTTAAAACCATGTTCTTCAAAATGAATACAATCCTTCAAGACAGATTTAGATGAGAAAAACAGATTTATAAGTTTGAAAAATATGTTAAAGGATACAGAGATTTGGGCAATCATCAAGTTACTAATGGAAAATGTAATAAATCTCTTCCTATCTAGTACAAATCTCTTATTATTAATTTGATTTAAGATTGAAAGCAACATGTTAGCATTTGTAGATCCCACAAAATTAGGGAAAGCATGCAGTTTTGGACATGGGGTGGAATTGGATATTTTTAGGGGCTGATTCATTGGACTTGAACTGTCCTTATATTATTTAGAATGAGAAATAGCAGTTTTCCAACCTACTTGAAAGTGTGGTCTTGGGGGCCCAACTCTTTTTATTCTTCAATCTGTCTTGTACTAAATGGAGGTAAATCAATTCATAATAGATTTTAAGATATAGAGTAAGACATTTTTTTAAACCTACTGATTGAACTGGTTTGATAGATTTTAACAGTTGCCTTTATTCTAAATGACTAAACAATATTCCTAAAAAACTATTTTTCAAAATAAAATGCAATTGTTCAAATCAGGTTGATTTTAATAAATAAGCCAATATTTTACACAAGTTTAAGAAGAAAAATTATTCTAAAGATTTATAAGTGAGGTCAATGAACAAAACGGCCCTAATAAAAAGGGAAAATGTACTAAGGCCAAAAGAGGATAAAAAAAGAAGAGAATAATTTAGGAAAATATTATCAATATGCCTTAGTAACTAAATATAAAAAGGAAGCACATTTAATTAAGAAAACTATGGAAAAATACTGGCCTATATTATTAAGGGACCCTGTTTTTGACAAGGTTTTACCAAGGAACCCATCACAATTTTTAAACAATTTAATTTGTTTAAAAACATATTGGCCACAAGGAGATCCACCTAAGATAAAGAAAATATTAAGTAATGCAATACTTTTAATAAAATTTTTTAGAAACCAATTTAATTTTTTAAATGTCGAGATTGCTCCACATGCCTATACCAAAAAAGGAAGAATACCAAGTTTGAACGTTTTATATTAAACATTTTATTAATTGTGAAAGCAAAAAATATTATTTATATATTGCAATGTGGCTGTGGGATACAGTACATGGAAAGAATGGATAAAACATTGCATCAAAGACTAACATTACTATGAAAATAAGAAAAAAAAAGCCTTAAACACAATGTCTGTAGACATTGGCAAAATTGTAGGGATTTCAACTTCAATAATTTTATTTGTATAGATATTGATCTAGTGGAGCCATATTGGATGGGATATAATTGTAAATGTATGCATTTTATTTTTAATACATTATATATATATATATATATATATTTATATATATATATATATATATATATATATATATATATATATATATATATATATATATATATATATATATATATAGAGAGAGAGAGAGAGAGAGAGAGAGAGAGAGAGAGAGATGTCCCGAACAGTTTGCCGGGAACTGTTCGCCGGCGAACATAGCTTGTTCGCGGTCGCCGCAGCGTGCGAACATATGCGATGTTCGGTCCGCCCCCTATTCGTCATGGAGGTGGGAGGGTCTGGGAGGGAGGGTCTGCTGCTGATTGGCTGGAATGTGTCTGCTGACTGTGAGGTACAGGGTCAAAGTTTACTCAATGGCGACGAATAGGGGGCGGACCGAACATCGCATATGTTCGCCCGCCGCGGCGACCGCGAACAAGCTATGTTCGCCGGCGAACAGTTCCCGGCGAACTGTTAGGGACATCTATATATATATATATATATATACAAAAATAGGTAAACAAGGCACTCCTCCTATATTCAAATTCTAATAGAACAAATGCCTAGGTGCAATCCCGCGTCCAAATATAGCAAACAATCAAAAAAGGGAGCACTCCAGGTCTTTAGTCAAGTGGAAAAAATTGTATTTACAGTATCAAAACATGATACAAATTCTGTGCAAAGAGAATTAACGTTTCGACCCTGCTGGGGTCTTTATCAAGATCTTGATAAAGACCCCAGCAGGGTCGAAACGTTGTTTCTCTTTGCACAGAATTTGTATCATGTTTTGATACTGTAAATACATTTTTTTCCACTTGACTAAAGACCTGGAGTGCTCCCTTTTTTGATTGTTTGCTATATATATAGATATATATATATATATATATATATATAGATATATATATATAGATATAGATATATATATATATATATATATATATATATATATATATATATATATATATATATATATATATATATATATATATATATATATATATACATATACACAATTCTGTGCATTTTTTTCATTTCTTCTTACATACATCTTTGTATATGGAGTCAGGTATATATACATGTGTTGTTTCCCTTTTTAATAACTGTGTCTATACATATATATGCACTTACTCTTTGATTAAATGTTTTTGTTCTCATATGTATTCCCTTATTTATCTATATTATGTATATACCTACAGCTATTTAATAGGTATTTGATACTGTTTAATATATATTTAAAATTCATGGTATGTTTTTGTATTTTAATTTTGTATACATTGGATATATTTTAACTTCATATGTTTGTTTTTTAATTCACAGAGGCAAATGTCAGCCTCCAGTTTTATCATGGCAAACATTCGCTTGTTTGATATTTACTTGTACATAGAAAGAGACTGATTTGTCTTATGTTTGTACTATTGCGATATATATATATATATATATATATATATATATATATATATATATATAAAGTTGGATTTCACTACGTTGTTGATAATAAAGTTTTTCAAAACCACATGGGTGAAAATTATGGGCAGCTATTTGCCAGTGAATTTGGGCTGATCCAGGCTACCCAGGAAATTCAAACTGCCTATTGAATGCACCTTTTGCAGAAGATGCCTCCTGTAGGTGTACTGGGAGATCTTCTGGACACATGACTCAGATTGTCCCGGAGAAAAGTGGCCCCTAAGGGGCAAAGTATTTTTTCAGCAAAATGTATTTTGTGCTATATACTTGTGAGTGCCTGTTTCACTTTTTGTTTTTATTATTATGTTGCATTAAATAGTACACTATAAGTTTTATTGTATTTGTTTTTGCTCTCTATGTCCCCAGATATGTGTTATGCGAGTGGATTTACTCACTTGTGGGCGGCTTTTACACACTTGTTATTTGCACTTGCATTTTAGTGTGTTAACATGTGTCATATGTGCACTTGTTTGATTTTGCACCAGAGACACTTTCTTTGATACATACTTGACACTTGCAATTGAGATAGGAAATTCAGTCTACATGGCAGTACTTTCTTCAAATCGTTATTTATACTATTGCACTTTATCAGGTTTGCATTCTGTGGATTTTCAAGGCAATTTAGCAGATTTGGGAATTAATTTTGGGACGAAGTGCAGTTCGCAAACTCCGAGCCTCAATGTGCATGAATCATGAACCAGATGAATCACACAGTGCACGCAGGCAACAGTACTGTCTGCACCTGCTGCGCATTTGGCACTTTGTCTAAGTCCTTCTATATCTGCAGTAGTAATGGAAACAGCTGAAGCCTCATCGCCTACTACCAGAATTAGCTCAACCAGCGGGATGATTAACACCACCACCTCCATCACCACCATTCGCATTAGCCACCCAAATATTTGTGAAGTGGCTAGAGTTGTGACAGCATATGGGTGTTTGTGTGTTAATATGTGTCCTTGTGTTTGTGTATAAGTCTGTGTGCATCCATCTATATATTTATCTATATATCTAAATGTGTGTGGCTGTATAATGTGTGTATATATAAATATGTATGTCTGTAAATGTAAAAGTTAAAATGAATGTCTATGTATATGAATGTGTATACAAATGTGAGCATGTGCTTGGGATTCCCCTAACAAAATTGAGTTGAGGGTGTAAAATAAGAATAAAAATATATACAATTCTGAGAGGGGGATGTCAGAATACATTTATACCCTAGTATACACTTTTAGTGAATGTTCTTTACATTTGCCACCCCATTTACATAATCCCATTACTACTGTTTCAGAGAGATAAATTTAGTCATTAAAATATGCTATAGATCACTTTAACCACATTCAACAAGGGAAATTCATATCTGGAGATTTAAGTATAGAAATAATTCTCCTTCCTTTAAATAAACTAATGAGTCTGTCCAAGGATACTTGACATGTAATATTATCAATTTTTCAGTATTGTAATATGTCCTTTGTACATCTTGAGAAATTCATTTTGACCATTTCAATAAGCAGGGATGGATTTATTATCCACTGATAGTCCTTGCAAAAGTGATGCTCAGATGTCTTGCCTAGTTCTAATAAAAAGCAGCAGAACAGTAGTTTATTGATTGAGTCTAATGGTGTCTTGACAAATCTGTTACATAATCCTTTTAATAAGAAGCACAACTTTCTATATAACCTTCAATAACCAAACATTCATCAACATTTGGAAACCATGCCAAATATTCTTCTTTAATGAGACAATCTATTATTTGAAGTGAAAATAAAAAAAAACTAAGAAAGGATTTTTGTACATCTCAACTCATCTCACCGCTCCTGTTGTAAAAGAAAATGTTATGAGTATTCAGTTAAACATTTTAAACATCAACAAATATTTGATTTTAGAGTGTATTGGTGATGACATTTTACTGCCCCTTTAAGTCTTATTAACATCAGAAAGACAAGCCTTTATCACTACTCACCTAATCATGTGCAGATTTGGCACTGGTAAAAATAAGCATTACAATTTAAAGTACGTTATTAATAAGACAAATGCCTATTACAAGAAGTGATCATGTCTGCTAACAAAAATATAAGGAACACTTACGGACAGCTTCCAAGCATATCCTCTAAAATATCTATCTTTGGCACAAGTTATGGTGAATTTCTTAATATGACATATTTCATTACTATGCCGTGCAGTAATTTTGCAATTTCACTTTAATTTTGATCATTTAAAATATTTTTATTGTTTCCATAGATTTCATTAATCATTAGCAGAGTCTCACTATAGTATGGTCTAAATAGGCAAACACATAATTAGTTGCTCAACAAATTAGGCATGGCTTGATAAACTCAAAAGTTGTAAGAAGAAAAAAGCAAACTTAATTCTTTACTACTAGCAAATTTCATCGGGTTCATGTCAACTAGGCTAATTTTACATATTAGTCACTATCATGTTTAAAATATTACTATTACTAGTAATTAATTTGCCATAGTGTCACAACTGGTTTTATACATCATTTACAAACATATACAGTCTGGTTGTATACATATACAAATAATACATTTACTGCTATCTAGTACAATTACAATTAGATATTTTCCTTAGATTCTTTTTTTTGGACTAACAAGTAAAACATTCATGTTTAAAATCCAAAATGTTTTGCTCTATTTAGCTTTATTTTCTGACTGATACATAGACTCCTTAGAATAATATAGACATGGCCTCTGGAACACCAGACTCAAATGAGAACCATATTGTCTATCCTTAAAGTAAAACACAAACTATTCAAAACCTATTTCATTAATAGTTTTTGAGAAAATTATGTATTGTATTGTAGCCGTTCTTTGTGTATTATATTGCATTAAATTCAAGCACATTTAATTGATTCGGAGTACCTCTTCTGTTATTATTTTTCATGTGCTGTTAATAAATGACCATTGAAATATATTATATATTTATAGCCAAAAGTATTTTGCTCTGAGATGTTATGGACAATGCAATATTTGTTGAAATACAACTGGGATTTTCGTATATTGATTTGATTTACCCGTTCAAAATGTAATATTCAATTTCAAAATCACCAAAATTGATGAGTTTCTTAAAGAGCCAATGTCAATATATTATTTAGCACTGTTATTACCATGACTAGATTAACATAGGGGCTGATGGATCAGCTGTTCGAAGACCAATTAATAATTTTTCTAAGCTGGTTGCTCACAATACCAACTCTGTGAACAACTTTGTGAATTATGTGAGGCAGATGATTGAGTCTAAAGAGGAATGTGGCAGAAGAAATCTGAAAAAGCTTGGTTGCCAAAGAGCTAATTTACACAGTCATGACAAATCTGTTCAAGAGAGGAAGTTAACTTGTTCCTTGGTCAAAGATAGAGCTTAGGAAGAATGTGTGTGAGCAGTTCAGCAGGGGCCATGGACATTTTACCAGTCATCACACTTGTAATGATATTGTAAAAAGTGTATAACAATGGGAGGCATATTAACCCCCAATCCCCCCCACAGCCCCCCACCCCATCAGCACAGAATTACCAAGCAACACTAATGCACAAAAACAGCCAACCTTTGACCATATCGCACATGACCCCGATCTCCTGAACCAGCGCTACTATGCGGAAAACCTCACCCGGTTTTGGGAAGCCCTATACCCGCCCACACCTTAAATAAGCACCTTACTAAAGCCTCTGTATCAGGGCGCGATGCAAACTTGCCACAAGGCGAATATAGCCCAACACCAGCATCCCCCAAGTCACACGCCCAAGGACCACCTATAGGGGAGCCTGGGTGCATGAGCCCCAAAATAACAAAAACTGAGTAGGCTTGGCTAGGTGACGAATGTATACTTGTACTCATGTCATTATATAAAAATGTGCAAAATATATTCTACCAACGTAATGATTACTGTTTAAACGCGAGTTTATGCCGTTGGGGCATTAGACGTACTTGTTACTGCATGTTCCTTGCACGCAAAAATAAAGAATGTCAAAAAAAAAAAAAAACATTGGGAGGAGGGCATGTGATTGTCTGCATTATTGTCAGATTCTGCAAGTTAAAAGACATTCTGGAATCTTTGAAGTACTGTGTCAAGTCTGAGGAAGTATGCATTTGATTCTCTAGTTCACCATCTTCAGACAGACCCTCAATAATAATTGATAATCAATATGATGTCATATACTGGCAGCTCTGAGATTCATTCATCAACATAGGTAAAAAAAAAAAAAAGCTAAGAGAATGACCTATGCCTACAGAAGGCAAAGACCATGGACTTCAACATTCAAGGTGACTACATATGATGTCTATATTGTACAGAAAGTATGTAACTGGAAAGAATAACTGGAAACTTTCCACATCACCCACAAGAAAATGATATGTTATAATAGGTATAAGAAGAGAAGATGGGTCTGGGTGAACTAGTATGGAAAAAGTAAGAATTCAATGGACATATGAAAAAAATGGACATGGTCTTTAGACCAGGAGACACAGAAGGAGGTAGAAACCAGGTAAGAATTGAAGGAGGAAAAATATATTAACAAAGGTGGTGATGACAGTTAATACAGTGGTTATGAGAATTATAAATAGTTGAAGGATGTTGAACACAGTGTAAGAATAAAAGTGCAAAGGAGCAGAGTAGAAAAACACCAAGGACAGGCATAAGAAAGCAGGTTTTAATAAAGGGAAGAGTTGTAGGCAGATACTGAAAACAATGGGATAGAAGAAGCTAACATAGTGGAGGTACATAGAAGAAACAGAACAGTAAAAATATTCCATAGCACTTCACTATCTTGAGCTCTTGAGCTTCAATGACAATAATTAAAGAATACATTTTGTAAAATTAAAGGCTCAGCAATATATTATTTATGTGAGTAAGCATTTGGCACAGAACTCTCAATTACTAGAACAAACAGTACACACTATAATGCTGGCATACTAGTTGCTGTAAAAAATGTATCTGAAACATTGAGTTGACTTTGGAAGTCAGAATAAAGATCTGTAATCTTGTGGGCTCACCACTTTCAGTTTATGCATTTTCCCAGTGTCAGTGCAAAACTTACATGATGCCAGAAGAAATCATATTATAAGTGACATGTTCTAGCTGCAACTATTTGCTAATTTGCAATTTGCAGCTATAATCTAGCCAGCCATGACCAAAAAAATGTTGTATAACAAGAGACAGTCAACTTTCTTAACCAATATTATTTAATATTAAAATAAAACAGCAAGGCTTCTTAGATCCCACCACAAAAATGAAGGGACATCAAACAGTCTTCCATCTCTTCTTTAGGGTGAAGGGGTAAAAGCCTTACCTGTGTAAAGACAAATAGCATCTATCCATTCCTCAATCCCATGTATGAGTGGGGAGGGGTAATATAAGGATGTGGTGTAGGGCATGCCCATTTTTCCTAAACCATTAATAAATGACCAGGAGATACCATGTTTCCAGATCCTAATAGTAATAGGTCCAGATGATGCAAGAGCACTTTGGCCCTAATAATACCTGTAACCCATCCCTGAATCCAAAGTATTAACTACACCATTTCTTCTAATACCCAAAGCCACAATCATTGACTAACTTCTTCAATACAAAAGTACCTTGCTTTCCAGTCTCTCTCTAGCAACTGTTAGGATATGTTATCTAACTGATTTTGTACATTTAGTATCCAGATAAAATGCAGATGGAACATGTTGGTTCCTTCATAAAACCTCCACTGTTTGCAGAAATCAAGTCTTCTCATATTCACCATTCCTTTTACATTTTGTTGTACATCTAGTAAAAATAATTTTTGCTTTATGACTTGGTTTATTTATGTGCTTCAACTAGGGCAACATGATTTTTATGTTACAGCAATGTCCATTAGACATTAAAGATACATTTTTTTTTACATTTGTTAAACTCACAAGAGTTCTTAACACATTATTATTTATTTCAATATAATAATTATTTATGAAGTTTATGGTGATGTTTTTTGTTTTTATTTTTCATTAGGGGTTTATTAGCCCATTGGAGGTTTGAATAGTCATAACACTGTGATAAAGTTTGAGAAGATCCAAAAACCTTGAATGGGTAATGAAGCTTATACCTATGTTTATACACATTCTTTTGATTCATTTTATTGTGCTTACAGTCTTTTTGTTGTTGTTCTGGGGTTTTCCTTTTTGGGTATTTTGTACTTTTATACTTTTCCCCATGTGTATGTTGATATGCACAGTAAGTTTAACCCCTTAAGGACACATGACATGTGTGACATGTCATGATTCCGATTTATTCCAGAAGTTTGGTCCTTAAGGGGTTAAACATTGGGCTATGTTTTTCTGCCAAAATGTTAATCACAGCTGTGGCATGTCATAGTGCCAATATCAGTGCAGGCCAGCATGATCCATATGTGGGGTCTTGATAAAGTGCTGTAGGAGCACAAAACACATAGACTTGTGTTTTATATTTGGCATATATACAGTGGGAGCATTATTATTACTGCTTTCAATGAAAACAAGTTTTAATTATTTTTTTCAATAAAGAATGGGTTATTTTTAACTTGTTAGGAGCTGTCAAGAATTTTATCTACAGTTAATTTTATTTAGCTGTAGAGGAAGCTTGTTTTTCAGGTCCTAACTTTCCCAACTTTTCATGACCAGATAACTATGCCAAAAAGCGTAGCGTGAGCACATCATTTGAGCCACAGTCAGGGTGCTAGGACCCTTCAGAAAGCACTGAAGCAGTGCTCCTTGCATGCCCTGCCTTCAGTGGGCAGGCCTGATTGATTGGCAGGAACCCTGGCGTGCATTCACTCCAGACTGTCCTGCCAGTCATTTTAGTGGAACCACTTCTTGAGATGCCAATGTTGGGGAAATATGGAAAAAGGTTGTTATGATAATATTTTTTCTAAATTGTTTCTAATAACTTTTATGCAATTAAAATTGAATATAAAACACAAACAATGCATCCTATTTACACAGACTGATACACATTTATTGTAGATTAAAGACAAATTACTTTTAGGATTATTGCAGTGGAGTTTGGTTAAACAATGAGACAAACCAACAATATGGAGCTCCTATAAAAGTAGCAGATAAGGATGGAAAAGTGGGTCAAAAGAGGCAGAATAAGAAATCTCTCCCACCAATTAGGAGGGCTGAGTACCTGCTCACATTGAATCTTCCACAATCTAGGTGTCCCACAATTTTAGAACAGAACAGACCTGTGATGACAGTAGTTTCTAGTTTTAGTGGGATATACTTTTTTATTTACAATTGTTTAACTTTGTATTTATTTTTTTCCATGGCAGGACAATCATACCAATAGACTTATTTTTGTCTTTCATTTTGTGTATTTTGTTTGTTTGCTGTCATGCTGATATCATTTTGTAGGGTGATAGGCTGTTTCGAAAAACATTTCTTAACATTTGAATTTGAATTTCAAGCATCAGTTGCTAGCCATAAGTGAAACGAGAATCCTATTTTAATTACAGTTTATAAAAATGTCACTTTCTATAATTACATTTTAAAAATGATTGTCAATTAGACATCCAAGAAGGCGTGCTTCCTCCTTCCATTAGCTCCCCTGAGCTAAAGGAAGTGGCAGGTGCACTCTACTTTAGACCTCAGACCAGACCTCAAACCAGCATCCTTCAACTTCTCCAGACCAGGCACACGTGTACACAGATGGCACATATTCAAATTTTTCTCATGTAAAAAAGAGGAAGACTTGCAACGGATGCAAGGATAAGTACTGCAGCATTTGCAAGCTCTTTTTAGATGAACCCGCAATAACAATATGCATAAATAAATGCATGCATATATTCATTGGGGATATATAGAAAAAGCTATTTTTTTTTTTACTGTTGCGTGATCCTTTAAAGCTGACTTCAGGTTAGGTAAAGTAGACTATTTGTTTTTCATAATTGGCTGTTAATAAACAGTTTGCATATTAGCCAAAATGTAACAAGTGATTTTAGCTTTTTTTGAAGCAACAGTAGTCAACAAGATTTTCTTTAAAAGTTAGTTTTACAATAATAAAATATACTAAAATGTAAATCATAGAAAAAAACTATGGCACTATAGTAGAAAATAAAGCAGTGGAATTATGCTAGAATGATGGTTTGATAGACCTGCATGAAATACTATTATAAGTATACCGTATATCACATTCATGTAAGAAGAAATTTCAGGCAGAAATAGCAAATCTATTGTAAATTTATTTTTCAAGTAGATTTGGCCTTATATCACTGTTCTAATGACAACATCAAGAGAACATGTAAGGCTCATAATAAATGCCATTTTTTTTCTAGCAGAAGGTAGGCGAAAATAAAGGAGGCTTTAAAATAGCACTTTTGAGATCTGGCAGAACACTTATTTGGCACAGCAAAAAGCAAACACATTAGGAATCGTGCTTTGATTAGCATTTATGATTATACACCATGCACAAATTCCACTGATAACCGATTCATCCAGTGAGCTAATGAAATGCCTCTATACTCTAACGCTGACTGTATAAGAGAAAGGTCATTTTATTTAGAATGTTCTTTACTTAAATTTACTACTATAGCTTTAAAAAACAGACAACATTTGTATCTTGTGATAACTTTTTTATTGGACTAACAGGATTTTTTAATGTCGAGCTTTCGGAAGAACCTCCCTTTCTCAAGTCTAAAGTATTTCTGAACAAGATGACACTTGGAATTCAAAGTTGAGTTGTGATATAGGGGTTAAAGTGACATACCTGTGTCTTATCTGCACTCATCTCACTTTAAGTGCACACCTGTGTCTTAACTGCACCCTTGTCATCTTTGAGTGAAGATGTTGGGTGCATCAGCTCAGGAGTAGCTGTACTGCAGGAAGCTGTTCCTTCTAACAGCCGTGGGAACAGCCCATCTAGTACGGCTGGGGTTGAGAGGGTAAGGAAGTCTAGACAGGTTGTGGTGGTAGGGGACTCTATTATTAAGAGAGTAGATAGGGTAATCTGTCACTCTGATCGACTCAACCGGACAGTTTGCTGTCTCCCAGGTGCTCGGGTCCGGCATGTTGCCGACAGAGTGGAGGGATTATTGGGAGGGGCTGGGGATGACCCAGCTGTCATGGTCCATATTGGTACCAATGACAAAGTCAGAGGAAAATGGAAGGTCCTAAACAGTGAGTTCAGGGATCTAGGAAGTAAGCTAAAGAAAAGGACGTCCAAGGTAATATTTTCAGAAATATTACCTGTGCCGCGCGCTACAGCAGAAAGGCAGCGGGAGATTAGAGAGGTCAATGCGTGGCTGAAGTCTTGGTGCAGGAAAGAGGGTTTTGGGTTTTTAGAGCACTGGCCCGATTTTGCGCTTGGGTACAACCTGCATAGTCGTGATGGATTGCACCTAAGCGGAAGATTGTCTGCTGTGCTGGGGGATAGGATGGCTAGAAGGTTGGAGGAGATTTTAAACTAGTAGTAGGGGGGAGGGTCAAAGCAATCTAGAAAATGGAGATAGGATAGAAATGAGATGGGCTTTAGCTCAGAACAAAGGGGGTGGAGATGGGGGGAGGGGGAAGCTCAGAGGAGGTATGTAATATTGATAATTCACAAAAAGTACAAATGACTCATGGTAATATTAAATGTATGCTTACTAATGCAAGGAGCCTATATAACAAAATGGGGGAACTAGAGGCAATAGCATACACTAAACAATACGATATAATAGGCATAACAGAAACATGGTGGGATGAGACACATGACTGGGAAGTTCACTTAAATGGGTACACGTTATTTAGGAGGGATGGGATAAACAAGAAGGGTGGTGGGGTATGTTTGCATGTCAGCCATGAGTTCAAGTCAAATCTTAGGCATGTGGAGTGTGACGAGGAAAATGTGGAAGCTTTATGGGTAGATATCTGCTTGGGGCAAACAAAGGGAAATACGTTATTGGTTGGGATATGTTATAAACCACCAAATGTAAATATTAATGAGGAAGAACTGCTGTTAGAGCAAATTGGTAAAGCTGCAAATCGGGGTAACACATTAATTATTGGAGATTTTAATTACCAGGACATAAATTAGGATAGAGGGACTAGTACTTCAGCTAGGGGAATCCGGTTTTTGAATGTGTTAAATGACACCTTTATGTCACAACTGGTACAAGCACCAACTAGAAAGGATGCTTGTCTGGATCTCGTTATTACAAACAATGTTAATCTTTTAACCAACATTCAAGTAGGGGAGCATTTGGGAAATAGTGATCACAATATGGTAACTTTTGAAATAAATTCAAAAAAGCAAAAGCATGTGGGGTGTATTAAAACGTATAATTTTTAAAAAGTAAATTTTTATAAGATTAGGGCAGCTCTACAACATATTGACTGGCATAAACTCCTTAGTGATAAAAACACTGAGGAAAAATGGAAACTATTCAAAAAAATATTAGAAAGGTACATTTCACAGTATGTACCATTGGGTAATAAATATAAAAGAAACAAATTAAAACCAATGTGGCTTAGTAGAGAATTAAAACAAGAAATTAAAAATAAGAAAATGGCTTTTAAAGCATTTAAATCAGACAAATCAGAGGCATTCTATATAAGATATAAGGAAGCCAACAATACTTGCAAAAAGGCAATTAAAGTGGCTAAACTAGAAAATGAGAAATTGATAGCCAAAGAATGCAAAACCAACTCCAAAAATGTTTTCAAGTACATTAATTCTAAAAAAAACAAAAAATGAAAGTGTAGGTACACTGAAAACAGAGATGGGTCTGTTAGTCAATGAAGACCAGGAAAAGGCAGACATTTTAAATAACTATTTTCTTCAGTATACATTAATGAGGATCCTATGGCAAGAGATATGCATATGATTGCTGCAACAAACTTGCAGATAACTTGTGATTGGATAACTCGAGACAAGGTGCTACAGCTATTAAAGAAAATTAATGTAAATAAAGCTCGGGGGCCTGACGGTATCCACCCACGAGTACTTAAGGAGCTAAGTGGGGAAATAAGTGAACCTCTGTATTTAATTTTTCAAGATTCTTTTGTTTCAGGTATTGTACTGGAGGATTGGAGGAAGGCAGATGTTGTTCCTATATTTAAAAAGGGTTCAAAATCCTTGCCTGGAAATTATAGACCTGTGAGCTTAACTTCTGTGACTGGGAAATTATTTGAACGACTATTAAGGTTTAATAATCTGGAATTCATTGTGAAAAACTGTGTTATTAGCAATAATCAGCATGGTATTATGAAACATAGGTCATGTCAAACTAACCTAATTGCATTCTACGAAGAAGTAAGTAGAAATATAGATCAGGGTGTTGCAGTGGATGTGATCTACTTGGATTTTGCCAAGGCATTTGATATGGTTCCTCACAGTAGGTTAGTCTTCAAACTAAAAGAAATTGGTCAAGATGAATATTCTTGTTCTTGGGTAGAACATTGGCTTAAGGATAGAGTACAGTGAATTGTCATAAATGGTAAATTTTCAAGCTGGACAAAAGCGGTAAGTGGTGTCCCTCAGGGTTCTGTTTTGGGACCGCTTCTATTTAACATATTTATAAATGATCTTGAAATGGGCATTAAAAGCCATGTATCAGTGTTTGCAGATGACACAAAACTTTGTAAAGTAATAAAATGTGAGCAGGATATTGCCTTGCTGCAGAGGGATTTGGATAGATTGGGTGACTGGGCACTAAAATGGCAGATGAAATTTAACGTAGAAAAATGCAAAGTTATGCACTTCGGGGTTAAGAATGCACAAGCAATTTACACCCTAAATGATAGTGAACTAGGGATAACCACACACGAGAAGGATTTGGGAATTGTTATAGACAACAAATTAGGTAGCAATATGCAATGTCAATCTGTCGTTGCTAAGGCCAGTAAGGTTTTGTCATGTATAAATAGGGGCATAAATTCTCGAGATGAAAATATAATTTTGCCTCTTTATAAATCGCTGGTAAGACCACACCTTGAATATGCTGTGCAATTTTGGGCACCTGTTCTAAAGAAAGATATCATGGCACTAGAAAAAGTGCAGAGACGAGCTACAAAATTGATAAAAGGAATGGAGCATTTTAGTTATGAAGAAAGGTTAAAAAATTTAAATCTCTTCAGTTTGGAAAAACGGCACCTGAGAGGGGATATGATAACATTATACAAATATATTCGGGGCCAGTACAAACCATTATCTGGAAATCTATTCATAAACAGGGCTATATATAGGACAGTAGGTCACACATTTAGGCTTGAAGAAAGGAGATTTCATCTAAGGCAAAGAAAAGTTTTTTTTTACAGTAAGAGCAATAAGGATATGGAATGCATTGCCTTAATATGTGGTTTTGTCAGAGTCTATACAGATGTTTAAACTGCAATTGGATAAATACTTGCAAAAACATAACATACAGGGATATAATTTCTAATTAGTGGGGTAATAGCTGCTTGATCCAAGAAGACATCTGACTGCTATTTTGGGGTCAAGAATGAATTTTTTCCTAGTTTGTTGCAAAATTGGAAGCACTTCAGACTGGGTTTTTTGCCTTCTTTTGGATCAACAGCAAAAGCATATGTGAGGAAGGCTGAACTTGATGGACGCAAGTCTCTTTTCAGCTATGTAACTATGTCACTATGTAACTATGTAACCCCTGTTAAAGATATAATGTGTGTTTAAATAAAGGTCTGGGTATTAAAGTGAAAGTAAGTGCTTGGTTGTTAAGGGCAATTGTGAGACATATGCCGATCTAGTCTAATCCTAAAGATATATGTTATTTAATTCAAAGTTTGGGTAAAATGGAAACATAAAACTACACAGATGGAAAAAAAATGGATAACTATGAGGTTCAGACTTGCTTAAATGAATTTATGTAGAATATAAACTACTGTGCTTTGAATAAAAAAAAAACACAAGTTTAATTTGGATTTTACAATAAAATGTTATAGGATTTTTTTCCTGATAAGTTACTATTGTAAAGAAATCACATTAACGTAATATTAAAGAGCTCTAGGACTAGGTCTTGTTACTTTGGCTTTTGACTTTTGAAAGAGCATTGGTAGATAAACAGTATACGTTGTTCAAGTCAGCTGTTTCATGACCAGAAACTCAAATAAGAAAAACACTGTAAATATTAGCAAACTGGACCTTGATTTGTTCACAGATTGAAGATTCAGTTCATCTGAGTAGTTTTGTCAGAAAATGAAAACCTATTCGGCTGGTGCATCCATGTTTTGGTTTAATTCATCTGGATTTCGTTTGCATATTTGCCTTGAGGGGTTAGAAATGGAAGCGGCAGGGATCAGAGCTCCTCGTTGCTTCCTGCCCCCTGTCCCTCAAGGGTTATATTAACAAATAAAAGCCTATGACTCTATGAGGGTCAATATGACCCAATACTATTATAAAGGAGTTTAAAACCTCTATCATGCCCCTAAAAGTGAGAAGCAAGTTGCTTGTACAATAAAGGCTACAAATAAATATTAGCTGGTGTTTATTATTTTCACAGTTTGGTCCTTTTTAATTTTAAAGGGCCTCTAATGTTTTTCTATTGGCCTTTGTGGGACTGAAGAAAAGAAGCTTTAAGAAGAAAGAAGATATCTGATAAAAGTATGATTTGTATTCTTAAAGGTAGACTGTAGGCACCATAACTGCTTCATTTCAATTAAGTGGTTACAGAGTCATCATGACACTGTCCTTCCATTCAGCATTAAGCCATTTTTAATGTGTTAATGCTAAACAAGAGTCCGTAGCAGCCCATCCTCGTCATGCTGCTTGGGGTAATCAGGAAGCAAGAGCTTGACCAGCAATCGGCAGCTGTAATTGGTTAAGAAAGTCATATGAAAGAATTCAGGTTATTAAAGTGCCATTGCAAGTATTATTATTTTGTTATTATTATTATGTTATTGTTTAGATAGCGCCAACAAATTACGCTGCACTTTACAATGGGTTGACGAACAAACATGTAGTTGTAACCAGAGCAGTTGGACACACAGGAACAGAGGGGTTGAGGGCCCTACTCAATGAGTTTACATGCTAGAGGGAGTGGGGTAAAGTGACACAAAAGGTAAGGATAGTATTAGACTAATGACAGTTTCAAGACAGTTTCAATCAGTCGGAGCTATTAACAGTTTAAATGATACACTTTTATGAAGTTGTGGATTTTTAATGATTTTTTGAAGGAGGGGAGACTGGGTGAGCATCTAACGGATGAGGGAAGTGAGTTCCACAGCAACGGTGCAGCCCTCGAGAAGTCTTGAAGGCGAGCATCAGAGGTGGGAGTACGGACAGAAGATAGACGTAAGTCTTTATCAGAGCCAAAGGGCCTAGACAGGACATACTTTTGTATTAGGGAGGATACATAGGTTGGAGCAGCATTATGTAGAGATATGAAAGCAAGAACCAGAATTTTAAATTGAGCTCTATATCTTACAGGAAAACAATGTAGGGACTGACAGAAGGGTGAGGCGTGGGAGGTGCGGGCGGACAGAAAGATGAGCCTCGCTGCCGCATTCATTATGTACTGTAACGGCGTAAGTTGGGAGCACGTAAGACCACTGAGAAGCAGATTACAGTAGTCAAGGAGAGAAAGGACAGTGGAATGGACCAGCATCTTAGTTGCATCTGGCGTTAAGTAGGGTTGGATGCGCAATGTTTTTGAGATGGAAGCAGCAGGATTGGTGATAAACTGAACATGAGACGTGAAGGAGAAATCAGATTTAAAGAGAACACCTAGGCAGCGAGCCTGCTTGGTGTAGCTGATGGTAGCACTGTTGACTTGGAAGGAGAAAGACACAGGAGAAGCAACAGTTGAGGAAGGAAAGACCAGAATTTCAGTTTTGTTCAAGTTGAGTTTAAAGAAGTGGGCAGCCATCCAGTTAGAAATAGCAGAGAGGCAGTCAGAGACACTAGTCAAGAGGGACGGTGAGAAGGACAGATAGATTTGCGTGTCATCCGCATAGAAATTATATTGGAAGCCAAAGGAGCTAAAGAGTTTACCAAGGGAGGCAGTATAGATGAAGAACAGACCAAGAACAGAATGTTGGGGGACACCAACAGAGAGGAGTTTGGGAGAAGAAGCAGAGCCAGAGAAAGAAACACTGAAAGAGCGCTGGGAGAGGTAGGAGGAGCACCAGGACAGAGCAATAACTTGTAGATCGATATTGCAGAGGATGAGAAGAAGCTTTTTTTTTTTTAATTCTTTATTTGTAGAATATTTAAGCATTCGGGGGGGTATACAGAATGGGAGAAAAAAAAAGGGGGTTAGAGGATCCATACATTACGGCATTGTATACCGGAATAACAGATATAGGTTAAGTTTCAATGTTGGTTTAGTGCTATTCCGTGTTATTGTGGCCATGTATGGCCCCCTGTGTCACCGTGTCAGTTGGGTCCTCGGGGGTGGGTGGTGGTTGTTTTGGGGGGAGAGACTCTCGTCAGTGTTGGTGTGTTGTGTCACGTCATGGTTTCCTTATGTAGTTGCAGGTTTGATTTGAATGGTTCTATGTTATCGGTTGGTGAGTGGTGGTCTTCTTTGGGGGTAAGTCCGTCTGGTCAAGGTAGGCGGATGAGGGTAGGGGTTGTCTTGTGAGTCTTGGTGGGTTGTTTGTGTTTTCCCTTGCTATGCAGTGCATGGGTTTTGTCGTCTGTGTCTTGTGTGGTAGGGGGTTTATTAGATGATGTATTGACTAGTGGTGTTTGTCTGTTAGGGGTAGGGTGGGCGTAGGTGTCCCTCGTCTGGTCGACGATGAGAAGAAGCTTTTGATGATCAACAGTGTCAAAAGCCGCAGAAAGGTCAAGGAGAATTAGGATAGAGTAGTGACCATGAGATTTTGCAGCAAGTAGATCATTGGATACTTTGGTCAGTGTCGTTACCAAAGAGTGCTTAGCACGGAAACCAGACTGAAGCGGGTCTAGCAGAGAGTTGGACTTGAGTAAGTCTGTCAATCTCGCATACACAACTCTTTCAAGGATCTTGGATGAAAAAGGCATTAGCGAGATAGGACGGTAGTTGGATGGGGAGTTAGGGTCAAGTTTCGGCTTCTTTAGAATTGGGGTTACAGTTGCATGTTTGAAGGGCGATGGAAATATGCCAGAAGAGAGAGAGAGATTGAGAATTTTTGTGAGAGGTAGAGAAAGAGAAGAAGACAGAGTACGGATGAGATGCGAGGGAATTGGATCTAGGGAGCAGGTGGTGGGGCAGGAGGACTGTAGTGGAGCCGAAACCTCTTCCGCTGTAGTGGGTGCGAATGAACATAGCACAGCAGAGGGAGTGAGGTTAGGTGAAGTATTGTAAGGGGAAGAATAAAGATGAGAGATCTCTTCCCTGATTGAAGTGAAGTGAGTTGCAAAGTCTGAGGCTGTCAAGTTAGTAGGTGGAGGAGGAGGAACAATAGGGCGAAGAAGAGAGTTAAATATGTGAAATAGTAATTTGGGTTCGCAGGAGAGTGTGGTTATGAGGGTATTGAAGTAATTTACTTTTGCAGAGGAAAGAGCCAAGCTGTACGAGCGCAGCATAGATTTGTAGTGGAAAAAGTCAGACGCACAGTGAGACTTTCTCCAGCAGCGTTCAGCAGTTCTGGAGCATTTGTGGAGGTATTGAGTCAACTTGGTGTGCCAAAGTTGTTGTTGGGGGCGCTTGCTGCGTTTAAATGTAGGAGGTGCCATGTCTAGTTGAGAGGAGAGGGTGGAATATTAGAAGGAGGTCGCAGAGCTAGTACAGGTGAGGTTTGAGATAGGTAAAAGGAGAGTTTGGAGATTAGTGGAGAAATGCTCTAGGTCAAGACATTGGAGGTTTCTGTGAGATTGATGTTCAGACGGTGGTGTCAATTGGGTCTTAGGTATGCTGATGTCAAAAGTCAGCAGGTGGTGGTCAGATAGAGGAAAAGGAATATTGGAGAGATTAGAGGTGGTGCAGAGATTGGTGAAGGCGAGATCAAGAGTGTTTCCTGCTGTATGGGTTGCTAAATTGGACCATTGCGTAAGGCCAAAGGAGGAGGTTAAGAGAGCAGACGAGAGGCATTAGTAAAGTTGGGCTTGTTGATTGGGATATTGAAATCCCCAAGTATAAGGGAAGGAGTGCTAGATGAGTTGAAGTAGGGAAGCCAGGAAGAAAAGTGCTCAATGAATAGCCTAGGATGAATTTGTAAGACTACATAAAAGTGTGCAATCTCTGCATAGCCATATCTCTATTGGTCCAATGGCCATTGGAGGTAAGGCCCGCCTGCCAACGTCAAGGCAGACCCCCCTAAGCGGGTCCTAACACTGACCCTTCAGCCTGCTTCCTTGAGCTTCTGGCAAAAATATCTCTAATGAGACAGAAAGGGGTATTCCTTATATACACCCCTATACCTATTAACCCTTAATAGGGAACACATGGGATGGGCAGCAGCATTGTAACCAGGCTGTGTGATACAAAGTAAATACAAATACAAAAAGAGAAGTCCTGCGCTTAGTCCCATGCTGGACCAGCTGCAATGACTACAATACACATCAGCCCCAATATATAGTAAAAACCAAAGTAAAGAAAATGTTACTTGCGCTTTCTCCTTAATCCCTATGTATATTTAGACAAATGGAGGTCATTTAGTTGCTCCAATGGCCATTGGAGGTAAGGCCCGCCTGCCAACGTCAAGGCAGACCCCCCTAAGCGGGTCCTAACACTGACCCTTCAGCCTGCTTCCTTGAGCTTCTGGCAAAAATATCTCTAATGAGACAGAAAGGGGTATTCCTTATATACACCCCTATACCTATTAACCCTTAATAGGGAACACATGGGATGGGCAGCAGCATTGTAACCAGGCTGTGTGATACAAAGTAAATACAAATACAAAAAGAGAAGTCCTGCGCTTAGTCCCATGCTGGACCAGCTGCAATGACTACAATACACATCAGCCCCAATATATAGTAAAAACCAAAGTAAAGAAAATGTTACTTGCGCTTTCTCCTTAATCCCTATGTATATTTAGACAAATGGAGGTCATTTAGTTGCTCCAATGGCCATTGGAGGTAAGGCCCGCCTGCCAACGTCAAGGCAGACCCCCCTAAGCGGGTCCTAACACTGACCCTTCAGCCTGCTTCCTTGAGCTTCTGGCAAAAATATCTCTAATGAGACAGAAAGGGGTATTCCTTATATACTAAGCGCAGGACTTCTCTTTTTGTATTTGTATTTACTTTGTATCACACAGCCTGGTTACAATGCTGCTGCCCATCCCATGTGTTCCCTATTAAGGGTTAATAGGTATAGGGGTGTATATAAGGAATACCCCTTTCTGTCTCATTAGAGATATTTTTGCCAGGTATTTGTATTTACTTTGTATCACACAGCCTGGTTACAATGCTGCTGCCCATCCCATGTGTTCCCTATTAAGGGTTAATAGGTATAGGGGTGTATATAAGGAATACCCCTTTCTGTCTCATTAGAGATATTTTTGCCAGAAGCTCAAGGAAGCAGGCTGAAGGGTCAGTGTTAGGACCCGCTTAGGGGGGTCTGCCTTGACGTTGGCAGGCGGGCCTTACCTCCAATGGCCATTGGAGCAACTAAATGACCTCCATTTGTCTAAATATACATAGGGATTAAGGAGAAAGCGCAAGTAACATTTTCTTTACTTTGGTTTTTACTATATATTGGGGCTGATGTGTATTGTAGTCATTGCAGCTGGTCCAGCATGGGACTAAGCGCAGGACTTCTCTTTTTGTATTTATATCTCTATTGGAGCTATGAGAAGGCAAGGTTAAAGTGACGAAAAGGGTTTAACACTGAATGGAGAGACAGTGCCAGTTGACTCCAGGCACTTTAACCAATTCAATGAGATGAAATGGTTATAGTGCCTAAAGTGTCCCTTGAAAAGGAACTGTAAGAGAAACAGGAGATATACTCCTTGCTGCTTCTATTTTTAAATGAACGAATTACAAGAAGGGAGCAGGGAGATGGTAGCTTCCTCATTGTGATTAGTCAAAGACCAAATGAATGAAGCTAATTTTCTAATTTTCATCAGCGAGCACGTTTTCTAGCCATTTCATGTAAACTGCAATTAGTTTATTTGTATTTCATATGAATGAACGTATTGCTCAAAATTTGGAAAATGTTGCATTTTTCCAAAAACTTATATCCAAGTTCAACTGGAACTTAATAAGTTGAGGTGTTTTTCAGTAATTAATCATCCACCCACATCTAGGGCTTCAGCCACAAAATACCCCTTAAAGCAATGCCTATTATAGGCGAGTTTAAAATGATCTTTAACAGAAACTTGACTTAAAGAATTTTACCCAAATTGCTGCCATCCTAAATTGTGCAAGTCTGAGACTAAGTGCAACTTTTAACGAATACGTCTCTTAAACTTCTTATTTGGTTTAATTCTTTATTCAAGAAAAAGCTAAATGCATACCTTGCTATGTTCTAAGAGCCACAGTATCGGAAGTTGTCGAAATTAAACAAGTATGCCAGCATGCAACAAACAACTTCAGCAGTTGAATATAGCTGTTATAGGGGTTGTGCCTAGGTGACATATATGTTGCCAGTCACCCAACAAGGTCTGCTTTGCTCTAGGCTTTTTTTTTATTATTTTTCTGGTGTCCTTAAGAAGAAGACTTCAGAAAATTTGGATATTAGGGTCCTAGATTTCAGGAGAACTTAAAAGTATATTTATGGATTTTATATTATTGTTCACCAGAGTATCTCACATGCATTTTGCAGTTTAAAAGGAGTTAGAATCGATCCCTACAAATAGTTTATATTCAAGTTTGGCATTACCACTTACAGCTCTTACAATGGAAAATGCAATATCCTCTATAGGCATTTCAGGCAAAGGCCTATTTGTATGGATCCTATTAGCAGGGATATATTTATTTCAGGCAGTTGAATAGCAATTTTCCCATAGACAGCAATAGGAATTCTGCTTTTTCAATTACTCGTGTTACATTTATCTTTGGTAATAAAATTCAGCCCATGGAGTATAGAACATACACGTTTTATGGTCAAAATGAAAATAGAAAAAATACTCGGAAAGAACTGTCTTCAGTTCAAAGCTATCTCTTTCTGCCCCAGTCATTAGGCTAGGGCCTTTCAACATGGCCCGATAAGCTGGTCAATTATACTGTTCAACAGAATTCCAATGTGCAATATTTTAGTTTTTTTCTTTTTAATAAATCTGCAAAGTTTGCAAAAATCTGTTTTTTGCTTTGTCTTTTGGGGAAATTGAATGTAGATTGGTATGAAAAGTAAATTTATACAATTGTAGAATAAGGCTGCAATATTAAAAAATTGGAAACATGTTAGGGATCTGAATACTTTCTGGATGTACTGTATATATGTATATTACATGTATATTATGTATTCTATATATCCATCATCCAATGGCATGGTTACAGGTTGCTATGGCAGCAATCATGTGGCACATAGTCAAACCGACTAAAACACGAGTGGCGCAAAAAGTAAATTAAAATATCCTTCACAGGATGAAAAAATACTTGTGTTACTCTTGAAGTTGAAACATTAAATGTTTCCAAGAAACAGACTCATATTATATGCAGAGTTATTTATTTGGTATTTACAGAATGCATTCACATTTAAGTGGAACTCACATCAGGTTTAATGTTCTACAATACCTACAATCTGCGAAAAACACATGGAAAAAGAAAACAAAAAGAGGGTGGAGATAAAAGATAAGTAATCTATTAGTGGCAGAACTAATGTATAGAGGTCCCTGGTGCAAGACATTATTTGCTCCCCCACCGCAGCGCAAGGGTAGCTAATGGTGGATCCCCATCTGTCATAAAACTCCAACAATGCTTTGACAATTTGGCATCTATAATGTGCCCATCTTCGCAAGGTTGTAGTTGTGAGCAGTGTTTGTGTGTTTGAGTGTAAGCGTGTTTTTGAATGGAATTTATGTGTTTGCATGTAGGTTTCTATTTGTGTGTACTGTTGGCATTTGAACAATTGAGAGCCAAGCAGCTCCCACACCCCACCTCTGAGCCCTTCACCCGCTGTACCTTAACCTATATACAATAGACCACTGGCTAAAACACCAGCAGGATTGACAGCAGCCAATGACACCTTGCAATACTCCCAGCATGAAACAACATTGCTGCATATATTTTTGTAGGATGCTTCATGATAGTAGGAGTTCTTGCGACAGAAGGAAAAATACGGTTAATCAGTACTTGTGAGCCCTGCTCAAACTTGAGGTCCTTGTTACCCACCTATTCCCTCCCAGAAGTGGAGGATTCAGTGTGACCACCACATTACATTACAATGTTTTAGAAATAGAAGATGTCCCTCTGCGTGACGCTCTTTAAGCTGGGAGGAAGTGACCTGAACTCACTTCTTCCCATCACTACCGGTGTGGCAGGAGTCCAGTTGTTCTTTAAATGCATGGACCACCTAATGGGTTCCCTTCAGCCTATGGGCATGACAAGCTTTTAACCCTGGTGCCAATATACAAAACAAAATTCTTATGTGCAGCTAAGTTGCACAATGGTGTAGATTTGGGAACTAGACCAGTGATGACTAGGAGGCTGGAAATGTAGTGATCACACTATAAGTTGGTTGCAGTGCATTGCAGTGCAAATTGACTGCATGAAGAACTTGGCAATACTTTAAAAAAGTAGTAGGCTGGTCAACCTTAAAAAAGGGAAATTAAAAACAGTCCAGGGACCCAAAATAAAATGATCACCTTGGCACTTGGCAGTTATGGTTACATCTAACAATAGCTGTCAAGTATAATAAAAAGTCTTACCAGTAATGAAAATAGAGTTAAAAATAAATGGCAGAGATAGCACATGGTGACATACTAAAAGTAAACACATTAAATGGCATTAAATAGCATTAACTCCCAGATCAATTGCACATAACAGAAGTTGCCATGGTGACTTGAAGCTGTCATCAAAAGCTGAAAAATAAAAAGAACCAAGCGACAAATGGTATAAAATAAACAGAACACTTAGCTATTTAATACCAAGGTTGAAAACTACTGCGTTGTCATCATGCATAGGTGGGAAACTGACCTGTATTCATGGCCAAGCCTCATATCATGTTAAACTGATAAACTGTTATTAACTGCTGAATGTTAGAACAGAACGAAAAATAAACCAAAAATAAACTAAAAGTTATATAGGATACCTGAGCTCAAAATTGTGCCTAATCTTGATAAATATGTTGTAAAAGTATATTTTTTAAATATTTGACCTAAGAGTCCTATTCTTATATGTGTTTCCTATAATTGTTAAATGAATAATCCACATCCTAAATATATAATCACTGTTTATTAGATACAGCCCCAATGAAAACATACATGCATTTAATTATTCTATTATTTTATAATGGGGGTGTATCTAAAACAGCTTGCAAAAGCTGCAGATCTCTTGTCTGCAGCCTTTAAAAGCCCTCCTTTTCTTCCCCAGTCCAGACTGGCTGTCCAATCACATACTTCCTAATGCAACTCATTGAGAAGTGTTTGCAAGGCAACTGGGCAATTGCAGTCTCCTTGAGTTTATCTCCACTGAGATAAACTACCAAGAGGTATTAACTGATTGACAGCTAGGAAGGGGTTGTACCAAAGTTAATTTATAAAGGTGTAAATTTCGATTGAAATCTGAACTTTTTGAAAAATGAAAAAGACACACTCTTCATACACAAAGCACTTCAGCAAGCTAAAGTGCTTTAGGACACCTGACATTGTGGTGATAGACAAGGAACAGAAGGCTGCAGTGGTGGTGGATGTGGCAATGCCAAGTGATTATAACATCAGGAAGAAGTAACATGAGAAGATGGACGAATACCAAGGACTGAAACAAGACATAGAAAGGATGTGTAAAGTGTAAATGTCCCACATCTGATAGGAGCACTTAGGGCCATGACCCCCAATTGGGGGAGTGGCCTTAACAGATTCCAGGTTAACCTATGAGATTGCTGTCCAGAAGAGTGCAGTTCTAGGAACTGCTAAGATACTGCACATAACCCTTATACTCCCAGGCCTCTGATAGAGGACCAGAGAATGAGGAATATATATATGCCAGTCACAAAAAAATATTATTTAACTGAAATGTTATAATTACACCTGTTACCATAAACAGCCTTCTATAAACTTATTCTATAATAATATACAATATGAGTCATCAGTATAGAAAATACACAGCTAGCGTTTCATCATTCGGGTCTTTGGAATGGTAAAGCAAACAGAATGCATACTGGTAAAAGGTGACAGAATTGAGTACATAACCCTGTCAAATATAGGGATTGAAATGGCTCTGAGCATAAATGCTTTACAAACATTGCATGAGTGCACCTGAGCTGAACTGTGACAGAAAAAAAGGCTGCTGTTTGAAATGAGAGCTCCATATTGATCTCGGTGGCTTATTGCCAGCTGTAAGCTTACGTCTAACCTTTTATTATAAGGTGTCTTATAGGATATTTACTGTAGTCCTGTAACCTACTCTACACCAGTAACAAGTGTCATCAAACCACTCCCTCCCTTTATAAACATGATTCCACAAATGACAGATCAATATGTTTCTTAGCAGGGGAACACTTTGCCTTCATCCTTTTTTGTTATTATTATTCCAGGTGATTCTGTCATCATGAATAACTGCATAACAAGGAAAGCAGATAGTTATTTTTGAAAGCCAAGGGGGTTATATTGGGAATGTGTCAGAAACAGAAGCAGACCTCTTCTGTTATGTATGCAAAATGTACCCAGTCAATTAGTATTGCATTGAACTATAAAAATGTTTCCTCATAAGGTTTCTGTTAAATGTTTTCAATTAAGTACCCTCAATTAAACCCAACTACTCTACAATTCAGAGACACACCGATTACACCCCTGCTGCATTCATTGAGCAAGTGTCAACATTTTAATTAAATTTAGTTAAGGCCGATATTGATACTCAAAATAAATAACTGCAGTCCTCGTTCATGTTTTTTTATTTTTATTTTGGGTGGGGGAGAAGGATGATTTTTTTTTATTTTTACATCACGTGACTGAAGGCTTTATTAATGCAAACATATGATGTAAATAATTATCTAACAGGCACCATTTGTAACATGTAGCAAAATGAAGAACAGACAGATAGGTGATAGATAAACTTAAAAAAAAAAAGTTTGCCAATACAATTATATCATCAATGCTGGTAAAACTGTTTTTAAAATAGATTTCAATTATTTAATGAGTACCCATTGGTAAAACACTTTACATACACAGTAATCTAAGCTACACAGGGAAGGGGTATAGTTATACGCAGGACTGTTAAACTGCTAAATTAAAAGCTAGTTGTCTTGATTGTAAAATATAACATGTGCAGCTCTAAGGAAGATTGTTTCTATTTTAAGTATTCCTAACAATATATTATTCAAAATTCATGAATGACCTTGAGATTCAGGCTTCCTACACATATATAGATATATTTGTACAACAGATCAGACAACGCTCAATCTCTCTACTTTTTTTAAAATATAAAAAATATTACATTGCACAAAAAGGTACATTATTGGTAGGTAACCTTGTTTTGTGAAATTAAAATAATAATAATAATAGTAATAATAATTTCAATTCAATATGACTCCGTTTACAGAACCATCGATAAAACTACCTCAACAGATGCGATGGGCTAATATTCAGTCTATTGTCCAGCTGTTTAAGGAAGAATTCCCAATGCACTACTGAAGACTAAAACTCTCATTAATTACTACCAATGCGGAATTGCTTACAACAGCTTAATAGGAGTTGCAGTGCAGCAGGGCTGCAGGGAGAGCAGAAGCATGAGCATGGGTATATTGCACTGCAATGAATTCAAGAGGATGCACATATAAAGAGTGATTGTTTAAACTGACAGCAAAAAAGGGGGTACTCAGATGTCTTTGGCAATTATTTATCGACTTCCATTTGCATTTCTTGTAAGATTGATGTCCTGAACTTTAAGACTAATGGAAAATCCTCAGGAACTGTGTAGGGAATAAGCTGTCAATAAATTCAGTGCAATGGCATAATACCCAAGAATCTGAAGAACAGATTTCTAATTAGCTAAGTCAACACCTAATCATTCAATGGATGACTGGATGTTGTGCAAGAATTTACTCATATTTGACAAATTCTAATAAAAAAAAATGTTAATTGGGAAATATATGCCTAATACTGTCATTTAAAAAGAATAACAAAATTTAGATACTACATTATTAGTGTTTAAAATAACGTGCAAATTATAAGATCTATCTATCCAACTATCCATCTATCTATCCATCTATCTATCAATCTATCCATCAATCTGCTATCTTTTAATTCACAAACTGTATTCTCAATCAGTGTAACAAATCGTCTTGCAGGTATTACACTGAGGCCTTGCTTGCAGAATAAAAGTATATTTTTATGGAATCAAAATGTAATACATAGGATACCAAAAAGTTCAGCAAACAGCTTCGGTGTACAAGTGGTTAAATATAACATAGACGTCTCTTCATATACATCAAACTAAATCTTACATGTAAGTGACCACTACAGAGAAAGAACATTGAGGGGAAAAAAGTGTACACACTACCACCTTGTGGAATCATCTTAAAAGGACAGATTCTTGTTCTTGTTGCTGTTTATATTTTTATTATGAATCTTATATTTTGAGTTTATCCATAATAATCTGCTGAACCGCACACACTGGGTTAAACCAATTATAGCTGAGTACATGGTTGTATGCTTTCTGAAAATACATAAGATTGTATTTTAATTGTGACTAGATCAGGGTAACCAGTAACCCTTGGCAGGATTGACTCAAGCACATCCTATGGTGTACAGTTGATGCCTTCTAAAGGGAATACATTATGGATACATTTCAAAGACTTGTTGGAGTCCATGCATTCAAGATTTGATGTGACTTCAATAACCTTTTAAAGAGTAAGACTGTGTTGAGTAATAGCTCATCAATGAGTCAATGCAATGTACCTAGGACAGCAGCAAAGAGATAGGTAAAGCTCCAAGATAAAATGACCTCGGGTGAAGATCGTTTATTATAACGTTATGTGACATATATAGCAAGGAAGAGGTTGAGAAACGTCAAATTTCACAGTGGGTGGTTAATTAATGCCAGTGAAACCCATGATTTAACATCATGCATACACCATTCACTTGCCATTTCATCGTTCAGAACATATGCTAGAGACACTGGATTGCATTATTAGTAGAAAGCAATAATAGCTAATGGAGCATACCTGTTAGCATATGCATAAAATAGGGGGGAAATGATATATATACAAAACATTTAATAGGCCACAACATTCTAGAGATTATCAGCATCAATTTTGTCTAGTGGGTACCCTGCTTAATATCTGTATATGTCAAAGCCAATGCTTCCACCTGACTTGAACCAAGTGTATATTAAACTGCTTTTGTTTCTCAAAATCTTCTTTTACAAACGCTAAGTCAAAAAGGAACAGGCATGGTTAAATACCAAAGCTGAATTACACTGGGATACTCTCATCCCTCCAAATATATGTCCTGTAGGTAAGCTCCATGGAAATGAGCTGGTTGCATTACTGATATGGTAAGTGTGGTAAGAGGCTTGCTCCTTTCTTTGGGGAGTTTGAAATCCTAAAATTGTGAGAAATCACAGCATTCTCCATGTGTAATATCCTTTACAGAGAATAGATCAATCAGGTGCTAGTCTAGTCCTTTCGTGTATTTCAGTACATCCAGATGGCCAGGTTGATCTTCTACTAAAAACCACTGCATGGAGGAGACAGGAGACCTCTAAGTCTACACTTGTTCTCAGTGGCATGCAAAGCGGGGTAATGTCTGCAAGATCAGATCAGCCATGCAGCTTAAACAAGGTGGAGTGAGGGGAGGGGTGGGGGGACCAGTTCTGCTTTATGGGGGAGAGGAAAATCAACCAAAATAAAGGCAATAATCGAGTTATGAAGAACTGCATTCATCTATTTAGTGTAGGGGCGGGGGTGGGAAATGGGGGAGGTGGGTGGGGGGAGAGGTAGAGGGGGTAGTATAAACTAGAGAAAAGGATGGTTATATTAGTCTCTGTAATTTTTAACTTTTCCTTTGCAGGTGTTTAAAGCATAATCATGAAACATAACAGTTCTCTCTCTCTCTCTCTCTCTCTCTCTCTCTCTCTCTCTCTTTCTCTCTCTCTATATATAATAGCAAGAGATGTGTTGTAATCATAGCAGCAAGCTATTCATCAAATAATCACTAGTCTACATGAAATGTCCTAGTTATTACATAGCATTCATCTTTTTTCACATCATGTCCTTCATTTCCTATCACTTCACAGAAAAATAACCCCCCTTTCCTTTAACAACGCATTTAAACACTTTTTCTTCTTTTTTTTTTTTGCAACACTATAGCAAACTAGAGAGAGAAATCATTAGATCTTGAAATCCAGCATCCAGGGCTGAATGATACAAATAATCCTCGTTTTCCCTTTGATTAACCAATACTACACTACATAATGGTTTGGAATTTGCTTCCCAGACACAGCACAAGTACTGCTTTCTCTCTGATCTCATTAATGGGGGGGGGGGGGGGGGGGGGAGAGAAAAAACAAAAGGCTGCATATTTGTTTTTGCCCCTGAATTTTACAGACCTTTCCTATACACTGTTTTATTTGTCTGTAACATTGATATGCTACTTTGTAAACATCACACATATCCACAGATCCTTTTTAGAGAGCTGAAGACTGCAGCAAAATAAGCAGTACAGCCCAGAACACATACAGTATCAGGGGGATCAGAAGGGAACAGAACAGAGTGTGTAGCACTAGGAAAAAAAGTATTGACTTGCAACCATAAGGGAAAAGTAGTCACAGTACAGACTGCAGCATAGCTGACCGTTTTGCAAGCATACTTATGTTAACTCACATAGGAAAAGGCTTGTGAAAGTGTGAAGGGAACCTACCTTCACACAGCAGTAGCAGGCAGAGGTGAATGCAGTGTTCCAGGCACAGCCAAATCGTGCAAAAGAGAATCCTAATGGAGAGGCTCGATGCCTTTTCTTTTTTTTTTCACACTGACAAATAAATATGCATATTTCTTGGAATCCAAGGCGGTCTTGCAGTCCAAAGGAATGTGATAACCAGAAAACAGAACGTTGGTGTCTTGATAGCAGGGAGGAAAAAAGAAGCATCTGCTCTATATTCTTGCAGCATGAAAATTCATTACAATCAGTGCGAGGAGGCTCTGTGAGTAAAGGGCTCTGATTGCCTATGCAGAGACAGAGAGAGAGACCGATCTGCAAGGAAAAAAAAAAAAGAGATTGGGGGGTGGTGGGGGGAGAGAGAGGAGAGAGAGAGGTAGAGAGGGAGAGAGGACCAGGCTGTACCAGTCGTTCTTCCTCAGCTATTGGAGCAAACTGAATGAAATTTACAAAGCCAGCAGCCAATAGATTGCTGCAGTCTGCATCATCGCTACAGAAACCATATCTACATCTACAACCTAATGCAAAGAGCAGCTAATTCTAGAGTAATTCAAAGAGAACAAAATCATCAAGGTTGTTTGTATGACTGAAGAGGTAGGGTATATTATACTAGGGGGATGTGTAAATATGAGAGTAAATTGCTAAAGGGCACTCGAGTTGGACCTCTTTTGTGATTGCAGCATATTTATTTACGGTGTGTGATGGGAATTTTGAAAGGAATCACCATATACTGCAAAGCCTTTTTGTGTGTGTTCTTAGATAGGATTTCTAAGCAGTATTATCCATGTAACATTGTTGCTCTGGATTTGAGTAATGCAGACAAATACCAATAAATGAAGACAAAGTCAGAGATGCACCTGCACTCATATAATAATGTGACCTTTGCACTCTGGAAAGTTTAGTCTTGGAACATCTGTTGAGACTTCAAAATACATCTTTGTTTATCTGAAAAAAAAAAAGTGTCATGAAGTTTATTTTTTTCAGTTATTTTTAAGCTATGTGATATATTTATATATATATATTTTAATTTTGATGAATAACAAATACTTTGGCAATTAAGACAATATCACTGAAATAATATTGTACCATGGTTTTGTGATATATTTATGATATGTGTTATTATATGTGGCTATCACCATATGTAGAAATAACTATATATAGGTATATCAGAGAGGAGTAAGCTAAAAACATATATTGTCCAATGTAGTACAACTTGTGAACTTTGGTTACATGGACACTGTAATCACCAGAACCACTACAGTTTAATGTAGCTCTATCTATAGCATGTTCCTGCAGGCTAAACAGTATAAACATTGTTTACATGGCTGAATAGGAACACCTTGCAGGCACTCAGATGACCATTAGAGGTGCTTCCTAGTCCAGTGCTGTACAGTGTGCAGCACAAGCATTCAGCATCACCATGCTCTGCATGGAGGCCCTGAACATTCCCCGTAGAGATGCATTGATGCAATGCATTTACTGTATATGAGGAGATGCTGATTGCAGTGCCAGTGCTACCAAAAGGCAGCGCAGGTGGCCCCCTTAGAGCACAATGGCCAGGGGGGCTCAGTATACAGGCTGACAGGAGAGAGTACACTGCACAGCGCTCTCCTCCTGTTCACCTCTCCACCTGGACTTGGTTACGCCTCTGTGGCTGAGATCATCAATGCTGATGATCTCGTCCAATCCAGGGCTTTCCCATAGGAAAGCATTGGTAGGCTATTGTGCATGAACAGGAAAAATGCAACAATGCACCCCTTTGTGTCCATTGAAAAGAATAGAAAGTTAATTTGAACAACCAAAAAAGCAGGAATAAGAGTGCCTATGACTGTGCTGACATGCAAAATGGCTACAATATTAGCTAGCCTAGTGGATATGCAATATAAGGCATTTTTGCAATGCCAATCCTGAGTTTCCTAAATAAGATTATTAAATATCTGGATGAAAAAAGGAAATGAAGTCATATTTTACCTTTTGCCAATTTGTGTAATGAAATATGTGGAGCACAAATAGTTTCAAGTTTAAACCTAGTTAATTCAACAATTAAAGAAAAAAAGCAGTGGGCTTTGATCACACACTCACCCCTTCCACCCTGACAAGAACAGAGCTTTCCCATACATCCAGTCTGAAGCGTCAGTGACTGTTCTGCAGTATGGAAAATAACAATGCCCTACCAGCTTTTCCCAGGTCTGTCGGTAGATGTAGCAGACAGAACATGCAGTCTGTCGGTAGATGTAGCAGAAAACACATGCAGTCTGTCGGTAGATGTAGCAGACAGGCATTTGAAAGGGGGAGCAACAGGGCCGGTGCAAGGATTTTTGCCGCCCTAGGCAAAAGTAAAGTTTGCCGCCACCCATTGAGTGTGTGTAAGGGGTGCATTGAGTGTGTGTAAGGAATGCATTGTGTGTTTCTGTGTGTGTAAGGGATGCATTGTGTGTAAGGGTTGAATTGCTTGTGTGTGTGTGTCTGTGTGTGTAATGCATTGTGTGTTTTTCTGTGTGCAAGGGGTGCATTGTGTGTGTGTTATGGATGTCAATCTCTCCCCCCTCCCTTGTCACTCTCTTCTCCCCCTCTCCCTCCCTCGTCACTCTCTTCTCTCCCCCCCTTGTCCCTCTCTTCTCCCCCCCCTTGACCCTCTCTTCTCCCCCCCTTGACCCTCTCTTCTCCCCCTCCTCCCTTGTCACTCTCTTCTCCCCTGCGTGTCCCTCTCTTCTCCCCCTCCCTTGTCACTCTCGTCTCCCCCGTTGTCACTCTCTTCTCCCCTCCCCACTCTCATTCCCCCTCCTAACCCCGTCAATTCCCCTCCCTGCCAATTTATTTCCCCCCCCTTTCAATGTATTCCCCCCACCCTGCCTGTCCATTTATTCCCCCACCCTGCCTGTCCATTTATCCCCCCCTCCCTGTCCATTTATCCCCCCCCCTCCCTGTCCATTTATTCCCCCCTCCCTGTCCATTTATTTCTCCCCCCTCCCTGTCCATTTATTTCTCCCCCCCTCCCTGTCCATTTATTTATCCCCCCTCCCTCTTCATTGATTTCTCCTCCTCCCCTCCCTCTCCATGTATTTCTCCTCCTCCCCTCCCTCTCCATTTATTTCTCCTCCCCCCTCTCTATTTATTTCTCACCCCCCTCCCTCTCTATTTATTCCCCCCACCCTCCCCTACCTCTATTGTAGCGTGGCCGAGCTCTGTATCATGGTCCGCGGGTACAGGGAGCTTTTGTTTCCTGTACCCGGCGGACTAACAGGAAGTGAACACTCAGTGTTCACTTCCTGTTAGTCCGTCCGAGTACAGGAGACAGATGCTCCCTGTACCGGCGAACTATACAGGGCTCGGCCACGCGACAGAGAGAGAGTGACAGGAGGGAGCGCTGAACGCTTCCCTCCTGTCAGCTCCTCTCTTCATGCTGCGCCCGTGCGGTGCGCCCTCATGGACGCACCAGCCCGGGCAAAGCTGCAGCCGCCTAAGGCTCTCTACAGAGCGCTCGGGCGGCTGCAGCATTAGGGGGGCCGGCGCTCCTGGCGGCGCCCCTTCCCAAGGGGCGCCCTAGGCGGCTGCCTAGTCCACCTTACAGGTAGCGCCGGCCCTGGGGAGCAACAGCAGTTGGAGGAGCAGAAGTAATTACATTTATTTACTTTGTGAAGTGGGTGAACAAGGGGATGACCTCTCCCAAGTTGGAATTACTGTAGCTCTAAGCTTCTGTCACATCCCTACATCTAATAATAACTAACTTTAGCTGCCATAATATTGTTCAGTACTCATGACCCAGTGGAAAGTTAACACGAATGGAAGATAGATTAAGATTATAACTCGCCCTCACATGTTGCAAAATTATTTCCACAATGTCTAAAGTGGAGTTCCAACCTGTGCTGACATCCTTTCCTATACAGTATGGGAAGCCTTCTTTCTCTTGCTACTGCCTCAAGAGTTGACTAGCACATTCAAAACACAGTGGAAATACCTGTCAATCCTCCTGCAATGCTCAAGTATTTTTCTCCGTAAGGTTGTAGCCTGTCACCCGTGTGCCATCAAGGAAAGAAAATTAAGTTGTGCCCCCAATTCCCTCTTTGTCTTTACTTTCAATGAAACAAAACATGCTGGCCAGTAGGAGCATTCCAAAAATATGGAGATTAAGGTGGGTGACTTTTTAAGCTACAATTTTGACATGGCCATTGAATGAAATCAAGCAAAATGTTCAATGGTGGGCTGATGGACACTTCCCATAAAGGTATGAGGAGCCCAACTGTCCCTGCCCAACCTGCCTCTCACATTATCCTCAACATGCTCTGAATAAGGATGGTGGTAGTAGAACAGGTAATGCGGTTTATGCCACATTTAGCAAACTGCCTGTCATCAGTTTTCACCATGGCTTATGTTTCTGTTGAACAATGGCGGTTCACATTGCTTCTACACTTGTACCACAAACAGTTAAAAAATGATTTTTTAAACTGATTCTTCATGTTCATTGATGCTATACCCTGCCTGCAACATTACTACTGCCACACGCAGGGTTCACTTGTACAGTAAACTGCAGTCACACACTGTATGTATTAGTGAGAAGAAGTTTGTAATTTACAAAGCACAAGCAGCGGCACAGAAGCACACTGCAAATCAAATCCACCTCTTACTAGAATTAACACCTTAGCAGCTGAAGATAGATAGAACATTCTATACTTTCCTACAGAAGAAGGGCTTTAACAGTGCTAGGATGGCATAGCATTCCCTAATGATTGTGAGCGTCCTGAAGCCAGCATACTTGCCCTCCTCAGCGATCAGGACAACAGTAATAGCGCCCCTGCAGCCAATCCCACTTATCCAAGTCATGTGATCTCTATGACAGCACAATTATGGTACAATAATAACTAATTATACATTTAGCATTATATTACATTTTAAATTATATCTATTATTATCAGAATACACTTAAAATTAATATATATATATATATATATATATATATATATATGTAGATATATAAACAGATAATTAAATGCAATGTTTATATTTATGTATTATTTTTACATGAATTTGCCATTTTATTAATTATATATTGAGTGACTTGCCTCACCAATCAGAAATTCCAGATAATTTAATTTCCTTTATTTGATTTTAACTTTTTGTAACCCAATGGGCTAGACTGTGGGTTATTTATGAGACATAGTTGAACAAAAATGAGTGTTTTAGAGCAGTAAATAATGATCATACAGGTGATACTCAAAAAATGAGAATATCGTGCAAAACTTCATTTATTTCAGTAATGCAACGTAAAAGGGGAAACTAATATATGAGATAGATGCATTACATGCAAAGCAAGATAGTTCAAGCCGTGATTTATCATAAGTGCGATGATTATGGCTTACAGCTCATGAAAACCCTAAATTCACAATCTTAGTAAATTAGAATATTACGAGCAATCAATAAAACAAGGAGTGTACATAGAACAAAATCGGACCTCTAAAAAGTATAGGCATTCATTTGGACTCAGTACTTGGTTTGGGCCCCTTTTGCAGCAATTACTGCCTCAATGCGGCATGGCATGGAAGCTATCAGCCTGTGGCACTGCTGGGTTGTTATGGAAGACCAGGATGCTTCAATAGTGACCTTCAACTCTTCTGCATTGTTCGGTCTCATGTCTCTCATCTTTCTCTTGGCAATGCCCCATAGATTCTCGTCAGGCGAGTTTGCTGGCCAATTAAGCACAGTAATTCCAAGTCCTGCCAAGTGCTGCTGGAAAATGAAGTCAGCATCCCCATAAAGCCTGTCTGCTGAAGGAAGCATGAAGTGCTCCAAAATCTCCTGCGTTAACCATGGACTTAATGAAGCACAGTGGACCAACACCAGCAGATGACATGGCTCCCCAAATAAACACAGACTGTGGAAACTTCACACTGGACTTCAAGCATCTTACAGTGTGTGCCTCTCCATTCTTTATCCAGACTCTGGGTCCTTGGTTTCCAAATAAGATGCAAAAATGGCTCTCATCAGAAAAGAGGACTTTGGACCACTGAGCAACAGACCAGGTCTGTATTTCTTAAGACGCTTCTGACGTTGTTTGTTGTTCAGGAGCAGCTTGACAAGATGAATACGACTTCTGAAGCCCATGTCTAGGATCCGTCTTTGTGTGGTGGCTCTTGATGCACTGACTCCAGCCTCAGTCCACTCCTTGTGAAAGTCACAAACACATTTGAATGGCCTTTTCCAGACAATCCTCTTCAAGGCTGCGGTCATCCCTGCTGCTTGTGCACCTTTTTCTTCCACACTTTCCCTTGCACATAACTTTCTATTAATGTGCTTTGATACATCATTTTGGGAACATCCAACTTCCTTTGCAATTATCTTTTGAGGCTTCCCCTCCTTATGATGGTTTTCTGCAGGTCAGCAGTCTTCCCCATGATTGTGATTCCTACTGAACCAGACTGAGAGACCATTTAAAGGCTCAGAAATCCTTTGTAGGTGTTATGGCTTACTTAGCTGATTAGTGTGGGACACTGTGAGCCTAGAATATTGCACCTTTTCACAATATTCTAATTTACTGAGATTGTGGATTTGGAGTTTTCATGAGCTGTAAGCCATAATCATTGCACTTATGACAAATCACGGCTATAACTATCTTGCTTTGCATGTAATGTGTCTATCTTATATATTAGTTTCCCCTTTTACGTTGCATTACTGAAATAAATGTAGTTTTGCACGATATTCTAATTTTTTTAGTATCACCTGTATACTCGGTGAAAGGGCAGTTTTTGCATTGAAAAGAAGTGCAAAAAAAAAAATAATATAAACACTATATTTTGTTAAGTGGCTACTAAAAAAGACTGGATCAACCCCATTTGGAATTTCCTGGGTTGTCTACTTTTTCAAATGATATGCAAAATAGGGGTAATTCACATTCCTGGACTGTCATATGGTCTCAAAGGCAACATAGGCCCAGCAAATCAATCTGATAAACTGAAATGGGCAAACCCTATATTTGACCCTGTAACTTTCCAAAACATCATAATGCCTGTACATGGAGGGCATCATTGTACTTGTGGGATATCACAGCATACAAATATGTGTTTTATTGCAGTAAAAGCTAGCAGTATTATCACATTCACAGTTAAAACTTGGAAAATGACAAAATTTCTTAATTTCCCACACTTATTTAGATTTTATTCATAACCCAATTTCTCCTGAACAAAATGATATATAAGATGTGTGTGCACTTAAAGGGCCAGTAGCACAAACGTGTATTCCTGAACATGTAGTGTTAAAATCACTATCTAGCCCCCAGGCCCTTCCTTGCCCCCTTAATATAGTAACATTTTACCTTTATTCCAGTATGAAGGTGCTTTCTCTGTCCCTTATCTGCCTTCTTGGCTAACATAATCCTATTGGAAAGTATTGGATTGGCCGAGATTGTCAATTCTGATGATTTCAGCCAAGGAGGTGGCATAACCCTGCCCTGGCCTATCAGCATCTCCTTATAGAGATACATTGTGTTGTGCATGTGTGCATCTCTATGAGGAAAGTTCAGTGTGTCCATGCAGAGGGTGTGCTTATTCACTGTGAAACACTGCCCCAGGAAGCACCTCTAGTAGCCACTGAGGAGAGGTCACTGGAAATTATTAGTATTATTATTTGCGCCAGCAAATTCTGTAGTACTGTACAATGGGTGAGATGTCCATAGACTGTAATTTAAACACTGCCTTTTCTCTGAAAATACATTGTTTACTGCTAAAAAAAACTTCAGGGACTGACTATACTCACCAGAACAACTACATAATTAATATGAGAGAGGTGATTTATGATTGAACAAACATATAGCTCAAATTCAAGGTTTTGTTTTGGTTATAACTTGTAACTAGTTCACTGAATGATGATTAGTTCAACTGCTCCTGTCCAAACTACCACTATCAACTACAGACACTGTCCTCACCATCCCCCCGGATCTGTCTTATGGTAATGGAGGTAACGCTTGTGCTAGATTGTGACAACTGTGCGGAATCAGATACAGCCATGGATCTGAAGCCTGCCCAAATATTTTCTTGTTCTGCTTCCATCAATAATACAGATATGTGGTAACTTTTGTCCTTCTTGAAGGCACTAAAAAGATCAGCAACAAAGTTTGCTTTGTTGCATACATCAGCCCACACTCGTTTGCCCTTTGCAAGATACCAGTGGATTTTCATCATTGGCAGTGGAAGCTGCTGCAACACTTGTCTGTACAATAGCATTTGGTTAATCAATCCCAAGGAAATGTTGATTATTCCTGTACTGATGATGGTGGTGGTGGTATTGGTGATGGTAGTGGTGGTGTTGGTGACATTGATAGTATTTAACTACTTGTGCTAGTTGTAGCAGGTGAAGCTGATGTTACAACTGTCTCCATTGTAATATCAGTGATTCTAAACATACTTTGGACTTTGGACTTGGAAGTGGTGGATAAGATGCAGGAGAGGAGTGCACAATAGCTGCCAGGAAAAATACTGGGCTGCTTCCTGTTCTCTAAACACTCTCCTTTACTTATTCCTCTGGCTCATCATACTCATAGTTGAGAAACTCCTGGGCCAGAGGTAAAAGTGCTATATCTACAGTGGTGTAGGAAACTGAATTTTCATCACTGCCAAACCACCAACAACAGACATTAAGGACATTACTTTGGTATTCTTATGAGCTCCACAAAGTAGACTCTGCTGAACTTTGGTTAGTTGCTTTTCAGTGGGTCACTAAGAAGATATAGTGCTTAAACTAGGTGTGATAGAAGGAGCTACAGTACCAGTGGAAGCAGGGACGGACTGGACAAAAATTTGTCCCGGGCACTTAAAGAGAGAGCAGCCCATTAGGAGGGGCAAGGCCAGAAAGGGGGCATGTTTTGTCATCAACATTGAGAAGCACGCCCCCCTCCTACCACACCAAATGAGTATATTAGTGTGATGCCCCTCCAGAGCTTCCAGTGCTCTTGTGTGAAGTAAATGTCCGATTTTGGGGGGGGGCGTTGTGCAATAGAAGGCTGCCTTTGCTGGTGACAATAGTGGGAAACCAGAGAAAACCAGAGAAAAAAGTGGAACAGGGATGTCAAAGTGTGTTGTGCATGTGTGGAAATGATCCCTGTGGTGTTGTATGTGTTTGAAGGCTGTTTTTGAGATTGCTTGTGTATAGGTCAGACTATTTGTGTGTTTTGTGTGTGTGTGTGTAAAGGGGTCTGTTTGTCTTTGTGGCGTACTATGTGTGGCTAGTGTTTAGTGTGTGTGTGTATGTGAGTTTTGTGGATACAGTGTGTGTGAGTGTGGGTGGTGTAGTGTGCATATAGGGATATAGAGTGTGTGTAGTGTGTTAGTGCAGGGGCTGTAGTGTTTATATAAGGGTATAGAGTGTATGTAGTGTGTTTGTGCATTAGTGCAGGGGCTATAGTATGCATAGTTATGTCTCTGACCAATAGGTTTGCTTATCGTACCCTGTTACTGGATCAGGAATTGTTAGTGTTTCCCCAACAAAATCAATGTTTCCTTTATCCTATTGCCATCTGAATAATCCAAAATGAAGAGTTAGACATTGTGGAATGTAGTATCTTAGCTCTGCAATTGCATTATTTAGTCATTTCAAAGTAAGAGGTGCATTCAGTGTTTCAACACACGTATCTTGTGCCCCACAAACCTCCTTGTGGCCATGCAATACCTTAGGCAGGTAACAGCTCTAACTTTTTTTTTCCTAAAGTGGAAAATATGAAATGTTTGAACACTTTGCACAGGGAAGGCCTGATCTCTGAGCAGTTATATTGTGACATCTCATAATATAATCATCATGATCTGACATAGTGCTATCAGGTACTCTCACTCACTCCACGAGGACGCCGTGTCGGAGCTCGACCCCAAGGCAGCGCGGTCGATTCAGTCACCCACACCAACCACTCATGTTCATGCAAACAGCATCTCTGTTCGCACCAAAAGCTACTTACCCGATGCAGGAAGAACTTCATGCGTATGAACGTCACCTCTGTTCATGTGAATGCTACTCACCTATACTGCAGACAGAACTCCGTACGTATAGACGCGGGCTCCCGAACACAGCAAGACCAGAAGTTTCCACGTGCGATCACACAGAAGGAAGGACTCTAGTTGAATCAAAGGATGTGCGCGTGCCGTCACAGAGTCTTTTAAAAGGTACGAAGTGGAGACCAGGGTGGGAACCTCAATTAACAAGTCCACCCACTTTCCCTAATTAAGTCGCACACACCCTTCACTCTTCGCTCAGTTGTACTTTGCTCCTGATTGTGCAAAGACATTCAGAGACTCTCCTGTTGTATCCTGACCCTGTTCCTGATTTTGACCCTTGCCTGTATCATCGCTTCTGAACCTGTGCCACCTTTCCTGACCTTTGGCTTCCCCGACTATTCTCTTCGTCTAATCCTTTGGTACTGCGAACTTGGTTCTTTGCCTTTAGCATCTATCTGCATCTTGGGCTCCGTCCACTAAACTGTGTTCCCGACAAGTACTCACATAGCATTAACATAGCTAATTATCGGCATTTAACAATTAATAGTCAGCTGTACAATTACCTTTACAAATAGGATACTACATTAATAAATAGTTCAGAATGCATATTAAAGCAGTGCTGTGCTCCTTTTTACAAATGTTGTATATTTAAATCATATTTGAAATAACATTTCATTTATACTACATAAGGCTTCACTAGCTCATGCATAAGTTTCCACTGGTTGACTGTTTGAAAAACTACCTGGTGACTTCTCAGACCTTTTCTTTGACTTTTCTGTGTTCAAATCTTGAATGAGCATGCACTAAATCTTATGCTTTGAATACTAGCCAATATACTGATAGATGATCATGAGGCCACTGGGATACTCATCTAGACAGGTAATGGCACTTCTGTTTATTCTCTCTAAATCTGTTCCCTCCACATATATTCGTGGTTATAGATAATCAGCCTTATTTGCTGGCAGGTACAAATAATCTGCCATTGAAACCAGTATTAAAGAGAGTAGAACAAAGTGGCTTTTCTGAGTAAAAAAAAATAAATAAAACAAAAGAATCATAGGTTTTCTTGCAAAACAAAGCAATCTACTCGATGAGTCAAATTTCAGGAACAAGTCAGGAAGTGACCAAATTGAAATGTTGATGCATTATTTTTTTGAGGGTGTGGGTGGGGGGGGGGGGGGGGGGGGGGAGAAGGGGAGAAGAGAGGAGATATACAATTTAAAAGGGCTTATATATATATTTTTTCCCGATATAATTTTTTATTGATGTTCAAGTACAAAGTATATATACAAACATACATAAAAAAGCCAAAGGATTGAATATGTATGAAAACACCATAAAATTATAGTGGCACAGAATTTGGTGACAACAAAAGAGGGGCAGAGTCCCCCTAAAACTCCAAAGTGAATAGAGTCAAATCTGTCTCTGGTCCATGTGAGTGGGTATTTAATAGTCTTTTGGGATAAAGCAATTTGTTGTGTACATATTACACTGTTGTGTGCTTTTTTTCTCTTTTTTTTGTTTTAAAATTCCTGGATATTTCCACTGCTTTTGGGCATTATTTAAGATTTTATATCTATATTGGCACCTTATGCGACACTTGCACTTCAAAGAGCTCTTTATTTGAAAACATAATTTTGTCACTTTATTCAGTATCAAACATTTGCTATTTAGTGTATGGCACTGAAAGCGCAACACAATGTATTTATTTGCATTATCACTTTATTGTTGATATTCACTTTTACATTTTGTATTTTGTATTTTAGCAAAGAGGTCTATTTATACAACATGTTCACCTTGTTTGCTATATTGCTGCAACTCTGTGTGCTGCATCAGTATTTAGATCCACATTGCTACATTTATTGTGAACTTTATTTTGAAGACTTTCAAGAGACTTGTATTCAAAATCTTTTTGTATTTATTTTTTTATTACCGAAGACTTTATTTGATCTACACTCTGAATATTAGCTCCTGGTAATTTTACTAGCTTCTAGTTGGTTTTTAGTACATGTTTTTCATTTGGGATTGGTGTACCTTGACCCAGTTTGAGCAATAATTAGTTCATATTGCCCTACTCCCTCCGTTTAGCAGGAGAAACATGCAACAATATATTCTGTTTGTTTCTCTCCTGTTTTGTCAATTTTTTTATGTGAGTTGTGTTAATTGTGGTTTTAAACATGTATATTTGGGAACAAACAACTATTGTGGCTCAGAAGTGGTGTCTGTGGATAGGCATAGTGAAACCATGCTATTTTGAATAAATTGTAAAGTTACAAGTCAGAATGCTATGAAACTCAAATACTACTTGTATGTTTACCTGAACTTTTTAATGCAAGCAAAGTTTAGTTTATTGATAATTACTTATCCTATTTCCATTTATCAGAACTATTACAATTCGTTGAGGAACCAACTCATATGGAGGCCATACTAGATTTAGTATTAACAAATGGAGATTTAGTATCAGATATTACTGTAGGTGAAAGTTTAGGATCCAGTGATCATCAGTCAGTGTGGTTTATTATAAGAACAGTGACTTGAGTCACACCACACAAAAACAAAAGTTTTAGATTTAAACTTTCTAAACTTAGAATATGCGTAAAGGAGTCCTTGTCAGACTGGATCAGTTTAAATGGAGTCCAGGAGAAATAGGATTATTTAAAAAGTTGCACTACTGAAAGCAACATAAAATTCCATTAAGCTTGTCAGGAAGAGCATAAAAATTAAGAAACCGCTGTGGTACGCTGCAGAACTGGAAAAAATAGTTAGCATTTAGTAATTATAAAAAAAAGTGAGGAAGACAGACAGATCTATGAGTTTAGGCAGAAAGAGGCTAAGCATGTTATAATAGCCTTCAAAGCACAAATAGAAGAGAGAATAGCACAGTCAGTAAAATAGGGGGATAAAACATGTTTTAGATACATAAATGAGAAAGGGAAAGTAAAACAAGAATTGGTTAGATTAAAAACAAAAGAAGGAAAGTATGAAGAAGAGGATAAAGGTAATTTACAGATGAATATGAAGGAGAGGGACTTCAGTTAAGAAAAAGGACAAATGGGTTATATGTTACATGTGAGTTTACAGAGGAAGAGGTTCTATTTCAACTGTCAAAAGTAAAGACAAATAAGTCAATGGGGCCTGATGTATTACACCCAAAGTTATTAAAAATAACTAAGTGGTGTACTAGCAAAACCATTAACGGATTTATTTAACCAATCATTGTTAACAGGAGTAATCCCAGAAGATTGGAAGTTAGCGAATGTTGTACCCATTCACAAGAAAGGTAGTAGGGAGGAGTAGGGCAACTATAAGCCAGTAAGCCTTACTACAGTAGTGGGGGAAGTGATGGAAACAATGTTAAAGGAATAGGATTGTTGAACATCTAAAATCACATGGATTTCAAGATCAGAGACAACATGGGTTTACTTCAGGGAGATCATGCCAAACTAATCTTATTGATTTATTTGATTGGGTAACAAAAATAATAGACCAGGGTGGTGCAGTAGACATTGCTTACCTAGATTTCAGTAAGGCTTTTGACACTGTTCCACATAGAAGGCTCATCAATAAACTGCAATCTTTAAGTTTGGGTTCCAAAATTGTTGAATGGGTTAGGCAGTGGCTAAATGACAGGCAACAGAGGGTTGTAGTCAACGGAGTATATTTGAAGCAAGGTCTAGTTATCAGTGGGGTACCTCAAGGATCTGTACTTGGACACATTCTCTTTAATATTTTTATTAGTGATATTGCAGAAGGTCTTGATGGTAAGGTATGTCTTTTTGCTGATGATACTAAAATTTGCAACAGGGTTGATGTTCCAAGAGGGATAAGCCAAATGATTTAGATAAATTAGAAAATTTAAAATGTAGGGTCAAAACAGATGAATTGGAAGAATTCTTCAAGCCAACTATGTTTCCAATTAATTTCTTTGGCCTTAAAGTTGAAATGCATGTTGAATTCCCAATAATTGGCACTTTGGTGAATAATCCTGACAGTAACATACACATTGTCTTGCCTTATTTTATGTCCCCACACTCAAGCTGCAGCTGGAGATCCTATATGAGGCATTTCAGATCGTACTAATAATGGCAACTTGTGTTCACATAGAACTGTCACTAATAGACAGTAGACTGTCACTAATGTACCACTTTGGGAAGTAGGAATATTTAGCAACAAAATTAATTTTAAATAAAATGATTTTGATTGAAATGGCACCAATTATGTATAGAAATGTTTTTGGTGTATTTTGTATATTATACAAACCATATAAGTACATCAATGAGGTGAGGACATAAACGGGCAGTGGTTTTACAGGTTGCATGCAATTAATTTTTTACTAGTTTCCACAGTCTATATTGCTAAGAGTGGAGAGTGTTATGATTGCAGCAATCGCCGCAATTTCCTTCTGTAGACAATAGCCCCAAAAAACCCTTAATGTGAAACCACTTCATTCCCTTCTGCCCAGGGGTTGGAGGAGGACATGGCCCTTTCCAATCCTGGGTGCATTGCAACTACTAGTGAGTTCCTTAGGACTCCATGCAAGACATTTTCTATTTACATTTTTTTGGTTTATGCAGCCATCAGACATGTTCTTTATGTATATGTAAGTATGCATACCTATATGTATGTATTCAGTTCAAATCCCAAACGTTCCAGTTATTTTAAGAGAAAGTATGCATTATAAAAGCTAGTTTACAGCATCACTGCTTTTATCCGTGCAGATTTATTTCTGTTTATTGAAAGATTTGATATTATCTTGTCATCTATCCTTTCTTTGAAATGTCTTGAAAATTGTATATCAGAACTAGACTCAGATACAAACCTCATTTGCAGGTTTCCTTCAGTACATTACATCATTACCACATCTAACACGTGTGCTAACTCCAACGCTGTAAATATAAGAATAACTACAAGTTTCATACTCTACTTTGAAGGAAGTAAGACAGTTCCATGATCAGTTTCCAATGGAGATTCACATTTATATAGATTTCTGAATTTAAATAGATAGTTAATTGGTCTGCCTTGTTTGTAATACTTCGGTTCTCAAAGTGTTCGGTTCTCATTGTGTTTTTCTATATACAGCAATAGATGTTAACCTTTTAAATGGATACCCAATATATTAGATTGGCGACCGACTCTTCAGTTGCAAAACAATCTTCCAGACCCACACTTATATTTTAAAATAATAACTTTAAAAAAAAAAAAACACTTTCTTTAATCTCTATCAGGTAATTTACAAAAGTAAGAATACAAAGCAAATTTAAATTTTAAGGCCAGGGTAGCTGAATCGAATTAGATTGAATTAGAATCGATTGAGATTGTTTTTCCAGTTCAGCTATTAAATTTGCTTGAAATTCACCTTGAATTCTCCCTTTAGTGAAGAACACTAAAAGCATTGTGAAAAAGGGCATCTCTTGCACTAGGGAATGTGCTCCTGCCAGGGCCAGATTAAGAGCCCAGTGGGCCTGGTGCTGACAATTATGATGGGCCTAATTACAGAATCTTATCGACCAAAAACACTAAAACAGTCATACCTCCCAAGCGTCATATATCTGATGGAGATGGTGTTGGAGTGAAAGGATGCAGCTATAAGAAAACACATACTCTATGCTAATCTCTCTCTAATGTATGATTTCATCTTTTAAGTAAATCCATACCCCTAACAGCACTGTCCAGTGAAGAAGGAAGTCAATGGGCGGGGTAAAAGGGTGGGCCACTGACGCAAATCACGTGACCAGAACTACCAAAAGGGGTGAACATGCCCAAAAAGGTGGCATGTCTGTCCAAAGAATTTGAAGGCCAGCCTTGCATCAGTGTCCCTATATATCACAGTGTCAGTGTCCCCATGTCGCCCAGTCCCCTAGTCTCCCAGTGTCTGTGTCCCCTTTTCTCCCAGTGTCCCCATGTCTTAGTGTATCCCGTGTCACTACGATACTAGGGGACACTGAGATACATGGGGACGCAGTGAGACATGGGGACACTGAGACACATGGGAGCACGGAGACACATGGGGGCACTGAGACAAACGGGGGCACTGAGACACAAGGGGGCACTGGGAGACATGGGGGCACTTGTGGATACAGACATGGAGACACAGACATTTGGGGACACTGGGACAAATGGGGTCACAGACACTAGGGACAGAGATACATGGGGACACAGACACTGGGAGACATGGGGACACAGATATTTGGTGAAACTAAGACACTAGGGACACTGAGAGACATGGGAACACAGACACTGGGAGACATGGGGACACAGACACTAGGGACACCGGCTGGGAGGCATGGGGACACAGACACTTTGGGACACTGGGAGACATGGGAGCACTTGTGAACATAGACATGAGGACACTGGGAGACATGGGGACACAGACATTTGGAGACACTGGGATACATGGGGACACTAGAGACACTAGGGACACAGAGACATGGGGACACAGAGACACTAGGGACACTGGCTGGGAGACATGTGGACACTGGGACACATGGGGATACAGACATTTGGGGACACTGAGACATGGGAACACTGAAGGACATGGGGACACTGCGAGACATGGGGGGACACAGACACTGGGAGACTAGGGGACACTGGCAGTCCTGGGGACACTGAGACACTAGGGACACTGGCTGGGAGACATGGGGACACTGGGAGACATGGAGACACTGTCTCCATGTCTCCCTATGACTCACAGCATCCCCATGTCTCACAGCATCCCCATGTCTCACAGTGTCCCCTAGTGTCTCATTGTCCCTATGTTTCCCAGTGTCCCCAAATCTCCCAGTATCCCCTAGTGTCTCAGTGTCCCCATGTCTCCCTGCTGCCTTTCCCCCATCCTTCACATACCTGAGCTGTAGTCTGTCTCTGCAGGCTGGGAGCTGCTGTCTGGACTCTCTGTGCTGTGTAACTGCTCCCCCGTGGATCAGTGAGTAGAGAGAGGCAGGGAGATGCTGAAACTTCCTATCCCTGCCTCTCTCCATACACAGTGACCTAGTGGCCAGTGCTGGTATTGCAGAGTAATCTCCGTTTATTCTGAGAAAAATATTAGCATTTATATTGCCGGTATTACTGCAATACCATCATGTCCAGGCAGCCTCAAATACTGGCTGTGCCTTAAAATGCCAGTCAGGTGGCAAACCTAAGAGTAGTGTGTAAAAAAAAATAATTGAATGGGCCTCTTCCATGGGCCTGGGCCTATTCCATGGGCCTGGGCCTATTCCATGGGCCTGGGCCTGCAGCTCCATCAGCCCCTATGTAAATACGGCCCTGTTTCCTGCTACAAGAAAATGTTATCTTAAGCAGTTGCATGGATTCATGGTGAATCTGTTTCAATCCATGGTGACCAAGTGCAATATCATGTGGAGCAAAGCTAGGTGAACTATCGATATGTGGTACACTTGTTGCTATAATTGTAGTATTTCTAAGCAACACTGAAGTTATTGAAGTGCTACTACACTGTAGGGTCACATTCTTCTGTATCAATGCATAGCATTCATTTTATGTCAATCTAATGAATTTCGGTGCTTTAAAAATAAATTATATTTGTCAGGTTCCTTCAGTTTCGAAATTTTGCTACTAGAGAAGAGTTCAAAACAGCAATCAAAAGAGGGCTTTCAATATTTGAACAATTATGCCCAAGTGAGGCTAGCCAAAAAGGAATGTTTTCTGTCATATGTAGTTACAGGTGCACTAATTCTCCAGTGTGGCGAGACCAGACCTATACCAGACAGTGGGAAGAGGAAGGAGGACTGAACGGAAGGAGTGGGAAACTATATGGGAGACCACGACCTTTGTTTTTATCCTCCATGAGGCATAACCACCTAGGAAAGCTAGGAGTCCCGGAGTCAAATGCTAGAGCTGAAAAATGCTTGCACTGTGCTCCAGCACAGCAACAGCATTTTAGCCAATCAGGTACTCAGGAGAGCTGTGCTGAGCGCGGGAATCCTGATTACCTCAGATTTTTAAAAATGTCATTATTGATAGAGGACTCCATATCTGTGTCTGCCACATATATAGTTAATGCCTCTCCTAGAGGCAGTCCCATCACTGTTAAAAGCACTATAAAAGAGCTTTCCTTGCCAGGGATCAATCCTCTTCAACTTCTGTAGTGTATCTATAGATTCCACAGACCAAACTTTTTGTAATATACATTTTAAAATTGCTGATGCTGTGGGCCCAATTTTACTCTTGCTGGGTAAAGCAGAAAAAGAAGGCAATGCTCAGAAACCTTCTGCTTCATCTTTGCTGGCATCTAAGATGGCTTTATTAAAAGCATACAGCAGGGCAGTGCTAATTATTGGCCAATCCTGCAGCAGGAATGTCTGACCTAGCCCTTAAATAACATGAGTTTCCAAATTTGGAGGATTCGTACCTTTTTGGTCCCTTGTTCATTCAGTAGATTAAAGGCTGTTATATGGTAAGGAGATTCTTTTCAGAGCTCAAAAAGCATTTTCCTGTCTACAAGAAGCACTTTCAGATAGAGTGTCACCCCATCAGGCTGCAGGAGTGTCCCGAGAAGCATCTCACCAGGCCCAGTACTACCACTACAGTGGAAAACACAAACTCCCAGGTAAAAAGACAGAAAAGGGTAATAAGCACACACACAGAGAATTAAAGGAGCAGATACCTCGTATATTGGTCTCTTTCTATAGTTTATAACACAAAGTATCCTTTTACACAAGATTTTTCTTACAAAAGAAACAACATCTCTCCTAGATGGAATACAAATACTCAAAAGTTTTATATATACCTTTTACAGTTTACACTATGTATCTCTGTTTGTATTCACCCGGCAGAGAGGTGAACCCAGTCATAGATGCCTCTCTTTCTTTAACTTTAAAATCAAGGGAAGATAGAGTTTGCAGACATGTCTATCACAGGATGGGTCAGTCTATTATTCCCCATCCCAAAATCAGATGGTTCCTGGAGACCGGTTCTAAATGTGAGCTATCTGAACACTTTAATGAAGAGAAAAATATTCAGGATAAAGGGTTTATCAGAACGTTCAGCCTGAGTACAGAAAAATCTGTTTCTGAATAAAGTTAGATCTAAAAGATGCCGTCCATTCAGTCCCTGTAGCCAAGAAACACAGACATTTACTCAACTTTCTCTGGAAAGGAAAGGTTTGACAGTGGTCTGTTATGGTGCTTTACCTATCCAATGCACCATACACATTCTCCAAGTCAGTTATAGACAATGTGTACTATCTAGATGACATTCTGCTAATGCACCCTGATGGGGAAGTGCTTGCTTCTCAAAGGGATTATCTTGCTTACATTTTACAAGTCCTTGGTTTTGAAGTGAATTTACAGAAATCAGTCCTAATTCCCACTCAAAACATTCTCTTTCTAGATTTTGTACTGAACACCAGAACTATGTCACTAGAACTCCATCAGGACAAATGGGACAAGTTAATGGTACATCTGACCTCATCTCTCAGGCACCAGAGTTGGTCCTTGAGAGATCTGGCAAAGATTATAGGTATATTAATAGCTTTAACACCAGCCTGTGATGATTCCCCTTTCCTTTGCAGAAGAAGTCAGCTGGTTTTAGGGAATCAATGAAGACAGGGTGGCCATTGGAAATAAACATTTGTTCTCTCCAAGAAGGTCAGAAAATAGTTAAAGTCTATTCTGGGGTTAGAAATCCCACTTCCGTGTCCTCTGTTAGAGCAGCCATTTGCAGTTACTCTGACGTCAGATGCCTCAAATTCCAGTTGGGGTGCATTTACAGCTCCAAATGCGATAAGAGGAATTTGGTCAGACCAAGAAAGACTCCTTCATATAAACATCTTGGAGTTAAGAGCAATAAAATTAGCTCTTCATGGCCAAGTTTCTCTAATCCAGTTACCGATGTTGGAAAAACTTTCAATCGGACAACAGGACAGTGGTGGCTTATATAAACCACAGAGGGGGCACCATATCAAAGGGTCTTTGTTTCGGGTTTACATAGACTACGTTCTGGGAGACGCGAACCAACTTGCAGATTCGCTCTCTCATTAGAGTTTGTCTTTGGCAACGGCTCAATTAAAGATTGCTCTATTCCAATGGATAGAAAGCAATTTTGGCAAGAGACAAGCATATCTCTTTGCATCTCAAACTTCTGCACAATCTCTCAGTTTCGCCTCCAGGATTTGGACAAAGGGAGCTTGGAAAATGGATGCACTGTCTTTCCAATGAACAGATGTTCCAGGATTTTCCCCCTCCATCTTATGCTTTTCCCCCTTCATCGTTACTGATGAGAGTGCTGGAGAAGATTTGCAGGGACAGGGTACAGAGTTTAGTTCTTGTTTGCCCACTATCGACTTCCAGACCCTGCTACCCCCTGATCCATCAGTTAGTCAAGGGAACCAAGATCCCATTGGGCTTGACGGTCGACTGCTTTCAGGGAACCAGCGATCTTTTGCTCAAGCTTCCACAGCTGATGTGGATCGCAGCCCTGGTAGGCTGGTAACACATTACCTTTTATCAGATCAGGTCCTGGACATCATTAATTCCACTTTATGATGCAGAACTAGGGTAAGCTATAGAAAGATAATTGAGGAATTCGAAGAATTTATGTTTCTTTTCTATCCATTTCTCAGGGGTCTGACACCATTCCATTGGCTTTAGAATTTCTTACCCTTAAGTTCCATTATGGTTTAGTGGTCAGTACCATCAAAACTTATCGATAACCTTACTCTGTATTTGAGATTACTAAAAGGGTTATCAGTCAGCCACTCCACGTTACACATCTACTTGGGATGTAGACCTCTTATAAAATTTTCTTCATTCTTTGGATATTTATAAGATTGATTCAAGATGGACTGCTATTAAGATGGCTACTCTGCTGTCTTTGGCCTTGTCAGCTAGAGGAGCTGAGTTAACTCAAATCCATATTTTAGTACCGTGGTTGTCCCGGACACAGGGAGGGGGTCCATATTATACTAAAATGGAGACAAAAATCTTCCTGTATTTCCCCAGGTTTTGTGGAATTGGATTTGGTTCAAGATCCTTCCGAACCAAGCTTATATTTAGTCAGTCAGTCAGAAATTATATCAGTCACTTATTTATGACATCAAGGAATCTCTTTCGTCCAGCCAAAGTTAATTAGAGGTTGGATACTTTCCACCATATCTTCAGCTGGTATTGATGTTTCTGTGTTCAAAGGCCACTGAATTAAGGGTGCCTTCGCTACTAAAGCAGCAGAAAAGGGCCTTCCCCTCTCTATTATCTTGAAAGCTGCAAGGTGGTTGTCCAGTAAAACCTTTGTTAGACTTTACTGAAGTCCATTAGACGTTGAACCCCTTCAGTTTCTTAAGACCACCACCAGGTGTGTGCCATTCTACCCACTAACTTTGCTAGGTGGTTATTGCTCCCAGGGGACAAATCAGAGTTTACAGGAATCTATGATCTGCAAACTTTCTTTGTCTTAGGGATGAGCATAACCACATAGAAATAGCGCCCGTCCCACCCTTCCCTAGTATAAGGGTTTTGCCTGCTGGTGGTAGATGTTTTTCTTTCCAGATGTTATGGTTATCTTGTGGTTATTCGGCCTGTTTCTAACTGCTTTCTGTCTTTTACAGATTATAACCGATGTGCCAAGACAAAAACAACAAACCAAGGACCCACCTAACTAGGAAGGCTGGCTAGTTTTATTTGCAATATGGAATTCTCATGTGTTCCTTACATAAAGAACCTGCTGTCAGAGACTTGTTACAACATTTCATTTACCTTTATAGAAGTTATTTTGTTGCAATCTACGAGGTTCCAGTTTCAGTGTCTTTTTTATACTTTCTTAAGCTTATACATTGTTGCTTTGTGATCAGATTAGCTGTGTGCAGTAGTGATGTCGCGAACATAAAATTTTCGGTTCGCGAACGGCGAACCGTGCGAACCGCCATAGCCTTCAATAGGCAGGTGAATTTTAAAACCCACAATAGTGGTTGAAGGGAGGGGGGGGGAGGAGACCTACTCTGGGTGGGTGGATTTAATTAAAAAATAATTGGTGATTGTATGAGAAAATGTGTGTTTGTGTGTGTCAGTCAGTGAGTGTGTGTGTGTGTCTGTCAGTGAATGTGTGTGCGTGTCTGTCAGTGTGTGTGTATTTGAGAGTGTGTGCCTGTCAGTCAGTGAGTGTGTCTGTCATTGAAAGTGTGGGTTGTTTAACCCCTTAAGGACACATGACATGTGTGACATGTCATGATTGCCTTTTATTCCAGAAGTCTGGTCCTTAAGGGGTTAAACAGCGTCTGTGAGTGTGTGTATGTTAATGCATGTGTCTGTCATTTAAAAAAAGTGCCTTTGACACGAATTGGTGGGGCAAATTTAGATTAGGGGTGCCCGAATTTAGTAAATAAAAAAACACACCATGGCTTAGAGGTAGTTATTGAGATTAGAAATTAAGTTAGGTTTGGTGCACATGCCTTTTTATGATTTCAAAGAGGAATCTCTTTCAGGATATTTAATACTAAGTTTACTTATCCCAATTTTTAATAAATATTTATATTGTTGTGAAAAGTAAAATAAAATTCAGAAATTGGGGGGCAGGGTTTAACCCTCATGGCGGCTGGCCATGTTTTGTTCATGGCTCCAGGCTTGATTCTCCATTGATTCTTAACGCAGATTTTTCTGACTATCAGCCTGCCTAAAAGGCTGACATCGAAGCTCACCTGTCACGGGAAGCCAGTAAAGGTGTCCTGTATCCTGTTTCAACCAAACAAGCATCGTCTGGCGCTGTGGACGACAATCTTGGCGAGGCTTGGTGGCATTGCTCAGCGGAAGAGGCAGCCTATCTCTCAGCTTGCCTATCATCATGCCTCCAAACAACTGCAGGGGGGGGGTTACCCCCCATTGGCATACAGCTTGCCACTCTGTGGCAGTACCAGCAGGATATAATCATAGGATCTCCCATCAAGATGGTGGCTGAAATCTCTACCACGGAATATGGGCATGTGCATCATGTTGTGAAAACCCCCAACCCAGCTGCCCACTTCTTGAAGTGCCTCGATGATCTCTTTGATGGCTTCTGGAAATCCCTGGAAGCAGCACCTCAGTCTCAGAAAAAATATGGAAAATATGGGGAATGTAGACCAGGAGGTGAATTAGCTACCTCCGGGCAATCAATCTCATTGCACCAGGGGTCTTACCAAACAGCATCAACCACAAGGACAGAGGATCCACTGCTCTTCTGGGCGGCACGCCATCCGGGCCCTCTGTCTTTCCCCAGCGGAGATGGACTGGTATTCTGGCACGCAGATGCCAGCCTGCATTCCGGCCTGGGGCTGGAGAGATGCAACACATCACTCCTGGAGCTTCGTTGCCACCCAAACACTCCACCTGCTGAGCCTGCCAGCAATGGGTATAGGCTGACTATACAGCCATTGATTTTCAATTGCCATTGTTTGTCACCTGCATTTTCTTGTATGTCATGTATGCCCAGTGGTACTAAAGATCAAAGTCTGAGTAGTTTTCAGTAATGGCGAGACTGTGCCCCAATATATGTCTAGTTGGGTTTTATTAGACTGCTTTTTAACATGGTACTCATGTAGTATAAGCTTGCATTTCATCAATCATCAAGCCTAGTCAACCTTTCTCTTCTATGAGCACAGCATCTTTTCTCATCCAAGCTTGCCTGTTGTAACCTGTAGTTACCTATATTACTCTAATTAAATCTTGATAGACTAGCAGGTTTATAATGACTGCATTGCCTTATTTATCTGTCAAGTAGTGTAACTACACTCAACTCTGCACACCCAGCTAGACCTAGATATGAAAGATGTGTAGCTTGTTACTCAGCCTGTTACTGAGCCTGTCTTTCCTTTAATACTTTTGTTCCAAGTTTAAACGTGCATCACTCTAGATTTCCAAACAAAAAAAAATGTGTGCAGTTCTGCCTATGTGCCTACACTGTTAAGCCTATTGTTAACACTTGTCTTACTTTTGCTGTTGTGGCATAGTGAGAATGCCTGTTACTATCATGCATGTCAAAAATAAAGCATAAAAAAAATATTCAGAAATGTTCACCTCAATTTATCCTACAATTTATCCAACTCCAACTCCATACGTCCCTGACAATCATTGTTATAAGGTTTGCCATTTTCTACTGGCAACAAGTAGATAGAAAACACAGAAAAGAGGATAAATTAAACAATGTTTCTCTTGCTGCTTCTCATCGTTTGCATTGTTTGCCCTGGCTTTGCCTTGTTTGAAATGTATTATGTCATTTGGTAAATCTTTAATATAAACTAAAAAAAAACTAAAAAAAAAAAAAAATAGAGCATCTCATAAAGTCGATGTATAGATGATTTTCAAATGCCTAACAGACAAATTTTATCCATATTGATGTTTGTATTGAAATTTAGTTGTGTTACCCAAAACAATAATTGTGATTAATAAACAAATTGATGTGATAAATCTTAAAATCCAACAGCTGCTACACACGGAATGTGCAATCCTCACCCCCCCCCCCCCAAAAAAAAAAACACAACCACATGACAATATCAAATAAAACAGTGGACCTCCTCTATATATAAAACATTATGTCCTTTAGTGTATATTAATATCAATACAAAAATACTTAACTGGTACTTTGATACATTTTTCTCAAATTTGGGGTATACACCTTTTTTTAAAAAAAAAAAAAAAAGCAGAATAGAGTGCAATAGTGTAAAATCTTTAAACATATTAAAATAAATAGAATGCTAATGGAACATTCACATATTCCAGAGCTATATAACCTAGCTCTGGTGTGTAAAACTGTATGTATCTAAATAGCGACTTTGAATTTGCCACTTTTTAAGATAATCATTTGATCAGCCGATATGTGGACAAACTGCAATTCCTAATGAAAATAATCTACAAGTCTAATTTTCTATATTTTATTCATAAGTGTACATACCTGAGAAGACTGGAATTTTAGAAACAAAAATTGTATGAAATTCTAAACTCACCATGATACACCTACATTTTCAATCAGTATTTTTTTTTAAAATATGCAAAAATATTTTATAAGCAAAAAGAATTAAATGTGTAAGAAGAACACCACTTAATGTGTTTCTTTACAATACAGAGGAGATTTTGAGAGCTGGTGGTTCATTCTTAAGTATCAGGCGCAAAGGTGAATTCAATTTTCCCAAACACGAGAAGAGATAACGACACAGTGGGAAATATTTTTTTTTCATATTATAATTGTATTGTAAATCTTTGCCCTGCATGAAGATTTCACCTTTTAGAAGAAGTTCATGAAATAAAGACATTTTCTTTCCTTCTTCTTTGCTGCCACAGTTTCTCGAGTATTCATATTTTCTTATTCCAACATACTGTGTGCCATTGTCTTTATGCCTTATATGTTTGTTAATTGCATGCATTTGTATTAAAAGTAACAGAATTATTTCATTTGACATAAAAACAAAGTACAATAGAAACACTGCAAGGTAAACAACAGAGTACAGAAATAAATTGCAACTTTTTCTCCACTACTAACACCAAGTTTAAAATTCCTGCTTAGGACCCTTCAGGTGTTCATCATTGGTAATGGAGGCAAGGAGCAGTACCCAGCAGCAGAAGTGTTATTAGGGTTAAAAAATAAATAAAATAATAAATTATATATATATATATATATATATATATATATATATATATATATATATATATATATATATATTTATATATATATATATATATATATATATATATATATATATATATATATATAATATAGTAAGAAAAAAAATGTATTGCACTGATGACTTTTTCTGTAAATAATGTATATATTATGTATGTAAATCATGTAATGTGTAAAGCATGTGTTTGTTATGTGTGTAAAAATACCGGTCATACCGAATATATCTTATATCTATACATATGCTATGTATGTAAAGATCATGTATGTTACGTGTGTATGCACATATTAGTAATGCACATAAACATATATATATATATATATATATATATGTATATATATATTCACACACACACACATACACAAACACAATGAGAAGAAGGGGTGCACTCATAGGCCTTCAAAGTGGATACGTGGTTTCATTAGGAAAATAAACAATTATATCTGCATCAAATCGACGTTTCGACAATCAAGGGGTCATTCTCAGGACAACAGATAGTAATAACAAACGTTATTAAATAAGAAAATAATCTTTGCACTTACCAATCAAGTGTAGTGACCGCCCACAAACAGATTGAAACCTGGAAGGACCGCGAGTGACGTCATCACGTTGTGACGCTCGCGGATACAGACGTGGTTGCTAAGGACCAACAAAACAATATGTGAATCCAAAAAAAAGTGTCCATGAAAGGACAGTGATATAGTAAAGAAAAAGAAGGTTTGGATATATAGAGAGCTGGGGCACAGGCATAAGTGGTGTGAATGTGTTGGAAATGTGAGTGAGAATACAGTGACAAACAGTAAAGTGAAAAAAATATATGCTGTCTGTGCCACACCAGTCTAACATAAATAAATCATATATATATATAAATATATTTTATCATAAAACTATCAAGTCTGTGAAGCTAGGGCATGAAAACTATTTTACATTAAATTAAAAGGACCATTGCAAGTATATCAGTAATGTTATATAATAAGCTAATATCTCTATTGAAAACAACTAAAATCAACAAAATAATATCACAAAAACATGGTCAGAGCTGGGCAGTGGCAAACAAGTATTCCAAAAAAAGGGAGCTTACAAAATAAAAACTGGAATCTATGTATATAGAAATGCTATACTACAAATTAACACACATATATCCTAAAGAATCAATATTTTCATAAAGTCCCTTTGGATTACAGTATTCAGATAGTGGATCCAGAATGCTTCTCGCTACAAAACACATCTGGATCTATTGCCCCCCCCCCTTCCATGAAAGAAGAGGGATGTGGTCTATAGCTATAAATCGCAGAGTGGTTAGATGATGTTAAGCAGATAGAAAGTGCTTAGCAACAGGTTTTTTTCATTTTTGGACCCGACATTATAGATTTTGGCTGTCAATCTATTTTATTGAAAATGCACTATTGCAATGCCCTTGGATTGATTTAATGTTGGCCCTGATCTTTAAGGGGTTAGATTTCGTGAGATACAAAATGGAAATATTTAGTCCACTTCCCCTTTCCAAAATCTCACGGTTGAAATTCTGGGCATCTTTGTGCATAAATATTTTTCCATCCTATTCTACTTCTTTGGGGAAATTATTCCACTTCCTAGTGACTCTCATAGTTTGATACTGCATGTATAATTTTTTTTAAAAGATGGTCTCATAGTGTAAACAGATGTAGCAGTGATTGCTTTAACATGCATGCTCTCTAAGATGAATAACCTTTATTACATTATGATATCATCTTTTGGTAATAACTATTGAAGATTGATACATTTGTATCTGTGGGAGAATCACTAGCTTGATCCGTGCCTGTCTGATCTCCTTTGGATTTTGTATCTATTTACAAGTTTTTGTTTGCAGCCTATTCATTTTTAATATTCTGTTTACAGTATTAGGGACCTTCTGGTCCTTTGTTATTCATGTCCTTGCCCCCGGTATGTGAGGTGTGAGTTCTGGTTTTATTCATCCCCCACTGCAGCGGTCTTTGGCTAGTTGGGAATGATTGCTCTGGCAGTCATTCCTGCAGTATGGTAGATTATGTGCGGTGATATGCATCCCAGCTGTTGCCATGTAGGTGGTGTGAAACGCAGGTGGTCCGCCTCCAGCACTCATTAGGTAACTGGGGCTTGAGCCTCACAGCCACGTGGGCACTTCGGTCCAGCTAGCATTTCTGTCGACACACATGTTGGGGGTAAGTACATAATCTTTGCTTGTCTTACACTATATATTGTTCTTGTAATTAAATGTATTTATTTGCCATCCTGATGAAAGTTCCAGAGGAAGCTGAAACATTGATATGTTATTTTAACATTAGGAATTAAAAGTAAAATTTTACACTTGTAAATAAGGCCTTGGAGTGTGGTCACTGTGAGGATCATTGTATGCATCAACCAGACCAGTACCAGACATTTATTAATATTTTCCTGGAGTGCAAGTTTAGGAGATATATGCACACACAAACACATATATTTATACACACACACACACTTGCAAATCCCTGCACACAGGCTCAAATGTTTCTTAAATCGCCGGGTCATCTAGTCAAGCCTTAGGTAATGGTTTACCCTTCTCCATAGTGATACAGCGGCTTCCCGCATCACTATGGAAACACGTTAGACGTCATTACAGCCTTTAGTGGGTGTTTACTTTCTTCTGTATAGCGTGACCTATTATTGTGTTTCTGCCATTTCTTTTTTGAGGACGTTAGAGGAAACCTCATACCTATAGGTTGCAGCTCCTTATCTGTTTTTAGCTCTCATTAGATCACACAGCGCTGATCCTATACCCATTTAAAAAAATATATAATATATGTTTATATAGTTATAGTAAGTCCAAAAACTTGCACTCCTGGTTATAACCAATAAAGCCCGGTGCGATTTAGCAAACCTTGTACAAAAAACAAGTAAACACTGCACTCCAGGGACTTAGTATTACAAAATTTAGCTTTTATTTACAATTTTTTTTCCCGATAATGTGCTTTTCTTCAGCAAAAGTCAATGTTCATATATAAAGTGTGGCACTTGCCTCCACCCCCCCCACCCCCGATTTTTCAGCTCATGCCAGTAGCTCGTGAGGAGCAGCACATGCAGCCAGCAACTCCCAGACTGTGGAGACAGCCTACAGATCAGGTAAGTGAGGGATGGGGGCAGCATACTGGAAGGGTCAGCAAGGAGCAAGAAGGTAAGGTTGGAGAAGGAGCAGAAAGGAGAAGGAACAGAAATGAGCAGGAAGAGACATCAAGGAGCAGAAAGGGTCAGCAATGAGCTGGAAAGGACAGAAAGAGCAGAAAGGTAAAGTAGAAGAAGGAGCAGAAAGGGCAGCATGGAGTAGAAAGAAGCAGAAAGAGTGCAAAGGTAAAGTAGGAGAAGGAGCAGAAAGGAATAGAAATGAGCAGGAAGGGGCAGCAAGAAGTAGGAAGGGGCAGCAGGGAGCAGGAAGGGGCACAAATGTAAAGTAGAAGGAGAAAAAAAGGCCAGCATGGAGCTGGAAAGGGTAGCAAGGTGAAGAATGGAGCAGAAGGAGAGCAACGGTAAAGTAGGGAAGGAATAGAAATGAGCAGGGATGGTCAGCAAGGAGCAGGAAGCATCTGCAAGGAGCAGAAAGGAACAGAATGAGCAAGAAGGTAAAGGAACAGAAAGAATCAGAAGGAGCACAGAAGGTAAAGTAGGAGAAGGAACAGAAAGGAACAGCAAGGAGCAGGAAGGAGAAGGAACATAAATGAACAGGAAGGGATGCAAGGAGCTGGAAGGGGTCAGCAAGGAGCAGAAAGGTAAATTAGGGGAAGGAGCAAAAAGGGATCAGAAAGAGAAAGTAGCAGAAGGGTGCAAAAGAAGCAGAAAAGTAAAGGAGCAGAAGAAACCGAGGAGGAGAGAAGACCGTGTCAGAAGAATAAGAAGACTGTCAAATGAAGAAGAAGAAAAGGAGATTGAAGCAAGATCCTTCAACTTCATTCTGGACAAAACATCATAAGGCTTTGGTACCTGGACCTAGCAGGGAAACGTTGGACCTTCTCCTCTCCCCAGGTAAAAAAAATAAAATAAATCTCAGTGTTAATGTGCCTTTTATTTACTGAGTGTCAGGAAGCACAGAGTGCAGTTTGGTACGGGTGTCACTGATTGTCTAGAACGATCAGCTGGCACACTAAGCCAATCAGTAGCTCCCCATTCATATAAAAAGTGAAACATTTTTATGAACCGGGAACTAGCAATTGGCTTATAGCATCAGCTGACTCTAGCCAATTAGTGGCACCCATGCTTGACGTCAATCTGCCCTTCCTGACACTGTTTCAGAAGCCGAATACCACTGAGTGACCTGGAGCAAGTCTTTGGGGTTAAACCATTTAAGAAAGGTTTAACTCCTTAAAGGAAAGAGAGCACCCAGGGGCCTCCTGGCATTATAGCATTTTTTTTATTTACATTAAGTTGTTATGGTGACCAGAAAGCTCCTTTAATTTGATTAAAGGAACACTATAGTGTCAGGAATAAATATAGTTATGACACCATAGTTATGAAAACGCTATTCATTTTGGCTTTATGTGATAATGACTATGCCCCTCCCCTTCATGACACTGTCAAAAAGGGGCCAAGCGTGGATGTCATTATAATTATGCCCCCCCTGGAAAAATTCCTGTGGACGCCCATGATATGAACATTGACTTTTGCTGAATAAAAGCATATTATCACATTTACAATAAGTCCTGTGAGTGAACTTTATCGGGAAAATGTATGCAGTGGCTAGAGTTTGCACCAAGACAAGGACAAAACCGAGAGATGTGATTGCATTATAATGTCTAAACGTATATGTAACGAATCGACGGGCACCCCGACTGGGTACCTCGGTTGAAGGATGCTCCTAGCGCTTCCTGAGGACTCCAAGCACTGCAGCAGACACCATAACCACCGTAGACTCCTCCAGAGAGCAAAACAGGAACCAGCATTCCAAGAGCTTAGCAGTGATTTAGCAAGGGAATATGACAAGCATAGCAATCCCTTGTAGCAGATTCCCCCAATAAGAGACGGCACTCTAAATTGAGGGTAAAGAAGAACTCATGTTTAATGGCAGGTACTCTGCTTTTATGCATTGCTCCCCTGCAAGGGAGACGCCCACAGGCAATTATACATCCCACATATTCCCTCCCCTCTGCTTGGGAGATAATTGAGTTTCTTACTGTATCTCCTCAATTATCTCCAAGCTAAAACTTATAAATTTTTATGCATTATTAATGTCACGATTCTGGGAACCCAACACGCTAACATACACACAGACACACACACAGAAAGTGTGCAGTACCGGTCCTTAGAGTGGCCGGGCTAAGCACACACAGAATAGTCAGGAGACAAGCCGAGTAAGGGGAACCAGAAAACAGAATAACGAGAAACAAGCCGAGGTCAAAGGGTAGGAGAAAGTCACAAAGTCAGTATAACAAGCCAGAGAGTACGTAACCAGAAATCACACGTTCAGAATCAATACTATAAAGCAAAGACCACAACAGGGCAGGGAGGAACAGGAAAGGTAAGTATATAAACCATCAGGTTAATTCTGATTGGATAATTTCCAATCAGAATTAACAATCACACGTGGGAGATATCTAAACCTCCCACTGTGATTGAGGCACTGTGCCTTTAATGCCGGGTCAGGTGACTGACCCCGGCGTGACATATCTTGGGCAGTCCTCCAGCGTGCAGCGTCATGCATGCTGCCGCTGGGGGGCGTGGAGGAAGATGCGGGCGGCATCCGAGGCTGGAGGGATGCCGCTCGCCGAGACCCCGTGGAGAAGGGGACCGCGGACGGCTGGAGGGTGAGTGCCGCGAGCGGACTGCAGCCTCCCCTTGCAGCCGCCCGCGGGGTCCTGACATTACCCCCCCCTCGAAGACCGCCCAGAGGGCGGGAAGCAGAAGGCTTCAAAGGAAACCGGGCATGAAAGGAGCGGATCAAAGAGGGAGCGTGCAGATCAGAGCACGAAACCCAAGATCGGTCCTCAGGGCCGTACCCCTTCCAATCCACCAGATATTGCAGCCGACCCCTAGAAACACGAGAGTCGAGAAGGGCAGCCACTTCGTACACATCACTGGGGACAGCGCGAGGGGAAACAGGCCGCCCGAGGGGACGAGAGAACCGGTTGCAAAGCAAGGGCTTCAAAAGCGAAACGTGAAACGTGTTCGGAATGCGCATGGAAGAGGGCAAGTCCAGGGAGTAGGAAACGGGGTTAACCCTACGTAACACCTTGTAGGGACCAAGGAACCTGGGAGCGAACTTCATCGAGGGAACCTTGAGGCGGAGGTTCCTAGAGGACAACCATACCCTATCACCCGGAACATAGGAAGGGGCCGCACCCCTATGGCGATCAGCAAACTTCTTCTGAGCAGCCGCTGAACGGGACAGCGCAACATGGACCTGATCCCACATCTTCCGTAAAGAGGCGAGGTGCTGGTCCAAAGCGGGCATTCCCTTGTCGGAGAACGCACCGGGAAGGACGGAAGGCCGAAATCCATAAGCAACCTCAAAAGGACTTAAGCCAGTAGACGAATGAGACACCGTATTCCTGGCAAATTCAGCCCACGGAAGGAGGCGAGACCAGTCATCCTGGTGCGCATTAGTGAAGCAGCGCAAATACAATTCCACAGACTGATTAGCACGTTCGGCTGCACCATTAGATTGCGGGTGATAGGAGGAAGTAAACGACAAGGAGACCCCCATCTCAGCACAAAAACCCCTCCAAAACCGAGAGACAAATTGAGGACCCCTGTCAGATACGATATCCTCAGGTACCCCATGCAAGCGGAACACTTCCTTGGCAAACACCTGAGCAAGCTGAATCGCAGAAGGCAGTTTCTTAAGCGGAATAAAGTGCGCCATTTTAGAGAACCTATCCGTCACAGTTAATATCACTGTCTGACCATCGGAAGGAGGAAGGTCTACAATAAAATCCATGGATAAGTGGGTCCATGGTTTCTTGGGTATCGATAGAGGCATCAGGAGACCCTGGGGTCTCACATTAGGGGACTTACACTGCGTACAGACCCGACAAGCCTGCACAAAATCCACTACGTCTCGCTTGAGTGAAGGCCACCAGAACTGTTGAAGGAGGCCCTTATAAGTCTTGGTAACCCCCGGATGACCAGCAGTTTTGGCGGTGTGAAATAAAGTTAACAATTTCTTTCTGTCATTCACTTTAACGTATAGTCTGCCAACAGGCGTCTCAGGGGGTGCTTGAGTTTGGTATGTCTTAATTTTATCAAGAACAAGAGACGAAACAACCAAACGGGTAGCAGCTATTATCTGAGACGCAGGCACAATAGGTTCAGGGGTCGGGTTAACAGATTCTAGAGGTTCATACTGTCGAGAGATAGCGTCAGCTTTGGCATTACGGCAACCAGGTCTATAGGTAATCACGTATTGGAAGCGTGAAAGAAATAGAGACCATCTAGCCTGCCGGGCGGACAACCTTCTAGCATCAGCTATATAGGAGAGGTTCTTATGATCTGTTATGACCATAACTTTGTGTCTAGAACCCTCTAATAAGTACCTCCATTCCTTAAAAGCTAGCACAATAGCTAGTAGTTCCCTGTTCCCAACATCGTAATTCTTTTCTGGATCAGATAACCTTTTTGAAAAGTAGCAACAGGGATGGAGGGGTTCGTCATACGATGATCTCTGTGACAGTACTGCTCCCACGCCTGATTCAGAAGCGTCCACTTCCATAACAAAGGGAAGGGAAGGATCAGGGTGGCGTAGTACTGGAGCAGAGGCAAATGCCTTCTTGAGAGTGTCGAAGGCCTTAAGGGCTTCAGGAGTCCAAACCCTAGGGTGTAGACCTTTCTTAGTCAGCTTCGTTATAGGGGAGATAAGTGGTGAAAAGTTTCTTATAAATTTCCTGTAATAGTTGGCAAATCCTATAAAACGCTGGATAGCCTTAAGACCTTGGGGAAGCGGCCAGGATAGTATGGCTTCTAACTTAGCAGGATCCATACTGAAACCCTGTTCGGAAATTATATATCCTAGAAATTGCACCGAGGTCTGATCGAACAAACATTTTTCTAATTTACAATAAAGTCCGTTCTGTAATAACCTTTTCAGCACCATCCTAACATGATTATGATGTGTCTGCAAATCAGGGGAATATACAAGGATGTCGTCAAGGTACACCACGGCACAGACATGCAATAGATCCCTGAGGACATCGTTTATGAGGTCTTGAAACACAGCGGGAGCATTACACAGTCCAAAAGGCATGACTAGATACTCGTAATGTCCGCTACGTGTATTGAATGCTGTTTTCCACTCATCATTCTCCTTTATACGAACAAGGTTATAAGCCCCCCTGAGGTCTAATTTAGTGAAGTATTTAGAACCTTTGACCCGGTCAAACAACTCCATGATGAGGGGAATAGGGTAGGCGTTTTTAATCGTTATATTGTTCAGGCCCCTGTAGTCTATACAAGGCCGTAGGTCACCCTCCTTTTTGGCAACAAAAAAGAAACCAGCCCCAGCAGGAGAGGAGGACCTTCTGATAAAACCTTTACTTAAGGCTTCCTGTATGTACTCCTCCATTACCTGGTTCTCTTTTTCAGAAAGAGGGTATACCTTACCCCTAGGCGGCATAGTACCAGGTAAGAGGTTTATGGCACAATCATATTCACGGTGCGGGGGTAGTTTATCTGCCTCCCTTTTTTCAAACACCTTAGCTAGGTCCGCATACACAGGAGGAACATTAACAGAAAGTGGTTTGGCTGTGGGTACATTAAGCAAGCCAACAGGATAAACACGAGTCATACATTCCCTTTGACAAGATTTCCCCCAGGAGAGAATCTCCAAACAACCCCAATCAATCATCGGATTGTGTTTAACCAACCAGGGGAAGCCCAAAACGACAGAGGCTGTAGGGGAGTTGATTATTTGAAAGGACAATCTTTCCTTGTGCAAGGCACCCACAGACATAACCAGTTCTTGGGTCTCATGGGTCACCAGAGGTTTCTCCAATGGTCTACCGTCTATGGCCTCCACGGCCAAGGGAGTGACCCTTTGGATCAAAGTCAACGATGTGGTTTTAGCAAAACTCTCATCCATAAGATTGTCAGCAGCCCCTGAATCTATCAAGGCTTTGGTAATCACGGCAGAATTTCCAACAAAAAGGGTGACCGTAATAAACGGTCTAGTAATGGGGACGTGAGGGGTAAACGACATAACACCCGAGGCCGACCCCTCTATAGGCCTTGGGTGCTGCGGTTTTCCCCGCAATTCAGGGCAGGTTCTTAGAAGATGTCCCCTTTTTCCACAGTAAAGGCATAACCCTTCCCTTCTTCGGTATGATTTTTCTACCTCAGTTAACCCAGTAACACCCAATTGCAAGGTTTCAGGGGGAGGTTGGCTAGAAGGGGGTAATGCCAGTAACGCAGTACTGGGTAAAGCAGGTAACATCTGTGTATACATACGCCTCTGACTACGTCTCTCTCTAATACGATTATCAATACGGATGATATAATCTATAAGATCGTCCAAAAGGACAGGCAATTCCCTGGACGCTATTTCGTCCAGGATGTAAGCGGCCAAACCCTCCTGAAAGGCTGTAACGAGGGCATCATTATTCCATACCACCTCAGCTGCTAGAGTGCGGAATTCGATAGTGTAATCCGCTACAGATCTGTTAACCTGTCGGACCCTAAGCAGAGCTTTGCCAGCAGAAGCAACCCTACCGGGTTGATCAAACGTGCGTTTGAAAGCTGTCAGAAAATCTGCGAAGGACATAGGAGACGTATTCTTCCACATGGGGTTGGCCCATGCTAAAGCTCTCCCAGACAAGTGGTTTATCAAAAAGGCAATTTTAGTTCTGTCAGTGGGATAGGAACGTGGATTCATTACCAAATGGATGTCTATTTGATTGAGGAAACCACGACACAAAGCTGGGTCACCACTATAGCGCTGTGGCGGTGTCATATGGACTACATGAGCAGAAACGGGTACTGGAGTGGCAATGGGTTCGGGCACAGCAGCAGCCACCTCCTGGACGGCAGGCTGCAAGTGTGCAGTACGAGCCAGTATGGTCTGTAAGGCTTGAGCAAACTGAACCATACGGTGGTCCAAGCCATCCATTCTAGCCTCCTGATTAACTAAAAGCTGGGGTATGTCAGCAGGTTCCATTATGGCCCTGTTGTAATGTCACGATTCTGGGAACCCAACACGCTAACATACACACAGACACACACACAGAAAGTGTGCAGTACCGGTCCTTAGAGTGGCCGGGCTAAGCACACACAGAATAGTCAGGAGACAAGCCGAGTAAGGGGAACCAGAAAACAGAATAACGAGAAACAAGCCGAGGTCAAAGGGTAGGAGAAAGTCACAAAGTCAGTATAACAAGCCAGAGAGTACGTAACCAGAAATCACACGTTAAGAATCAATACTATAAAGCAAAGACCACAACAGGGCAGGGAGGAACAGGAAAGGTAAGTATATAAACCATCAGGTTAATTCTGATTGGATAATTTCCAATCAGAATTAACAATCACACGTGGGAGATATCTAAACCTCCCACTGTGATTGAGGCACTGTGCCTTTAATGCCGGGTCAGGTGACTGACCCCGGCGTGACATATCTTGGGCAGTCCTCCAGCGTGCAGCGTCATGCATGCTGCCGCTGGGGGGCGTGGAGGAAGATGCGGGCGGCATCCGAGGCTGGAGGGATGCCGCTCGCCGAGACCCCGTGGAGAAGGGGACCGCGGACGGCTGGAGGGTGAGTGCCGCGAGCGGACTGCAGCCTCCCCTTGCAGCCGCCCGCGGGGTCCTGACAATTAAAACGTTATGATTTTGTATCACACAGGAATAAAACTTATATTTTTATGAACCGCATAACTTGGGGACAAACATATTAAAAATTCGTACATATCAGTTCAGTGGTTCCACAGATATGGAAAAAGTATCTTTGGACCGACCGCACGCCTGTTTGCATGCCCAAAACAGTTCCACAGATTCAGGCTGTGTGGTTGGTCTATTTCTGCCTTGAAAATTGACAAAGTCCCATCCGAAGGCAGCGTTCGAATAGTCGAACGCACTTCGACTTCTGTCGAAGTGTCGAAGTGAAACTGGAGTTGCGTTTTTTAAGTGCCATATCGAAGTACCAATCCTTTGTACAAAACAGTTAAAGGGCCAGAAACAGCATAACATAAGTCCATAATGCCCAAATACACTTCTCAAAGGGTTAATACACCCCAGGGCCATAGTCACAGTGGCGAGGTTGGTTCCGCCACAGTATATATCTCTCTTTTATATGGGATTAATGTGAATATCTACATGGATGTTATAATCTCATGTGTTTTTCTTGTAACCATTTGCATAATGATGCAGGAAAAATACAAAAAAAAAAACTCATGTTTCAATGACTAAATCAAAATCAATTTAAAATTGCAGTATTGTGATGACATGAAAAGGAAAGAAGAGGAAAAAAGTTTAATTGTTCTTGTTATGCTTTGTTCTAAGTGATGTAGGTGCATGTTGAGGACTGCAAAAATCATATCCCAGGGGATGCCTTTTCAGACCATTTCTTATTGAGATTTTGACAATGTTCTATTCCAATGCAAATGTAGTCCTATATTTTCATCTGTGTACTGTGAGATAAGCCTTTCTTAAAATGTAGCCTGGCAAAAAGATTAACTTTTAAAAAGAAATGACAACATTTCCAGATAACATTTGGAATTCCAGCTGCTGTAGACTGCAACTGCCATCATGCTTAGCCATCAACTAGGATTAATGTCTTCCCTTTTACTGTTTATTTCTTTTTTAAAAGTCTTTGGGTGTTTGGACAAAAAACGTCATCATACAGAAAAAAGTTACAATATTCACATCGCACAACATATCTCGCATGTAACTGAAACATAAATTGTGACAAATAGGAAGGCTGAGCCTGCAGTTTTGGGAAGGGTTACCCGGCCTATAAATACACAAGCCGTCCCCACTCTGGTACTGCCTGGTTCAGCCCACCCACCGCTCCCTTTATTAAGCCATTCAATTTTGGTGGGCCCTTATTTTACAGGTTTACCTGAACATAGATTTTGGCATTGGAACCCACTTAGACCACCACTACTATAACTCAGCTTATTGTCCCTGAACACAACCATGTATAAGTATAAACTGTCAGTGGGTTGTTAAATTTTCTTTTCTTTTTTTTAGTGCTTGGGTAAACATAATGATGTATACAATTTCATTAAGAGAGAAATACATTCAATTATTAAGAGTTATTGCACAAAATTGGGACAATGGAGAGAGGGCATGGATATATGTGTTTTGAGCACTTAAAGCTATGCAAGTTATTTCTTGAGATACAATGATGTCAAGTTAGGGCAGGTTTTCAGAGAATTTAGGAGAAGAGGATTGTTCCACATTCTCTCTATCATTAATATAGCTAAATCAGAATTGCTGAACATAGGATCTTAGACTCCCATGGTGTATTTCAGGGAAAACAAATGTTTGTTCATTAAAAAAAAAAAACTTAATCCCAGAATGTAGAAAAGAGTGGGCATGACCAAATAACTATACCACAGGAACCGCATAAAGATACATATTTAAATATAAATATTTATAACGCTCACCTTAATTAGTGCCTCACAAAATCCCTGGCTCCAAGATTTAGCACCTGGTGTCAATATATGGAGCTGCATCCTTGGATCCTTAGTATAAAGTGCTGGCAACAGTGCTTTAATATCCAATTTGATACACAATGAAAATATTATAAAACATTAAAATAATAGTGCATAATAAAAAGTGGACTTAACACAAAGTCCAGCGTTCAAAATCTGCCAAAATGCATTTTGCTGTAAAAAGCCTCCTCAGTACGCAGCATGGATCCGAACGTGTATTCTTTTTTTTTTTGTAGAGTCATATTTGTGGCATGATCACCTGATCACTATTTGTCCAATAATATTATGTTGAGGGCATTTTGCCTTTTCCTTCTGGCTTCAAGTGCCATTTGTGTGCATCTGTGTGGCCACTCTTGGTAACTGGAAGTGACATTGTGAGGTGTGTTAGTGTAGGTATACTAAATATGGGAAGTGAAGTAGTAAGAGAGGCTAATTGCATATATACGTACCAATCCAGATGAGTATTTGCATATTTGTGAATAGTAAAAGGTTTCCATGTTTATTCAATACTTCTCAAATTCTAAAAAAAATATTTGTTAGCCCAGTAGAATAGAACAAAATCTGTGATACATACTGAAATGTTCATAAAAGGAGTAGCAGAAATGAGACCCCTTCTGTTACTTACTTCAGTCGAACACCTATGACCCTCGGGGCTAATTCAGGTCCACCTTCGCTCCTCCTCCCCATGCTTTCCTAGGGTTTTAGTTGTCACTAAATGTCTCAACGGTCCACAAGTCCCTCTAGTGGCTGTCTGGTAGAGGTGATGTTAACTCACCAAGCTAATTATTGCAGTTTCTTAAAAACTGCAGTAATTTGCATAGCAGAGTTAACGGATATGGGACAGGGTACTCAGACTACTTCAAAGAGTTGAAGTGATCTGGGCGTCTATAGTTTCCCTTTAACCCCTTAAGGACTAAGGCAGTTGTACAAGTTCAGATCAAAACAAAACCTTGAATTTACGCTATAGTTCTGTTCAATCATAATTAATCTCTTTCCTATTAAATGCACCCACACTCATATTATTTAGTTCAGGAGAAACAGGGCTTTACTTTCACATCAGATATTTATATATTACACATAATTTAATATTAATAAAATATAAATGTGATTACTAATTAATTAATAAATATATAAATATTTTTTAGTTCTGCATGGCATTTTAACTGTGAATGTCATAATACTGTTAGCTTTTACTGCAATAAAGTACACTGCAAAAACAGTACCCCTCCCCACCCCCCATGTACAGGTTTTATGGTATTTTAAAAAGTTACAGGGTCAAATATAGCAGGTTACATTTTTTTGTATATACACACTGAAATTTGCAAGATTGGTTATGTTGCCTTTGAGACCGTATGGCAGCCCAGGAATTAAAATTACCCCCATGATAGTATACCATTTGCAAAATTCGACAACCCAAGGTATTATTTAGCAAATGGTCTGCCGTCACGGGGGGTAATTCTCATTCCTGGGCTACCATATGGTCTCAAAGGCAACATAACACAATTTTACTCCAATATTTAGCAGAGATTGGCAGTGAAATGGCTACATAAAAAGAGTCAAAATAACTTTAGGTAAATAGCCTGTGATGTCTACTTTATATAAATATATAATTTTATTTTCTGTTTTATTTTCTGTCTTATTTCTAAACCTACAAAACATACCAACTTCTAAAATTGTTTCACATTGAAATTTTATTTTAGTCCTTGTAGTTTGTGACCTGTAACTAATAAACTGAAATCCTACACATATGTACTCTGTAAATCAAAACACATAAATTAATTTATTTAAAATTGCTTTTCCTAAGCTTACATATTATGCACGTTATTGCCCACATTTTGTTTCCAACCGCCCCCCCCCCCCCATTATTTTGCCTTTTTTTTAAATCAAAAATTTGAATTTATAAATGTATAGGTCACATCAAATTAAAGCCCTTTTTGTCGCTAAAAATAAACCCCGGTATATAATATGTGTTGGTACAATAAATAAGAGAAATGCAAATTGCAGTTGAACACAATCAGAAAAAAAATGCAAAAATTGCTTGTGTCCTTAAGGGTAAGATAAGCTTCTGAAGCTGTGTCCTTAAGGTGGTTAAATTCATTAATTATGTAAAAATATTATACAAATATATGTTTAGAATTTAAATATATATATAGCAGTGCAGATTGGATTAGCCATATTAGTCCTGTAGACAAAATGCCAAGATACCAGAGTATTTTAGTATGCAATTATACCTTTTTATTGGACTAACATAATATTTCAAAGTGTGTGTGTGTGTGTGCCTGCTAGTGAGTAAGCTTGTGTGTGTGTGTGTGCTTGCTAGTGAGAGCTTGTGTGTGGCTGCTAGTGAGTAAGCTTGTATATGAATATCTGTAGCGTGCATTGGTCCTTTCATTGTAAAACATATAATATGTAAGGATATATATATTGAAGTGGATATCAATCCAATCGATTGATTATTTTGTGTATCTGCCTCTGGCCAAATTAAAGAAATAGTGCGTGCATGCTCCTGAAGTAATTCGCACCAGACACAGGATTCAGGTTAATGAAAAACTTGCGGAATGTTTATTCAGAGGGGGTGGCATGCACCTTATAAAGCAAAATTACATCATATGCTTTGTCAGAGATAACATGAAATAATACATCAATAATTGGTTAGGTGTTAAGTGGTTGATTTATTGCTCTTCCTACCGGGTGTGATGTCACTGGTTTCTTGCAGGTCTCCCTGCAAAAAAAGTGCAACTCTTTTTTTTTGTTTATATATCTTTAACGCGGGATTGCACCTAGGCTAAATTGGATTATATACCCGAAAGGGTGAGTGCAAAGAAACATTATATATATATATATATATATATATATATATATATATATATATATATATATATATATATATATATATATATATATATATATATATAATGTATATATAATGTTTCTTTGCATACATATACATAATCACACAGCCTTACATATTACATGTGATAATACATGGCGCAATGACTTAGGGGCCTGGCATAGATTTTTTTTTTTCCAGGGATGCTTTGTACCCCAGTCTGGCCGCCATCCTTAATGAGTTAATATATGTGTATAATTAATTATATAAATATTTTTTTCTAAGCACAGTTATAGAAAATATATATTGCAGGGCCAGAATAAAAATATTACTGTCCTGCATTGTTTGTTTTTGAAAAGTATTCAGTATGTCATGAAATAGTTTATGTTATTGCAGGAATGGCAGGTGAGTGTACAAAATGTGTACCAATCCCACTAAAAACCTATATGGTTACTAAACAGATAGCAGGTCCCCCCATGACCACTCTCCTGCAACTGTCAAAAACAACCTACTAAGCCCTCAGTAAATACTTTTCTAGTCACTTACTTCTTTACCCCTACTTATAACCTTTGTGTCACTATACCCCACTCCCTCTAGCATGTGAGCTCATTGAGCAGGGCCCTCAATCCCTGTGCATCCACTCAGAGGCGGCTCTCTAATTAGGCAATTTAGACGACCGCCTAAGGCCTAGCACTGACAGGGGCCTCACGGCCGCCTAAATCGCCATAGGGCAGACTGAAATGTCAGGTCCTCGTTCTGTGACCGAGTGCCCGACACAGGAGAGACCCGGCGGCTTGCCCATTATACAGTCTGCAGTTCTGCCGGGTGCAGAGCTGAGTTTGGTCACAGAACGATCTCCAGCCAATGGTGGTAACCTGCGACAATGCTCTGAAACTTGAGATCGCGAGACACTTTCCCATGTGGTCTGCAGACCGAAGTGTCAGCCCAACCAACCACCAGGAGACCACTGGACCACCAGAGATAGATGGAGACCACTGGACCACCAGGGAATTGTTTCAGAAATAAAATAAGTTATTTCTGAAAATACAACTCTTACACACACTAAGTCACCCCCCTCCACACACCCTGTCACAGTCTGTCACCCCTTCCAGACAGTCTGTCATCCCCTTCTATACACTCTGTCATCCCCCACCAGGCAGTCTGTCTCACCCCCTCCACACAGTCTGTATACCCCCTCCACACAGTCTGTAACCCCCCTCCACACAGACTGTAACCCCTCCTACACACAGTCTGTAACCCCCCTACACAGAGTCTGTAACCCCCCCTACACACAGTCTATCACCCTCCGCACACAGTCTCTCACCCTCCGCACACAGTCTATCACTATGTCACCCCCTCTTAACAAACATGGTCATTCCCTCACACACAGTATGTTACCCCTTCACATTCTATCACCTCAGCATACTGTCCTTCCCCCTCTACACACACACTGTTTTACCCCCTCCACACTTTCACCCCTCCACACACTGCAACCTTCCTTCACTCTGCCACACTTACATTATCCCCTCTTGATCCTGTCACACTACCACCTCCAACCATCCTGCACTCGCCTCCCCTCAATATGCCACACTCATCCTATCACATTAACCCCCTAATCATGTCATACTCACCTTTTCTCATCCTGTCACATTCCCTTCACCAACCATGCCACACTCACCCCCAACCCTGTCACTCCACCAAACCTGCCACACTCACCCTGTCACATTAACGCCTCTAATCCTGTCACACTCACCCTCCTCCCTCTGCCACACTCACCCTGTCAATTAACCCGCTAATCCTGTCACACTTACCTCCCCTTACGCAGTCCCTCCTCCAACCATGTCACTCTTACCCCTTAACCCCTGAGTAGCGGGGGGGGCCCTAAATATCAATATGGGGGGACATGGACCTCCCCCCTTGCCCCCACCCCTGAGCGGCTTGTGGGGGCCCTAAATTAGAATAAGAGGGGGAGACCTATTGTCCTCTTCCCGGCACCCACCCCTGAGCGGCTGGTGGGGGACCTAAATTAGAATAAGGGGGGGACCTATTGTCCTCCCCCTTGCCCCCACCACTGAGCAGATGGTGGGGGCCCTAAATTAGAATAAGTGGGTCACATATTGTCCTGCCCCCCGTCCCCCACCTCTGAGCGGTGGGTGGGGACCCTAAATACCAATATGTGGGGGACCTATTGTCCTCCCCCCAGATCCCACCCCTGAGCGGTGGGTGGGGGCCTTAAATACCAATATGGAGGGGACCTATTGTCCTCCCCCTCGGCACTCACCCCTGAGCGGCGGGTGGGGGCCCCAAAGTAAAAATAAGTGGGTTGAACCTATTGTCCTCCCCCCCTGGCCCCCATCCCTGAGCGGCGGGTGGGGGCCCTAAATACAAATGTTACCCCCCCAGGTGACTAGGGGTCCCCAAATACCTAGTCACCCCCTCCCCAAAAAAATGAATAAACCCCTACCTAGCCTGGGGGGGGGCTAACATTTTTATTTAGGGGCAATAGGTCCGCCCCCCCGTTTTTCTGCTTTAGGGCCCTCATCCGCCGCTCAGGGGTGGGGGCCGATGGGAGGACAATAGGTCCCTCCCTTATTTTACTTTAGGGCCTCACCTGCCGCTCAGGGTTGGGGGCTGGGTGGGGAGTACACAGGCTGCTCACTGTTTACTAGACATGCCCCTACTCACGATATAGCGAGTAGGGGCCGAATTAACTAATACTATGTAATTTTTACTTCGTATTAGTAAATTTGTCTGAAAGACCAATTTAGGTCCTTCAGCCTTTTGGTAGATAACTACTTAATTCCCATGGTATTAGGGAACTTTCTACTTACTCATTCCCATCCATTGCCTGGCTAGGTAACTTACATTATATATTGATTGTTGTAAGTGTTGCAAATGCTTACAGCTGAATCCTGGCTATGTGTGTATACTTTTTATTTAAACATTCTTAATTCTTCCACTAGGTATATCAGTCTTTCAGCAATTAGTAATTTGGCTATTCGGCGCTCCTGTAGTTCAGCAGTTGCAAAATTCAGCAATTCAGCTATTCGGACATTCGGAAGTATCTGAATGTCTGAATTGCTCGAAATTCGTCTGAATTGACATTCAAAATGAATTGCACATGTCTAGAAAATAACAGTTTTAGCATGTATACAAATATTATCACAGTACTTACACATTGCCAGTGAGACTGATGAAACTGCCTAATTTTATAATAGTAAAATAAAAAAAATAAAAAAACAGCTAAGCAAACATGTCTGAGTGCAAGAGAAGTCAAGAATGGTTATGCTAAGAAGCTTTTGTGCCTGGTCACTTAATGTTATCCAGCATGACACATTGCGATCAATTAGACTTACTTTAAATGAAAATAAAGGAAAATAACTGGCAACAACACATGTTATGCAGGTAAATGCAATGAGCTATGTGTAGCCATATCTTCTGTTGACACAGGTGTGAAAATACCACCACACAAGCAATGTTTCTAGTATTCAAGATTAAACTGACAATATGATCTCAACATAATGATAACCATAGCATTATAAGGCAACTAAAATGAGATGAGCTGCAATAGTGTGAACAAAACCGAGTCCAACACTGTGAGTATGAAGGCAACTTGTAAGCAAGCAGAGTTAGCCTGTGCCTGTACTGCAAAAGACTTACACATGTGGTGTTGAGTCCAAATCTGCACGGTGTACTCAAGATCGCCCTTGGTGCCCACTCCTTCAGCTCCAACCTCTGCACAGTGTCAACTTACCCTTTTAACCAGGTCAATGTCTCGGGTGAGACCATGTTATGGGGATTTACCTCAGGTGCGTGAACCTTGACCAGTGTGAAGCTCTTTCATGGTTCCCAGCCCAGAGTGCGGAAAAGCCGCAATGTTGCTAAGGGTTGATTGCCCTACAGGTGAGTTGGCTTGTGGGTCTCGTGCCTGAATAAAAAGCCAGAATTGCACACATATGTTGTCGAATGCAGCACAGAAGGTTTCTTGCCATCTCTGTGTGGACACAGACTTCTGAGAAAGCGTGGGATCTGCCACCATCTTGATGCCAGAAATCCAGGATACCACAAGATTGATATGTGCCCAGGAAGAAGCTGAGTAACGTGAGCAGTATCAAGGGCTGTAGTGATGGGGACACCCACCAGTCCAAGAGAGGGGAAATCTGTCTCTCAGTTCAGCCTGCAGAATCCCACTGGAAAGGTCGGCCACAGCTCCCAGCCAGTACCATGCTAGGCCTCAAATCAAGTACGACAGAGCACCAATGCTGCAAGCCTCCAAGTGCCATACTGGAGTGTCTCGCAACAACCAGACACCTCCATGCATCAGCCCAGCACAGACTGTCACCAAAGGTATCAGTATTTAAGCAGAGAGTCTGCAGACCTCGTGCTCCATGTGTCCACTCGACATGGCGGTCGAGCCCCACCTTCCGGTAAATTATTATTTTTTTTAAAGCACAAACAAAATTTTAAATTTTTGTTTCAAATAACCCGTTTACACAGGCAATTAAGTATACATGACTGGCAGGCTATGCATCCATACCGCACAATCATGCTTAAATGATTAGCATAATTGCAAATTACATTTGTTAATTGCAAATTATGCCATAACTACAGTGAGAGAGCTCACTACATAGTGGCACAGGGAGCCGCCACACTGCAAGCCTATAAACAATGAATACATAAACTAGCTCACTGTATCCAACAAGCCTGCTCTACAATATAACTACAGTGTTTTATACACACACAATGCAACCCCTATTTTTTTTTTTTTTTACTAATGGTGTTAGTAGGGGCCGTATGTTTGAGTTTCGCCTAAGGCCTCGCAAAGTCTAGAGCCGCCAGTGCCACTTGTCTGGTTACAATTATGTGTCTGTTAGTCCACCTATTGTACAGCACTATGGAATTTGCTGTGTTCTGTAATGATGTCGTTTTGTAAGGTAAGGTGCCTGAAAATTGATATATGATTTCAATGTGGAGGAAAAATGTATTATTGGGTGGAAATGATACAAAATAGATCACAGGGACATGCAATAAGCGGCAGTGTTATTGTTTAAATAGAAGTGCATTAGAAGGATACAAAGAGTAAAAAATGGGCTCGGGTATGTAATTAATCTGTGGATAGATGGGGCATCAGATGATACATAAGATTCTTGAATGTGGAGATAAATAATAAAGCAGGTAGGTAGATGGCATACCATGGGTAGCATGTTAATATAATTAGTGATGTCCCGAACAGTTCGCCGGGAACCGTTCGCTGGCAAACATACCGTGTTCGCAACCGCGAACACGCGCGATGTTCGGTACGCCCCCTATTCGTCATCATTGAGTAAACTTTTAATCTGTACCTCACAGTCAGCAGACACATTCCAGCCAATCAGCAGCAGACCCTCCCTCCCAGACCCTCCCACCTCCATGACGAATAGGGGGCGGATCGAACATTGCGCGTGTTCGCGACTGCGAACACGCTATGTTCACCGGCGAACGGTTCCCGGCAAACTGTTCGGGACATCACTAAATATAATGCATGGCTGTGGAAAAGCAACATGAGATATATGACAGGTAATATGTAATGGCTTGACTTTGTTCCACTAGAGATATAGTGATTAGACTCCTTATGGCATATGGGTGAAATAAGGACAAGATGTTGGCCAGGAGTTTCAGAGTAAAGCAGTCCAATATCAAGTTTCATGACTCAAGAAATAGTGTTAATAGAATTTGAGTTACAATGTGTAGAGTTAAGAAAATTACATTGTGGTGTTTAGAATTAAGAGCATTAGGGATAGGGAGTTTACAAATTAGGGAAGAGGAATGTTTTCTCTCTTTTGTAAGGAAAGCAGGTTATTATAGTGCTAAGAGAGCTATTGTAGGAAAACGTCACATAAACTTTTCATGTACACGTTTCTATGTTAATGTGTGTACATGGTATGAATGTTTGTTTGAAATGATTATGGAATATTTGGAAAAGCATGGGTGCATTTATATACATATTGTGCCTATGTGTAGTGTCAATATTTGTGAATGTACTGGTGTAGAGGATGAAATGTTTCAATACATGGTGTTATTTTTGTGTGTGACAAGTGTACTGTATGTCAATGTATTATGTATTTGTGTAGAGTAGTAGTGTGATTAGAGGGGTGTATATTTGTTTTGGGTCAGTGGGCATGCATGCATTTCTTGAAGATTGTGTATGCACTGCACCTTTTTGTGTGCTGTAAGTAGGTGAATGCATATTCCCATTCCCTCTCCTTCCTGTGTCTCTTCCCTTTCAAATTCCCATAATAATGCATCTTGTTGTTATCTTACATCATTTCTGTGTATGTCTCAACCTCTCCAAAATTTGTACTTATCCAACTGACAACTTATATGGTGAGTAGATAACCAATTCCAGCAAAAAAAAAAAAATTTAATTAAAAAAAAGAGAAAAAGAAAAACAAAGCACAAAACATTATGTTTGTCCATTTATTTACTCATAACTACATGACATAAAGAAAAGTACACTTAGTACTAATTTATCTTTATCCTTCTACACAAATGTATCCACACAACCTACAATATACCCAACACAAAAGTAATAACATTTTAGCTTGGGTAAAATGATCAATAGAAATGAAGCAAAAGATGTCTAATGATTGAGCTGTGAAACTGTGAGCTGCATATAAAATTGCACTATTACCGATACCCTAAACACCTTTCACATAGAACAAAAGTGGGAAAAAAGAAAACTGAAAGGTTTAACTAACCTTTTAAAATGACATTTTTATGACATAAAAGAAACATTTGTTAAATAGCTTTGATAGGAGCCAGAAATATACTGACATATGCATACATTACAGCTATGAACAGTTCTGCTTCAGAAATATGTTTCAAATCATTATAGAGTACACCTAGTTTAACATAAGTTGGTAAAGAGGAATTTCACAGTGACCTGATTTAAAATAATACAAACATTCTAAAAATGATTTAACTTACCAAAAATATAATGACTACAATGTAAAATATGTTGGAAAAAAAAAAATCCTGTCTGCAAACAAAAAAATAATGAAAAAAATAATCCAGATGACTGAAGGTTCATAAAATAAACAGTTTCTTATTTATCCAATGCATTTATATGCTCCTGCTGATTTAGTAGTCCTAATCTTTACAGTGTTTGGCTGATTTGAAAGCCAACCATATTGCATCTACAGGCAATTCTAGAAATGCAAGGCTTGCCAATGAAGTCAGTAAAAAACACATGTCAATCTGTACCCTTATTTAGTACATTTTGTATACCAGGCTGCCTACTGCTAAGATGTCCTATGTGAGAGATGGAATCTATACACAGAAATGTATGTATAATCCTTAGTGTGCAAAACTCAATGTAACTGATTTGACACAATCTGACAGACACACAATCACTGACTCCCTCACAGACCCACACATACTGACAGACCCACTCAATCAGACACACAGGCTCCCTCACAGACCCAAACAATCACTCAGACACATTCTCTCCCTCCCACCCCCACTCACAGATAATTTTTTTTTTTAAATCCACCTTTGGGAGAGCTGGGTGTATTTTTTTTTTACCTGGGGTCCAGTGGGGCTGCTTGGGCAGGGAGGGAGGCAGGCATGCAGGCAGTTGGGCGGCTAGCTGAATTCCAAGGCTAGCTGAATGCCGGGAGCTTGAAAATTACGTCATATTCCGGCATATTCCGGCTCCCGGGCATCACTATGCGGCATACGAGGGAGCTGAGCAGAGCTCAAAAATCAGCACTCCCTCGCTGCCCGCCTTGGAACTCCGCTAGCCACCTGCCACCAGACTAAAAAGATATTTGCCTGGGCATTTGGGGGTAGCCTTTTTTGCCGCCCCTAGAAAAAGTGCCGCTCAACGCAAATACGTGAATGATCATAACGTCTGAGGAGCTCTAATCAAAAAGCTCAGCACAGTCGCAACTTTTGGGGGCGTGGTTATTCCCTGTTGTGGTTCGTAGTGTCTCCAGTGTACCAATAGCACATTCTTTTGTTAGTTTTGTATATTTTGGGTATTGACCCAACTTTCTCTTGACTACTCTGTTTTCTGACAGCCCTGATTCGTCTTTGTTGCTCGTATTTGTGTATTCCTGGCTTCCTAAGGACTGGTTCAGGGACCTTTTGATCTGTCTCTATTTCTTCTGGTGGATTTACATTCTGTATGTTGGGTTTTAATGCTTCTGTAACACAATACCTTATTTAATTGTTGCATCAAGAGCTAGGGATTTTGCAAAATGAGAGTGTTGGACTCTTGTAGAGACCATTGTTCTAATATAGACCATAAATCATATTTTACTGCGTTTGAGGAATTCTACATAATTCTTTTTCAGCATGGTATCCAGTTACCAGTTATTTGAAGTGACAGAATCTAAAGATTTAGGCCTCAATTTAATATGCTTTCCAAATGATTGAATACTGTTAAAAAATATTTTCAAATACATATCTACAGAAGTCATCATTAACCCCTTAAGGACACATGACATGTGTGACATGTCATGATTCCCTTTTATTCCAGAAGTTTGGTCCTTAAGGGGTTAAAGTCTGGGGATTTTGGGGATTTTTGTAGATTAATTACTTGGAAAGTGTTTCTAGCATTATTCAATCATTTGGCAAGTATACTAAATTAAGGGCTATGTTGGCATTGTTTAACTTTGTTGGGCTTGGCAGGTTAGTTATAGATCACTTAACCTCCATGCCCACACATGTTTAAATGCATGGGAGAAGAAAGAGCTTCAATCTTTATTAAAAATGATGTCACTTACGTTATAGAGACTAGATTTGAAGATTATTTTGGACTGAACTGCAGTTAATCTGAATTCTGGCCAGTCAAGTGAACTAGCAAATGCGAGACCCACTCTCCAGAATCACAGGCAGATTTTTTTTTATTTTTTTTGAGGGGTGGGCGTCAATAAGCAGCTACATTTCCCAATTGTGAGGGCATTATCTGCTGTCCAATCAAGAGGTGGAAAAAAAAGTTTAATAATAGTTAGGGGAGAGCCACTTAGTGTTGATTTTATTCACAGATCAAGCAATGATACAACTATACTTTCAAGAAGGATTCTCTTAGACACATTGACTTCAGCATCATAGACCATACGTGAGATGTGGGAGACGGAGAAAACCTCGGTAATTTTTTTTTTTTGTGAGATTAGGTTTAGCTATCTACTGTATTTAGCTTGAAAGTACTACTAATGGCACGTAAATCAACTTTGAGTGGGAGTTAGGAGATTGACAGGATATTTGTCATTGATCCGACAGTTTACTAATATACGGTTGATAAAAGGTTTTTGTTTTTTTGTTTACTGCCTGGAGAAATAAAATACTATTTTCTTTTTTCAGTGTGTTCAATCCAGTGTTTGCTGAGCAAATTTGTGAGCAATGAAGCACTATGCAGTGTTTATCATCAAACGTAATAATGCTACAGTAGTACCAAGCAGCCACTCATCTTTCAACAAAAACACCTAATTTTGGTATATACAGTTTTGATCATTTACACAACACACAATCATTTGTATACCTAAGATAAAGAAACACAACATTATTAATGTTACATCCTAATCCCAAGAAGAAATTGAGTAAGAGTAGGGGAACAACTATCATCAATAGTGCCATGGCCTCTGAGAGTCTATACACTTCTTCCAATCCTCAGCCATGAGGACTGCTGACACCTCCCCACCACTGCTACCATCACTAATAGTAGAATTCAGCATCAGAATAGCAGCAGGTTCATTAAGTCTGGTTCACCACCAAAGAGGCAATTGGATCTTTCTCAACCTTTTCTTGCGGCAATAACTCCTATTGCCAATTCCACTGGCACTTCAGCTCTTTCTACCACAGTGTCATGCCTTAACTATGGTATCCTCTTACTTCCTGGTTCCACGGAGCCTAGCCACACCCCTTTATGACACGGTCTCCTTATTTAATCCGACCGCACCAGCTGATCGACGCTGGATTATTGAACTACGTTCCGTACTCACGAACCGGCTACAACTTCGTTGTGAAAGCCTTCTGTTACTGGACCGGACTGGAAGACACTTCAAGTTCCCTTCACCTCTCCTCATCCACGACTAAAGCTGAACTCTCTTCACTTATGATAACCGCCTCTGAGGAGATCTCGGGAACCAGTGTTCTATGTGCCGGAAGCTAAGTAAAACCTCTGTGATAAGCGTTACATCTCAAAGCTGTTATTTCCTGTCTCCAAAGTCCTTCTATAAAACAACCCAGTTACAGCTATCTTCAACTCATTCACTATACAAGTTAGCTGCATCTGTCTTGCTTCAGTTAAATGCTATGGAACAGCTATTGTAACTTCTTATCACCTAATTCGTTAATACTACTAAGAGACTCTTTCTGATTCAGTGTCTGCTAATTACTACCGTTTACTACTTAAAGCTACAGTGCCTGTAATTGTGGACTTCAGTTATCGTTTACTACTTAAAGCTACAGTGCCTGTAATTGTGGACATCAGTTATCGTTTACTACTTAAAGCTACAGTGCCTGTAATTGTGGACTTCAGTTATCGTTTACTACTTAAAGCTACAGTGCCTGTAATTGTGGACTTCAGTTATCGTTTACTACTTAAAGCTACAGTGCCTGTAATTGTGGACTTCAGTTATCGTTTACTACTTAAAGCTACAGTGCCTGTAATTGTGGACTTCAGTTATCGTTTACTACTTAAAGCTACAGTGCCTGTAATTGTGGACTTCAGTTATCGTTTACTAATTAAAGCTACAGTACCTGTAAATTGGACTTAACGTCACAATATCTTCTACTTTTTATAATAAATATTCAAACTATAAGAAATCTGCAGTTGTGTTCCTTCATAACAAATGTTTAAACGTGACAGAATAATCCAGCCCTTGTAATGGATCCAGCAGATTTCGATTCTACGATAACTACGCTGAATCAAAGAGTTGATACACTAGCCCAAGGTGTGCAAGACCTGCAAGTTACTAACGAAAGAATTCTCACTTATGTCAGAGATTTACAAACTCATACTCCTCATACTATTCTGCACTCGGCTAGCGATCCTGCTGTATGTAACCCTGAAAAGTTCTCTGGAGATCGTTCTAAATACAGGGAGTTCCTTAACTCTTGCAAACTATTAATTGCTTTGAAACCTAGATCTTATCCTACAGAAAGAACTAAGGTTTGTTCGGTTATTTCCTTTCTAAGAGGTGAACCTATGTCATGGGCCCATTCCTGTCTGGAAAACGATGACCCCATCTTAGACTCACTGGATGAATTTTTTGAAGCCATGTCTCTTCTCTATGAAGATCCTAACAAACAAGCAACAGCTGATTTAACAATCAGAACTCTACAGCAAAGACATAGACCCGTTGAAGATTACATTGCTGAATTTAAAAGATGGGCAGTAGAAACGCAATGGAATGACATCACATTGCGCAACCAATTTCGAATTGGTTTATCTGAAGCTGTAAAAGATGAACTATCTAGAACAGAACTCCCTACTACTTTAAACGCTCTAATTCACCTATCAATCAGCATTGACAGAAGATTAAGAGAAAGAAAGGCCGAAAAAGCCCTCTTACATTCTAAAGACCGAAAACCTTTCACTCCCTCAAAAGCTCCTGAAAAGACTTCCTTACCAAGCGAACCTATGGAAATAGGGGTAATAAGAAGTCCTCTCACTCCTGAAGAGAAGAACCGAAGACGTCAATTAAACCTATGCATGTATTGTGCTTCTCAAGATCATTTGGTTCCTGATTGTCCCTTATTGAAACGGACAAAGGGCGGTAGGCAAGCCTATGCCTCTGCTATCTTAAGTGCACTCCCTTCTACACCAACCACTCAGTTCACTCCTATATCTCTCATACTACAGTGGGATAAGGTGAGAATTATGAATGAAGCTATCATCGATTCTGGTGCAAATAGGGTATTCATCAATTCAACCTTTGTAACAAAGAATAAAATTCCTTGTGTTCGAAAAAACACTTCTGTTCCTATTAGAGTGATTGACGGCTCCCTTATCTCCTCGGGACCGATTCTTCATGAAACCATCCCTCTAAAGGTAACCAACAATCATATTCATACTGAATTTCTAGTATTTGATGTTATTCCATCACCTCTCTATCCCGTTATAATAGGGATCAACTAGTTAAGGAACCACAACCCTCAAATTTCTTGGTCTCCCTTCTCTCTCACCTTTAACTCCCATTATTGTAAAGAAACATGTTTACAACAAATTCCCATTCTTCAGATCTCCAAAGAACCAACTATACCTTCTTGTTATTCAGACTTTTCAGACGTATTCAGTAAAAAGGAAGCTGAAACGCTCCCCCCTCATCGTTCCTACGATTGTCCTATAGACCTCATACCTGGTGCCCCAGTACCTTTTGGGCACATCTACCCTCTCTCTGAGTCTGAATTGCAAATTCTCAAAGAATATCTGGATGAAAACCTACGGAAAGGGTTCATTAGACCCTCTAGTTCACCTGCTGCCTCAAGTATGTTTTTTGTGAGAAACAAAGACCAGACTATACGTCCTATCATTGATTACAGAGCTTTAAACAAAATAACAGTTACAAATCGTTATCCTCTTCCCCTCATCAATGAACTGGTTGAACGATTAAAAACTGCTACCATCTACACTAAGCTTGACCTTCGCGGGGCATATAACCTCATCAGGATAAAGGCTAATGATGAATGGAAAACTGCTTTCCGAACAAGATATGGCCTCTTCGAATATCTGGTGATGCCTTTTGGCCTCTGCAACGCCCCTGCAACTTTTCAACATTTCATAAATGATATCTTTAGAGACCTATTGGACGTCTGTGTTATCATTTATTTAGATGATATTCTCATATACTCCAACACTCCTGATGAACATAGAAAACATGTCAGATGGGTGTTATCCAGACTCAGAACTCACAAACTATTCGCTAAACCCGAAAAATTTATTTTTCACGTCAATGAAATAACCTTCTTAGGTTATGTTATTTCCCCTCATTCAATAAGTATGGATAATTCAAAAGTCGATTGTATCATCAACTGGCCTGTTCCCTCTACAGTAAAAGAATTGCAGCGATTTCTAGGGTTCGCCAACTTCTACAGAAAATTTATTAAAAACTACTCTGAGATAGCTCACCCACTCAATCAACTTAACAGTAAGAAATATCCCTTCAATTGGAACGAGAAGGCTCAAACTGCCTTCAATGAATTAAAGAGAAAGTTTATAACAGCTCCTGTTCTTCAACTTCCAAATCCTTCATATCTTTATGTCCTTGAAACGAATGCTTCGGAAATTGCAATTGGAGCTGTCCTTTCTCAACATAAAACTCCTCAGGAACCTCTTCATCCAGTCGCCTTCTTCTCACGATCATTATCTCCTGCCGAAAAGAATTATCCTATAGGGGAAAAAGAATTATTAAGTATCAAAGTGGCTTTAGAAACCTGGAGACACCTTCTTGAAGGTGCTCAGACCCCTTTAATCGTATATACTGACCATAAAAATCTCGAATATCTTCACTCCAATAAAACACTGTCTGCTCGACAAGTAAGATGGAATCTCTTTTTTTCCCGGTTCAATTTCCAAATCGTCTTTAGACCTGGGTCTAGAAACAAAAAGGCAGATGCCCTTTCCAGGATCCATAAAGACACTATATTTGAACCTCCTCCGCCTACAGTCATTGGAATCTTATCTTCTCTTATTGACGACATTAAAGATCTCAGTGAAGATGCTCTTGAACTTCCTAAATCAATTAAATTATCCAAGAAAAACGGTCTCTTCTATTTTAAAGACCGGATTTATGTACCTCCCTCTCTCAGAATTAAAGTACTTGAATTTATTCATGATTCTCCTCTGGCAGGTCATCCAGGTATAAAAAAGACCCTTGAATTGTCTAAGAGATACTATTGGTGGCCTCGTCAAGACCAAACTATTGAATCTTATGTCAAATCTTGTTCTATATGCCAAAGATCCAAACATGTCCATCATCAACCATTCGGTCAATTATTGAATTTACCGATTCCTGAACGGCCTTGGCAATCCATTTCTATGGACTTCTTGGTGGGACTACCTCCTTCTCACCATCATACCACCATTTTAGTGGTAGTAGACCGCTTCACGAAAATGTCTCATTTTATTCCTTTAAAGAAGTTACCCTCATCCTCTGAACTTTCAAAAATATTCATTGACAACATAGTTAAACTTCATGGACTGCCAGACGAAATCATTTCAGACCGAGGAACTCAGTTTACCTCCAAATTCTGGAATGCATTATGTGCTACTCTTCATATCCAACGTAAACTATCATCTGCATATCATCCTCAAACAGATGGACAAACTGAAAGAGTCAACCAATGCTTAGAGCAATATCTACGATGTTATTGTTCTCACTTACAAGACGATTGGATAACATGGTTACCCATGGCAGAATTCGCATACAATAACTCTTTTCATACCAGCAGTAAAATGACTCCATTTTTATCCAATTATGGATTTCATCCCTCCTCATTTCCTGCTCAGACAGTTTCTTCATCTAACCTCTCCGATTCGAATCAAATCTCTCATATGTCCTCTTTATTCAAGAAATTGCATGAAAATCTAGAATTGGCCTCCTCCAATCAAAAGAAGTTTTTTGATACAAAAAGACAACCTCCTCCCTCTTATGAAATCGGTGATCTTGTCTGGCTTTCCTCAAAGAACATCTCTACAAACCGTCCATCAAAGAAGTTAAGTTCCCTTTTTCTTGGTCCTTTTCCGATAATATCGGTTATCAACCGTAATGTTGTTAAATTGAAGCTTCCACCTACTTTGAAACTACATCCTGTTTTTCATGTGTCCTTGCTAAAACCTCATCATCCTGACCCTTTCCATAGAAATGTCACTACTTCTCCTGATCCCATATTGGTCCAGGGTGAAGAAGAATACGAAATTCAAAGTATACTGGATTCAAGGATTCATCGTGGCTCTTTACAATACCTCATCAGATGGAAAGGATATGGAATTGATGAAGATACATGGGAAAACTCCTCTGTCGTTCATGCTGACAAATTGATTTCCAAATTTCACAAGCGTTACCCTTCTAAACCAAGTCAATAGCACCCAGAGGTTGCTCATTAAGGAGAGGGTACTGTCATGCCTTAACTATGGTATCCTCTTACTTCCTGGTTCCACGGAGCCTAGCCACACCCCTTTATGACACGGTCTCCTTATTTAATCCGACCGCACCAGCTGATCGACGCTGGATTATTGAACTACGTTCCGTACTCACGAACCGGCTACAACTTCGTTGTGAAAGCCTTCTGTTACCGGACCGGACTGGAAGACACTTCAAGTTCCCTTCACCTCTCCTCATCCACGACTAAAGCTGAACTCTCTTCACTTATGATAACCGCCTCTGAGGAGATCTCGGGAACCAGTGTTCTATGTGCCGGAAGCTAAGTAAAACCTCTGTGATAAGCGTTACATCTCAAAGCTGTTATTTCCTGTCTCCAAAGTCCTTCTATAAAACAACCCAGTTACAGCTATCTTCAACTCATTCACTATACAAGTTAGCTGCATCTGTCTTGCTTCAGTTAAATGCTATGGAACAGCTATTGTAACTTCTTATCACCTAATTCGTTAATACTACTAAGAGACTCTTTCTGATTCAGTGTCTGCTAATTACTACCGTTTACTACTTAAAGCTACAGTGCCTGTAATTGTGGACTTCAGTTATCGTTTACTACTTAAAGCTACAGTGCCTGTAATTGTGGACATCAGTTATTGTTTACTACTTAAAGCTACAGTGCCTGTAATTGTGGACTTCAGTTATCGTTTACTACTTAAAGCTACAGTGCCTGTAATTGTGGACTTCAGTTATCGTTTACTACTTAAAGCTACAGTGCCTGTAATTGTGGACTTCAGTTATCGTTTACTACTTAAAGCTACAGTGCCTGTAATTGTGGACTTCAGTTATCGTTTACTACTTAAAGCTACAGTGCCTGTAATTGTGGACTTCAGTTATCGTTTACTAATTAAAGCTACAGTACCTGTAAATTGGACTTAACGTCACAATATCTTCTACTTTTTATAATAAATATTCAAACTATAAGAAATCTGCAGTTGTGTTCCTTCATAACAAATGTTTAAACGTGACACACAGAAGGCTCAAGCATTACAGCTTCTACATTTTATGACTCTCAGATCAAGGAATCGGTGAAATCAGGGAAATTGTTGCCAGTGTCCTTGTTGGATGGATCAAAGCCCACTTAAATAAACATCTTTCGGCAACCAGATGAATGGCATCAAATTGTTTGGGTACATAGGCAGTCTGCAAGCTCCATTTGTGGTCAGACAGAGCTGCTAACATGGTCAAAGCTCTTTGAGATGATTCCTTGATAGGTGTGTGCTGTTTTGCAAATATCCTACATATTTCAGTGAAGGCTGTATTTAAGGGACCCAGTGCAAATCATATTGAGCATTGCATGACAATCGCTGGGTGTGGGCTAGTCCATTTTTGAGGGAAAACAAGAGAAAACAGAGCTGTCCATATAACATCCGTGACAGGATGTCAAAACGCCATTTAACTCCACTTCATGTGGAAAATATTTTTTTAATAGCACAGGGCAATCGTCCCACCACCCAAATGACTTTAATTCCTGATTGGGGTGTGAGGATTGGATACCAGTAGGGCAGCTAGTGGTAGTTCTTACATTATTTAGGAACATAACAGACAATATGAACTCCATTAACACAATTTTGGGACAGGTTATCCCTTTACATCTCATAAACATGATGGATGCCTTGCTGGAAAATGGTTAATTAGTTCCTGGTGGAACACTCTACACTGATGTAGCAGCAGCTGTTAGGAAGCTAAAACATCTACTCAATGCTTGCCTTAGAGAACAAATGAATTATTGCGCCAAACTGAGGATTGCTTCTCTGTGTGATCTTAGGATTAATGTGGCACTTTGACCCAACAACCTGACTGGAAGCACATACTTATTAACACAGACCATTATTTTCAGATAACTAGAAGCATGTTGGCTGTGGATGATGTGTGAATTGAACCTATTATATTGCCATTGTCTACTACTCTCAGCAGCAGTGCTGATAGCATAACCCCAGACAGAAGAGTGGAGCAATGCTTTTAGTGGTTTGATGGGAGAAGGTGAATAAGTAAGCAGCTGAAGGGACAGTAGTGCCTCTGGAATGGTCTGTCTGCTTACCCTCTGAGTTACTGGGATTAATAGAAGAATATGTGGTCTGCTCTGTGCCAAGTTACCCATCAGCTATTGTCATATCCACTGACCAATGTCCAAAGTGACAAAGTGTTTTCTTTTACAGGGAACATTCTGAATCACTAATGATTACAAATCTCCATATAACTTCAAGTTTAATCTCTTGAATTTTGGTTTCCCTACTCTTCAGTTTGATGCATCTTCATTTCCTATCTGATATCCAAGTACCTCTACCTTCAATGATGTGTGTTTCTAATTTTATAAAAGTATGATAAAAATCTGGCAGGAAATAATAAAAAAAAATATTTGAAGTAATTTTTGCCCTGCATTTGCTCTCAATTTTTTTTTTATACCTTTCATTGTAGTTTTGCCCTACATGTGGTTTACCCTACCACCACAGAAACAGTTGGGAAAAGTTGTTAGGGCACTGTTTGTTTCCCACACCAGAGGATGGTCACTGACTCTACAGATTAAAGGAGTAAGAAAACTTTGTTATTTGTAAGAGGAAGGGGCGAGTGGGTGCTTAATTGCCCATTGACTCTTTCCTTTCATTTTTTGCTGAATATCCTATTTTGAAATTAAAATTAATCCTACTCCCCATTTTCATAATACAAGAAAGCAAAATCATAAAGATATATGTGTGTATATACTAAGTGTATTTTTTTATTAATATATATATATATATATATATATATATATATATATAAAAAGAAAGAAAAATATGAAATATACACGTGTCCATATACATAATTACATAAATAATTTCATAAATACCCAAACTTCAAATATATAAATATGTACCGTATATACTCGAGTATAAGCCGACCCGAATATAAGCCGAGGCCCCTAATTTTATCCCAAAAAACTGGGAAAACTTATTGACTCGAGTATAAGACTAGGGTGGGAAATGCAGCAGCTACTGGTAAATTTCTAAATAAAATTAGATCCTAAAAAAAATATATTAATTGAATATTTATTTACAGTGTGTGTATAATGAATGCAGTGTGTGCGTATGTGTGTGTGTATGAGTGCAGCGTGTGTGTATGAGTGCAGTGTGTGTATGAGTGCAGTGTGTGTGTGCATGAATGCAGTGTGTGTGTGCATGAATGCAGTGTGTGTGTGCATGAATGCAGTGTGTGAATGCAGTGTGTGCAGGGCCGGTGCAAGGATATTTGCCGCCGTAGGCAAAACATTTTTTGCCGCCCCTCCCCCCCCCATATGTCCTGACTTCCCCTCCTCCTCCCTCAGTGGTCCTTACCTCCCCATCCCCGTGTTCCTTCACTCCCCCCCCCAGTGGTCCTGACTCACCCCTCCCCCAGTGGTCCTTACCCTCCCCTCCCCTAGTGGTCCTTACTTCCCCCTCCCCTCCCATAGTGGTCCTTATCCCACCCCCTCCCTCTCATAGTGGTCCTTATCCCCCTTCTCCCTCCCATAGTGTTCCTTATCCCCCCCATCCCTCCCATAGTGGTCCATATACCCCCCCTCCCTCCCATAATGGTCCTTATACCCCCCTCCCTCCCATAGTGGTCCTTATCCCACCCCCTCCCATAGTGGTCCTTATACCCCCCTCCCTCCCATAGTGGTCCTTATACCCCCCTCCCTCCAATAGTGGTCCTTATACCCCCCCCTCACTCCCATAGTGGTCCTTATCCCCCCCTCCCTCCCATAGTGGTCCTTATCCCCCCCTCCCTCCCATAGTGGTCCTTATACCCCCCTCCCTCCCATAGTGGTCCTTATACCCCCCTCCCTCCCATAGTGGTCCTTATACCCCCCCTCCCTCCCATAGTGGTCCTTATACGCCCCTCCCTCCCATAGTGGTCCTTATACCCCCCCCTCCCTCCCATAGTGGTCCTTATACCCCCCTCCCTCCCATAGTGGTCCTTATACCCCCCTCCCTCCCATAGTGGTCCTTATACCCCCCTCCCTCCCATAGTGGTCCTTATACCCCCCCTCCCTCCCATAGTGGTCCTTATCCCCCCTCCCTCCCATAGTGGTCCTTACCCCCCCCCTCCCTCCCATAGTGGTCCTTATACCCCCCCTCCCTCCCATTGCGGTCCTTATACCCCCCTCCCTCCCATAGTGGTCCTTAACCCATCCCCTCCCTCCCAAAGTGGTCCTTATACCCCCCCCCCTCCCATAGTGGTCCTTATACCCCCCCCCCTCCCATAGTGGTCCTTATACCCCTTTTTTTTATTATACATTTTTTTATTATTTTATCTTATTTTTTTTTTTATTTTTTTTTCGTCCCCCCTCCCTGCTTGATATATGGCAGGGAGGGGGGCTCTCCTTCCCTGGTGGTCCAGTGGCAGTTCAGTGGGGGGAGAGGGGGGCTGGCAGAGCTGTACTTACCTGTTCTGCAGCTCCTGTCAGCTCTCTCCTCCTCTGCGCCGTCCGTTCTGCTCTTCTGTCAGCTCCCAGTGTAAATCTCTCGAGATTTACACTGGGAGCTGACAGAAGAGCAGAACGGACGGCGCAGAGGAGGAGAGAGCTGACAGGAGCTGCAGAACAGGTAAGTACAGCTCTGCCAGCCCCCCTCTCCCCCCAGTCTGTATTATGGCAATGTAAATTGCCATAATACAGACTCTGACTCGAGTATAAGCCGAGTTGGGGTTTTTCAGCCCAAAAAATGGGCTGAAAAACTCGGCTTATACTCGAGTATATACGGTATATATTTAAATTCTATGTGCATATTTATGTAATATTTTTACATAATTAAGTCATTTTATTGATTGCAATTTGGGGGACCTGCCTGACAACCCAGGCCGAAAGTCCAGAGAAGTTAATTTGCTAGCACTATATTTAACCTTGTAACTTTCCAAGACACCCTAAAACCTGTACATAGGGGGTACGGTTTTACTCAGTAGACGTCTCTGAACACAAATATCAGTGTATAACACAGTAAAACATATCACAGCAATGATATTGTCAGTGAAAGTGACGTATTCTGAATTTTTCACACACAAATGGCACATTCACTGATGATATCATTATTGTAACATGTTTTACTACTTTAAAGCACTAATATTTGTGTTCAGCGAAGACTCCAGAGTATAACCGTCCCCCCCCCCTCCCATGTACAGGTTTTATAGTGTTTTTGAAAGTTACAGGGTCAAATATAAGGACGTTTTTTCACATTGAAATTTGCCAGATGGTTATGTTGCCTTTGAGAGCATATGGTTGCCCAGGAATGAGAATTATACCCATGATGGCATTCCATTTGCAAAAGATGACAACACTAGTTATTGCAAATGGGGTATGTTCAGTAATATTTAGTAGCCACTCAGTCACAAACACTGGCCAAAGTAAGCATTCATAATAGTTTTTTGCATCTTTAACAAACCATTATATAAATGCTAAATTTGGCCAGTGTTTGTGACTACTTGGCTACTAGAAAAGACTGGACATACCACATATTGAATACCCAGGGTTGTCTAATTTTCAAAAATATATGGTAAATTACATTGGCCGGCTTCAAAAATGTCCCAAATAGGACATAGGTGCATGATGACCAGCTGTGAAAATTCCAGATAAGGTATTTTATCTCCCGGGGAACCCGACACACCTATACATCGGGGGTATCACTGTACTCAGGAGATGTTGCTGAACACATATTGGGGAGTACAGTAAATGTATTCTTAAATTGCTATGTGTGTAAAAAAAACAAAAAAAAAACATTTTTTTTATTTTTACATTTGGCATAGATTGGTGGTAAAATGGTTGCATGAAAAGAGTCAAAATACCCGAAGTTTAATGCCTTAGGTTGTCTTCTTTTAAAAAATATATATGTGTGAAGGGTTATTCAGGGATTCCTGATAGATATCAGTGTTACAATGTAACTTTGGTTAATTTTGAAAATGGTTTGGAAATAGCAAAGTGCTACTTGTTCTTATAGCCCTATAACTTTCCAAAAAAAAGCCAAGTACATGTTAACATTGGGTATTTCTAAACTCAGGACAAAATTTAGAAACTATTAAATAGTTAAAGTCCCTAATATACATCAGCATGTCATTATGAATGTTATGCAAAGGCAGGACTTCTTTGTCCTTAGATGGACAATAATATCCAATTCATCCTAATGCTTTGCTTGTTTAACAATATTAAAAATAAATCTCCTGTCTCTGCGAGCAATAGATCCAGGAATATATCTCACAAAGCCACTATTGTCCAACTCCACAGCTCTTGCTCTATGATAGAATCCCCCAACAAAAACTGTTTTCTATCAGGCCTCACCTTGTTCTTTTTGTCATTGGGTGCAATCTTGCACACCTTAGACATAGAGGATGGTGGTTTCTCAAATTTGGCACCTCAGCCTGTCTATTACAGTTAATTTACAAATCCCAGACTTAAAAACTCCTGATGCCACCTTGTGGACTTTTCCTTGGTAATACATAACTGGTGACAATGTTTAGCATGGCTGAAAGATACTCAGTCTCCATAAAACAAAAAAAAATCTTAGTTCTTTCAAAACACTTCGGCTAAAAAAAAAAAATAATAATAAAAAAAAAGGCAGAATTTAGTTTACACTGCTGTTTGGCTCAGTTGACTTTTGGTACCAATCAGAGAAGCCGTTTTTTTTTTGGGGGGGGGGAGGGGAGGGGGGGGAGAAAAGCAGAAAAAGAGGACTATGACTGTGCTGCCATTCAAAACTGGCAACAATATTGTTTGGACTAATGGATATGCAATATCAGCACATACATATATATATAAATTTTTTAATTTATTAAATTTTTTTATTTTGCAACTTTTTTTTACCTGTCAGTTCAGGCAGTCCCCCTGCTGGCAGAACTATGGATGCCTATTATGACCTCTGGGGTCCTTTTTTGCAGAGGTGGACTGTCTGGGCTCTCAGACAGCCCCCCTAGTGGAGCAGAACACTGATCGCCGGAGGGGGAGCGGCGGTGATTGGGTAAGTACATGGAAATCCTGGGAGGGGGCAAAGGGTGATAAAACATCAATCCAATCGTTCCCCAGAACAAGGACAGAAATTGCCTGTAGCAAGTGTGTAAAAAAAAAAATGTTAAGCTTAGAGTCATGTCTACAAATGCTCGCAGTTTAGGGATCGATGAACTTGTGGCAAAAATGGAAGATGAAAATGTAGATATAGTGGCATGGTACAATGAGAAGAATGACTAGGACATAGTAACACCAGGGTACTCTTTATATAGAAAAGACAAAAAAGGCAAGAAAGGGGGCCCTTTATGTGAAGGATGGCATAAAATCTAAAAAAGTTAGTGAGGTGAACATAGAGTCTGTTTGGGTTACATTTTAGTTTAATAATTGCACACAAACTCATACATAAGGGATTTAAAGGGATTCAAATATAAGCGTTATATAATCTGCTTGTTGAGGAGGTAGCTATGACATTGAAGGGGGAAGTTATCATCACGGGTGACTTCTTTCTGATGTGAACTGGAAAACCCAATTAGCTGCTTTTGCCAGAAGTACACATATTCTAAACTCCCTACTGGGATTGTCTGTAAAACAAGTCGTTGAGGAGCCAACTCGTAAGGAGGACATACTAGATTTAGTGTTGACAAATGGAGATTTGGTATCAGATATTACTGTAAGTAAACATTTAGGATCTAGTGAATACTAGTTGGTGTGGTTTAATATAAACAGACTTTTCTAAAATTAGAATATGCGTAAAGTAGTCATTATCAGAATAGGGCGGTTTAAATGTAGTCCAGGAAAAATATGATTATTTCAAAGTTGCACTACTGAAGTCAACAGAAAATTTTATTAGTCTTGCCAGTAAGAGCAAAAAAGTGAAGAAATTATGCATAAACAAAAGGAGGAAGGTATGTAGAAGATGATAAAGGCATAGCTGACTGCCTCGTTGAATATTTTTGTTCAGTATTTGCAGATGGAAATGAAGGAAATGGACCTTAATTAGGAAATAAGACTGAGTCATGTGTTACACATGAGTTTACAGAGGAAGAGGTTCTATTTCAGCTGTCTAAAGTAAAGATAAATACGTCTATGGAGCCTAATGGGATACCCAAAGTTATTAAAAGAGCTTAGTGGTGTACTAGCAAAACTGTTAATGGATTTATTTAACAAATCATTGTTAACAGGAGTCCCAGAAGATTGGAATTTAGCCACTTCAAAAGAAAGACAACACATAAAAGATTGAGTAGGGCTGCGCCAATACAAATAAAATAGTCTTAGAAAGGGTAGGAGGTCTTGCTAGAGTAGCAGTAGATAATCCGGAAAACTTGATTAGACGTATTCTCTTCTATGGGAGTGGATATGTCTCTGGGTGTTAGTTTGTATAAATGAAAAAGAGAAGAGGCAGAAAGCAACCAATAGTGCAGTACGTCTAGAGTCCAAAAGTGCAGTAAGTAACAAGAGGTAGAGAACTCACATTTAAAAGAGCTATGGCCAGCTCTGGTGTGAATAGCATACAGCGGTATTATCCCCGCTTATGGGATGTGGGAAGATGTATCCGTCAGCACCGTCTGGTAATCCAAATGGAAGATAAAAGGCAACAATAGTGCTCTCAATTGTGATAAAATAGAGTATAAAAGTTGCTGGATACAACTTACCAGGAAAGGTTAAAGGATCTTAACCTCCCTGGCGGTATTCCCGAGCGTGACTCGGGGTTAATTTTCGCTGCCAGAAGCGGTAACCCCGAGTCACGCTCGGGGTAGATAAGATTTACTTACCTCCGCCGCGATCCGCTTCGGGAGGACTGCCTCACAGCCCAGGCAGCCCTCCCACGGCAAATCAGGCCCCCGGGGGCCATGTGATCGCTCTCAAAGAGCGATCACATGGCCCTCTATAGCTGGCTGTGGATCTGCCAGCAGGGGGACTGTTTGAAATATCAGACAGTCCCCCTGCTGGTGGGAAGTATAAAAAAAAATAAAAAAAGACAAGTGTAAAAATAAATTAAATATATTTTTATATATATATATATATTATATATATATTATATATATAATAGATGTACATATATATTATATATAAATACGTATAATTAAAATAAATAAATAAAATAATAAAATAAATAAATAAAATATTGAAACAAAATTGAATATAAATTATATATGCATATGTAATTTCATTCTAACTGTATTTTGTTATTAATATATATATATCGGTAACAAAATACACTTAGAATGACATTCTATATATATCTATATATATATATATAAAATACAAATAAGCGCAAATATATATATATATAGATAAATACATATAATTACATAAAAGATTACATTAGTATACACGTAGAATTTAAATACCTATAAATGCATATATATTAAAATTCTACATGTATATTTAAATAATCTTTTAACGTAATTATGTGATTTGATTAAAATTTGATTGACATGCCTGACATGGGGGCGGAACTGGGCGGGTAATTCAAATGCAAAAAAATGGTACCGCTTTTGGTACAAAATTCCTGACATAATCATACCGCCAGGGAGGTTAACATGTATAGCTTGGAGGAAAGATGAGACAGTGGGGACATTATAGAAACATTTAAATACATAAATGGAATCAACACCGTAAAGGAGGAGAGTACATCTTAAAGAAGGAAAATTACCACAACAAGAGGATATAGTGTTAAATTGCTTTACTGAAAGATTAGTGGATGCATGGAATAGTCTTCCAGCTGAAGTGGTAGAGGTTAACACAATGAGGATGTTTAAGAATGGATATAAGGCTTTCCTAAATATAAAAAAAAAGAATCAATGAAAGAATTTAGAATATTGGACAGACTATATAGTCCAAATGGCTTTTATCTGCCATCACATTCTATGTTTCTATGCAAGATATCCTACTGGCATACTATAACTGGCAATATTTAGTCTTGGATCAACTTGGCATCCATCTGGCACTCTTTATAAGAGAAATATCTGCCTTTTGATTTAGCAGAAACCATGGGACCATCGCTTAATATTTTAATGAATGTACTGTTTAACTGTTGCCAATTACCAAATTTATAGCAATCTTAATTATGATCGATTGCTCCTTTAAAGCCTACACAAAATTGTGTCTCCCACTATTCCCCAATGATTAACTATTTTCAGAATGAGAAGATATGGCCTAAAATACCTAACTTAATACCTAACTTAATCTTCCTTTAAGAAAGTCAGTTGAAAAAACAGACCATTGAGGAAAGACTATGAAGTTTGTCAATACATTTTTATTAATTTACGGTTTGTCAGTCATAAGATGAGATATAGAGACTAAGAGAAATTCATATGTAATTTATCTTTAAGAAGGTTCTGTTTGTGCACTGTAATTAAAAATGACCTTAGCCCAAAGTTTAGCATGAGGACGATTTTGGAAGAATAAAAAACACAGAGTGCTCTGTGAATATATAGGTGCTTAGGTATAGTTATTAAAAAATATAACAAGTTCACATGCTACTACACTAAGGTGGATATCCCCCTATTCCTCCCCACACCTGAGAGCAAACAATCAAAAACAAGAGGGTGTACAATACACCAACGAGAGAGAAGAACGAGAGAAGTGGAGCGTGTAAGGTGTACTATAGGATACACCAACCTTTTGTTGGGATGTAGGGATTAAGCTGTAAAATGAAGGAAAACAAAGGTTAGGTGTATCCTATATGTAATAATTTAGTTAGTGGAGTTCAATATGAAATATACTAAATTAATACATAGATATACCATAATCGTAAGAAGACTAATGTTCAATGTTTCCATCTTCAAAATTATAAATAGCATCCTTGGAATAAAGGCGTGCGGGATATATAGCAGCAAGAGTTTGTTATCAAGAGGAAATAGCACTGATTACCACAGAACTGGAGAGCATTGGTGAAGGGTCCTTTAGACAAAAAAAAAACAAAACAATTATGAATATAATAGGTTAAATGATGTTTTAAAAGAGTATATCATCATGTATAGTTACAATATAGTGCAGCAGGACTGGCATGTGCATAATACACATAAATTATCATATTTAGAATGTGTATTAGGTTATTAAAAACAAAAACAAAAAAAACACACACCACAGGACTGACTCTTAATAAGATAATTTACCTCCCTGAGCTCACAGTCTGTTTAATTTGCACATGTAGATTCACAATATAGTTATTTTGGAAATAATATTCAATTTTTTGCATATATAACCTGACCCTTTCATGATGGAGGTGGAAATGTACAAAATTCAAAGAACACTATACAGCAATGAAATAAGAAAACAGGGAACCCAGACGACCACTCAGCGATTCTATACGAAAAACCAAAGGGACATTCGTACAGCCAATCCCTCGATCAAAACTTTCATGCAAACAGTCAAAACTGAGATTGAAAGAACAATTAAAAATCCACCAGTACATCACCACAATTTAACACCAGGTGAAAAACTTGCCTTAAAGGATCTCAGACAAGATCCGAATATTATAATCCGGTCAGCGGACAAAGGAGGTGCCACGGTCATTCAGTCTTATCAGAGTTATCAGACAGAAATTTATAAACAATTAAACGATACGCTTACATATGCCAAACTCACATTTGATCCGACCAAGAAATTTCAGAAGAGGATACAAAATCACATAGACATGGGTATACAATGTGGATACTTGGATACCAAAACAGCACAATTTTTGCAGGTGGAACATCCAAAACACCCAATATTATACACTCTACCCAAGATCCACAAAGACCCACTACAACCACCAGGAAGACCCATAGTGTCCGCCAGAGACAGCTTACTTGAACCGATCGCTAAGTATATCGATATCTTCATCAAAGACAGCGTACTGGCTCTACCCACATGCCTACGTGATACACAAGACTTCATGTCCAAGATCAATCAGGATCCCTGGGTGGAAAACACAGCCCTGTTGGTAACGATGGACGTACAAAGTCTATATACGATCATACCACATAGGGAAGGCATGCAAGCGCTCAGAGATATTCTCATCAAATCATCGGTATATGAAGGACCTCCTATCGAATACCTCATGAAATTTCTGCTGATAGCACTTTCGTGCAATTTTTTCAAATTTGAAAACCAATCTTTCTTCAGTTGGCTGGGACTGCAATGGGGGCGGCCATGGCACCAGCTTACGCCAATGCCTACATGTTCATGTTTGAACAAACGTATATTCTACGAAAATATGGACAACATATCAAACACTACTATCGCTTCGTCGATGACGTGTTTCTTATTTGGACTGGGACCTCCGTGGATCTGGAAAAGATGATTACTGAAATTAATCAACTATCCACACCGGTTAAGTTAAGTGTTGAACAGGATACACTCTCTATCCAATTTCTAGATGTCACAGTGTACAAGAAAGATGAGAAACTGTAATTCACCTTACACCGAAAAAGGACAGATCGAAATACTTTACTCATGGCCTCCAGTTTTCATCCCAAACAGTTTAAAAGATCACTACCGATATCACAGTTTCTGAGGGTTCTCAGATACAACACGGAAACGGCCAAACGAGATACACAAATCCAAGAGATGTGGGAGAGATTTAGAGAATGAGGATATCTACCTTGTACACTCAAGGCGGCACATATTAAAGCAGTGGACATCTGGAATCGTGAGAAATCCACTCCGAAAACATTGAAAACACCCAGAACATCGAGGATCTATCTCCCCATCACTTTTCATACAGGCACTTCCAAAATCAGAGAATCCATTCATAAAAACTGGAGTATGCTCAGATCTGACAAAACCTTACCTAAGACATTCTTGGAAACACCCATACTAAGTTACAAAAGAAACAAGAATTTGAAAGATCTCTTAGTCAAGAATGATCCTATAGCCAGTTATCGCAAGCCCACTCTGATTTCCAAGAAAGGTTGCTTTAAATGCAGTGGGTGTGTGACATGTGGGCATATGATCAGTGGGACAACTTTTGCCCATCCTCACAGTGGCTTAAAAATTAAAATACCCCACTATATTACGTGTACCACTGATCATGTCATATACATGATCACATGCCCCTGCGGCCTCTCATATGTGGGGAAAACCGACTTGACACTACGGGATCGTATACGAGGACACAGATCCACGATTATGACCGCATTCAGGGATCAACACAGCGACAAACCGGTGGCCAAACATTTTTTAAACCTGGAACACAGACTCCCGACTCTCAGATTTGTGGCCATAGATCATGTTCCTCCAATGTCCAGAGGAGGGGACAGATCTAGGATCTTGCTACAACGGGAGGCCCAATGGATTTATCGATTGGACACCGTTGCCCCGAAGGGGCTCAATGAAAATATTACTTTTTCTATGTTCCTATAATGGGGGTGTGGATTACCATGAGATTTGTTGATATACATCCGAGATCTTCATTATTTCCATTTTTTTCCACTTTTGCTGGTTTTTCTGTTTTTTGGTCCAGGGTTTTTCTTTTTGATCTCTGTTGGACATGATATGTCCCCAGGAATAATATATGCCGGAATAGGATGGCTGGGTGTCCCCCAGCTCTCTTTCTCTCTCTCCTGTGTATCCAATAGTATATAGAGCTGTACAAGCTGTTACTAATAGTAAATCATAGTTTTCCTGTTTTGTTCATATATATTTTGGCTATCTTTGGCTAGCTCTCCATTGTAATTTTTGATACGATATTGTGGATATGATCTTTTTGAATCCTTATGTCCTATGTATTTATTTTATATAGATAAGGTGATGTAGCTCTCTTGGGAGATCTACATGATATTTGTGCACGTTTTTCACTGCATGTTTCTTGGCACATTCTTTTGTGTGATTTCACATGTTGATTCACTGTAAAAACTCCATAAACTTTTGAATATCACTTTATTTAGCATCCTATATAGCTTTATAGTATATTTATAGCTATTCTTATTGGTCACATAATATTTACACATGTACATATTCACATATCTTCACATAGTTCTGGGTAGACACCTTTGCGAAAGTGTTTTGTATATTTGTTTCCTAGCAACACATTTGCACGTCAGCACGCACGCATCACGTTAGGCCACGCGGTCACGTGATCGCCGATTCACTTCCGGGTGTACACGGAGGGGGTGAGGTGATTCAGTCACGATTGGTGAGTACATTATTTATTTTGTTATATATTTGGTTATTGTATATGGTTACATTGATCTTGAGGAAGACCCTGAGGGGTCGAAACGTCGATCGATATTTGTATATCCATGTTTTGGAAATAAAATACTGAAGGACCTTTTATTAAGACCGGAGAGTGCTTCCCTTATTTCTACATATATATATATATATATATATATATATATATAAAAAATACAAGTAGTGTTGCACTCACTGTGGTTAAATATTCACTGCCGGGTGCTTGTCTGGCAAAAATATAAAAGGGAAAGTAGATAGCACTCCACGGACTCACTTTGTTTAAATATAAAATTTAACTTTTAATGCTCCAAGTTAAAAAAATCGACGTTTCAGTCTGACCAATCAGACTTTCATCAGGACAGTCCTGATGAAAGTCTGATTGGTCAGACTGAAACGTCGATTTTTTTAACTTGGAGCATTAAAAGTTAAATTTTATATTTAAACAAAGTGAGTCCGTGGAGTGCTGTGCTATCTACTTTCCCTTTTATATATATATATATATATATATATATATATATATATATATATATATATATATATATATATATATATATATATATATATAGGATTTTTCCTTTTACTATTTAATTTTTTTTGAGAATATTTTTGCAAAACTGTGAAAATAGACTGTAAAAACTATTTCCAATGTGGGCTTCAATTCAATATTTTTTTGTTTAAAGAGACACTATAGTCACCAGAACCACTACAGCTTCTTGTAGTGGTGTTGGTGTCTACAGCTGTCCATGAAGACTTTTCAATGTAGTGTTCAAATTGCTGCCTAGTAACATATCTAGGTGCAGTCTCTCAGAATGCAACTAGAGGTGCTTTGCATTTCATTGCTGCACTGTGTGTAGCACTTACATTCAGCATCTCCATGCTCTGCATAGAGATGCTTAATGCTCCCCACACAGATGCAAGGATTCAATGAGGAGATGCTGAATGGTGCAGCATGGCTTTTTATAGTGCATGTCATCACGGTCTCCTGAAAATTCAGCTTTTTCTTTCTTTGACTGTAAACCTTTCCTGCAGCCCAGTGCTCAGTCACCTTGACTCTTGACTCTCTGCACCTCCAGTGCTCCAAGCCAGCCTGCTGCGTTCCAACCTCCAAGGTAGAAACACAAATCTATCCTACCTGCTTCCAGGGAGGAAAACAGCAACCCCCCCACCTGCCTACCAGGGAGGGGTTTTATTCCCACTGCTGTATTTGATTGCCTCCAGCTGAGCAAAAGGTTGGAGACAGCACGAATACCTGGTCTGGACTTATGTCTCCCAAAAAAACAATAAATAGCGGAGTGGGGCACTGGCCCACCCTGCTCTCCAAATGCTCCACCCCAGGGGCCCATAACTAAACATTGTTTTGTTTTTTTTCATTGCACACAAAACGTACTCACCCAGTGCTTAAATGTTATATGCCTTTTTAAAAATCTAGGGGGAATATAGATTCCTTACCCTGATATCACCCTGAACTTTATCACAATTTATATAGGCACTTTATACATACACACACACACACACACACACACATACATACATGTATATGCATACACATACATACATGAACACATATACATATATATACACACAAACACATATACTTGCATATTGATAGAATAAACATTTTGGAATGCATTTTAAAATGTTGATACATATGACAGAATCGTAAGATAATGCTGGGGGCGTGTTCATGTAAAGTGTTGGTAGTGGGACAGAAAGCCCAAATCAATATTTAGTCCTCTATTCTTGCTGTTAAACAATTTAATCATTCTTGCTTCAAAAGTTTTTCTTTCCTGGTTATTTTTATAAACCCCTTCCAGTACTGTGATTATTAGGTCCTTCATTGAGTGGCCAGGCTGGGTAAAGTGGTACCCCACAGGAGTGCAGTACGATTCTTCTTTGTGGTGTTTAATGGAGTGTCTGTGCATATTCATTCTGCCATTTAATTGCTGGGTGGTTTCCCCAATGTAGCATCCTACATCCTAGAGTGTGTCTGTGTATGCTGGATATAGGCCTTCATATATATCCTGTAACTATTGGATGGGAATTCATGCATTATTTATATTAATACTCCCCCCTTCTAGCACCATCTTCTGTACTGTTCACTTGTTTTTTTCTCTCTCTCTCCCCCCTCACTCTGTGATCTTTGGATAAGTTATTGACAACCCTCTCTGCAAGAATGGTGTCTATGTTCTATCAAACCTGTCTTATCTGTACTCTTGTCACTTTAACCCCTGTATCACAACTCAACTTTGAATTATATGTGTCATCTTGCTTAGAAATGCTTCAGACTTGAGAAAGGGAGGTTCTCCAGAAAGCTTGTCATTAAAAAATATACTCAAATAATTTTTAAATGCTTAAAAATGGAAACAAAAAATAAATAACTTTCTGTATATAGTAGGATGCAAAATAGTTTGGCATCAGGTGGATCATCCTGAGTCTGTGCCACCCTAAACAAATGTGAGCCTACTGTATTTGAATGTTCAGCGGTTTGTCTCTCTGCAGTTATTTTTTTTCCCTGTGTATATTTTAATATAACAAAAAACACATTTAGTTGCAAGGGGAACAAACCACTACTATTCTCAGCAACAAGAATCATTTCTTGTATCTTTAATTACGTATATTTAGGACCAGTACAAGGAAGAGGGCAGTGGCGTACATACCTGATGTAAATTGGAAAACAAAAATAGCTACTTGTGCCAGGAGCACACATATTCTAAACTCCCAACTGGGATTGTCTCTAAAACAAGTCACCGAGGAGCCAACTCGTAAAGAGGCCATACTAGATTTAGTGTTAACAAATGAAGATTTGGTATCAGATATTACTGTAGGTGAAAGTTTAGGATCCAGTGATCATCAGCCAGTGTGGTTTAATATAAGAACAGTGACTGAGTCACACCACACAAAAACAAAAGTCTTAGACTTTAGAAAAACAGACTTTTCTAAAATTAAAATATGTGTAAAGGAGTCATTATCAGACTGGAGCAATTTAAATGGAGTCCAAGAGAAATGGGATTATTTAAAAGTTGCACTACGGAAGGCAACAGCAAATTGCATTAGGCTTGTCAGTAAAAGCAAAAAATTCAAGAAACCACTGTGGTACTCCGCAGATGTGGCCAAAATAGTAAAAACCAAAAAGTTAGCATTTAGTAATTATAAAAAAAACCAGAGTGAGGAAGACAGAATGACCTATAAGATTAGACAGAAAGAGACTAAGCAAGTTATAAGAGCTTCCAAATCACACACAGAAGAGAAAATAGCACAGTCAGTAAAAAAGGGGGACAACACTTTTTTTAGATACATAAATGAGAAAAGAAAAGTAAAACAAGGATTAGTTAGATTAAAAACAAAAGAAGGAAGGTATGTAGATGAGAATAAAGGTCTAGCTGACTGCCTCAATGAATATTTTTGTTCGTTATTTACAGATGAAAATGAAGGAAAGGGACCTCAGTTAAGAAAAAGGATAAATGAGTCATTTATTACAAGTGAGTTTACAGAGGAAGAGGTTCTATTTCAATTGTCAAAAGTAAAGACAAATAAGTCATTGGGACCTGATGGAATACACCCAAAGCTATTAAAAGAGCTTAGTGGTGTACTAGCAAAACCATTAACAGATTTATTTTTTTTCAATTTGACAATTTTTATTGCGTCTTTAACCACATCCAACAGGGTACAGAAGAGAAAGGGACTTAATTCAAGGACATGGTATACACATCTGTAATCTTACAATAAGTAAATGTTTTCGTATTTTGTGGGGGGAGGGGGGGAGGGTTAGGGGAGGTTGCATCACAATAAGACAGTCAAACAACATAGCGACATTGAACAGCTCAACAGAAGTCAATCCTTTACCCATATAGCTGCGATTACAGATCGACCCATCAACCCCACGGTATACTTCAATACAACCGGGCCTCGTACATTGCTTGTTTAAGAGCCTTCCTGAAAGGGGGGGGGGAGGGGGATTACTATAGAACCGTTAGGTAGGAATAGCATTCGTTGCGTTACCAGATCTCCATGTGTGCCAGAGCTCCCAGGTCCTCCGGTATAGTACAGAGGGGGGGAACAAGGTTTTATATGATGTCTCATAAATCCATTGTTTCTGCAATTCCTCTATCAGGGCCCCTTTATTAGGGAGAATCGTGGATTTCCATCTCCTAGCAATTAATTGTTGCGCCGTTAAGGCAATGTGCAAGATCATTTTCTTTACGTGTTGGGGGAGCTCTCTAGGGAGGTCAAGGAGTAGGCATGATAGCGGAGTAAATGCGAGAGGGTGGCGGGTAATATCTCGAATCAGGTCATGGACCTCGGTCCAGTAGTGAAGGAGCCGCGGGCAGCTCCACCAAATATGGTACATTGAGCCTTCTTGCGTGTGGCATCTCCAACATTTGGAGGAGGTGGAGGGGAACATTTTTTGTAGCCTGGTTGGCACTAAGTACCACCGGTACAGAATTTTGCGGTGTTGTTCTATGAGGGCAGAGGATTTTAAGAGTTTGAGTGGATCCGAGCAAATCGTGTCCCAAGATTTAAGTGTCCCTGTGCAACCCAGGTCATTCTCCCAGCGTTGAGCGTAAATAGTGGTGGAAAAGTGGTTATGGATGGCTATGGAGCCGAGGCACATGGAGATCGGTTTACAGTGCGGCAACACCTTAGCCGATAAACACATTTGTTCCCATTCGGTAATCCTATTGGCGTCCCTGGGGGTACCTGGGCAGCGTGTCCTTTCCCTAGACAGGTATGATTTAAGTTGCAGGTATGAGTAGAGCGAGGATTGTGGGGTCTCGTATCTGTCTTGTAGATTGGGGAAGTCCATGAGCCTGTCAGCAAAGTAGATGTGATAGAGGTGCGTCACCCCTTTCTGATGCCACGGAGCTGAGTTAAATGTGGGGATAATGTAGGGGATGGCCCTGAGGGGGGTCGCTAGAGAAAGGCCCGGGGTGCTGCCCAATCTGGGTCTGTATTTGTCCCATATCTGGAACATCAGTGTCAGTTGTGGAGGGAGGGGGAGGAGGGTAGGCCTTGACGCTTGGAGGCGTCCAGAGTATGTGGGGGAGTTCATGATTGCCCAGGAGGTCTCTTTCCAGTGATACCCACTGTGGACCAGGGTCGGAGACTATGTGAGGGATAATCGTAGCCAATACTGCAGCGTGGTAGTAAGCTCGGACATTAGGCATTGCTAGGCCTCCCATCTTCTTGGGGGTTTGTAGGAGTGCAGCTGTAACCCTGGCCTTGCCACCCGCCCACACAAATCTTCCCATGTCAGCTTGTATTGTTTTGAAGTATGATGGAGGGAGGTGGAGGGGAAGAGTGCGGAACAGGTATAACAGTCTCGGGAGTATGGACATTTTCAGCGTTGCTATGCGGTCAAACCAGGACAGGTAGAGTGGCGACCAGCACCTCAAGAGCTGATTACAGCTATTCCACACTGCGATATAATTATCCGCCACAAGATTTGCTGGGTTCTTGGTAATCGTCAACCCCAAATATTTAAGGGATTCCACCCTCCAGTCAAAATCGTATGCGTGGGTAAAGGTCTTGAGCACCTGGGCTGGGATACCTACAGGTAAGGCCTGTGTCTTAGCTGCGTTTACTGAGTAGTATGATACCCGTCCATAGTCCTTGAGCAATTGGAGTAATGTGGGCAGGGAGACTAGGGGATTCCTTAGGTACAGTAGCACATTGTCTGCGAATGCGCTAATCTTAACGTGTTTGTCCCCTAATTGTATTCCCTGGATCGAGTCCGTCTGTCTTATACAGTACAGGAGAGGTTCTAGTGCAAGGACGTATAGCAAGGGAGACAGGGGGCATCCCTGTCTTGTCCCGTTGGTTATAGTGAAGGTGGGGGACAGGAAGCCCGCATGGTTTACCTGCGCTGAGGGTGAGGAATAGAGGGCAAAATCTGGCATATTGTCTGTGGGGGAAACCCGTACTTGACCAGTACCTGCTCCAGGAAGGCCCAGCCAAGGCGGTCGAAAGCCTTTTCTGCATCAAGTGCAAGGAGCAGACCACCTCGGCCAGACCTCCCCAGTTCCCGCTGGACAAGAGTCAGCTTTCTGGTGTTATCCAGGCCCTGTCTACCCTTCACAAAACCCGTCTGGTCGTCATGAATCAGATGTGGCAAGACGGCGTTCAATCTGTTCGCAAGAATTTTTGCGTAGATCTTTGAGTCAGTGTTTAATAGGGATATAGGCCTATAATTCTTGCACTTGTCAGTAGGTTTGTCGGGCTTGGGAATCATCACTATGGTAGCCAGCAGCATCTCTGGGGGGAGGCTACCTGAAGAAGCTGTTTGCCTGTACAGTTTTAGGAGCCGTGGCGCCAATAAGTCACTAAACTCCTGGTAATATGCATTAGAGAGACCGTCTGCCCCCAGGGACTTTCTTGGGGGGAGTTGTTTGATGGTATGGGCGATTTCTGAAATTGTGATAGGTTGTAGGAGAGCCTGATATTGGTCTACGGACACCTTGGGTAGTGTGATGTCTTCGAGGTAACGTGTTGCGTCTAAGCTTTGTGGATGTGGTATCGTAGCATCTGTATGGAGATTGTAAAGTTTAGAGTAGAAGGCTGCAAGCGTATTGCTTATCGCTTGCGGGTCTATGTGTTTACGTCCGTCGTCGTCCAGAATGTGGGGTACCCTGGTTTGGGTCAGTCGTGCCCTAAGCCTGGCCGCTAAAATTTTTGTGGCCTTGCCGGACGTATGGTACGTAGTAGCCCTCAACTTATATAGGAGGCTGTTTATTTTTCGGCTTGTATCTTAGCGATCGTCGAGTGTATCTCGTTTATTTTAGTTACGTTTTCCTGTGTGGGGTGGGCCTTGTTTTCCATGTTAAGTTCGGCTAGTTGTGCGTAAGCCGTCTTAAGTGTAGAGTGATTACGTTTTTTGAGATATGAGGCTCGTTTGATAAAAAGCCCTCGTACTACCGCTTTATGGGCACACCAAACGATATCCTCCGCAGTTTCCCCTGACTCATTCATTTGAAAGTATTCTGTTAGTGTGGAGCGGACTAGGTCTTGAAAGGTCTCGTCTATCAGGAGGGATTCGTTAAGGCGCCATTGCCCCCGGCCTCTAAACTGAAAAGTACCGTGGAGTTGGAGATGTACCGGACTATGGTCTGACCAGGTGATGTCACCTATCTGGCAGTCTTGTAGTTGCGCTAAGGTGGTAGTGTCAAGGAAGAACGTGTCTATTCTGGTGTACGTGTTGTGTACCTTGGAGTGGAATGTGTAATCAGTCTGGCTGGGGTGGAGGGTGCGCCATGCATCGTATAGGCCATACTGTGTAATCAGTTTAGAGATAGCTTTGCATGTGAGAGCCATCTGGGTTTGTCTACGGCCTGTGGGACGGGCTGTAGTGTCCAGCACGGGGTGTTGGATAAAATTGAAGTCTCCACAGAGGATGAGACCTCCTACTCTTGCCTCATCTATGGACAGGAAACGGGTTCGTAAGAATTTCGTGGTCTCAGTGTTAGGAAAATATGCAGTCACTAGGGTATATGGGGTTTCAGTCCAAAGGCCCACTAGAATAATAAACCTGCCTTTCGTGTCTATAATTTTCTTGTGAAGCGTCAGGGACACGTCCCTGTGAATGAGGATGAAAACTCCCTTAGTTTTAGATTCAGAGAGTGCGTGGAATTGGGTTGGGTAATGTTTGTTGTAGATAGACGGAGTGTGGTCTTTCTTAAAGTGGGTCTCTTGCACACACGCCACATCCACGCCCTCTTTCTTTAAGTCCCTAAGTAATAGGCTCCGTTTACCAGGGGTATTGAGCCCCTTAACATTTAGGGTTGTAATTTTCATTGTGTTTTAAATGGTTTGATGGGTTACCATAGGAGGGGGATAGTAGTCCCCTGTCATCATATACGTCCGGGTCGGGGGATGAAGTATCGTTTCCATGGGGAACAGCTATGTGGGGGCGTGGCGCCATTGATAAGGCGCGTGATGCAGGGTAGAACCTGAGGGGGGGGAAACAACTAGGGAGGGGAGGTTGGTTCTCGCAACGGCGGGTCGGTCAATGCTCAGCCAGTCTGAGTGAAAATGTGGTCTGGTACGTCCAGACCCACATCAGCCGGGGGCGGCTGGTGGTGTCTCCACAATCTGGAGGCACTTAGGTTGCATGGCTCGGTTGGGACTATTGGGAAGCTAAAGGATTATTGTGCAACCTCTAGAGGAAGATATCCTCAGTAACTAACTCTTAGCTTTAACCTGAAAATATGTCGCCTCAACACTTGTCAAGTTATAATATTTGACTGGTACAGTAGAATAGGCAGTGTCACATTCTAACCATAGAGGCTATACAGAAGAGTTATGGCAGTAGAGTTACAGGTAGCAAATACAGATATAACAACCAGTAGGCACATTTGTATACGATACCCTGCAGGGGAGGCACTACTGGCCTTAAGTTTGAGTCCAGTCCTGCGTTAATCTGGGGACTTTGGCTTTGGAGGGTGCTTGGGGGTCCGGCAACGGAATACCCCAGTCTTGCAGCTTTCTCCGGCCTTCTGCTTCTGGATCAACAATTTCGCCGGAAATCCCCAGCGATAACCAATATCGTTGGATCTGAGAGTGGTTGTAACTTGGGACAGCGATTTACGGAATTGTAGTGTGGAAGCCGACAGGTCCGCGAAGATTTTGATGTTGGAGTAAGGCTCGGGGAAAGCCGCGTTTCTGCAGGCCTTTGCGATACGCTCCTTCACATGGTAGAAGTGAATACGGGCTATGACATCCCTCGCAGCGGAGGAGGGCAGGTGATTTGGCCTGCGTAGCCGGTGGGCCCTATCGATTACAAGTAGGTCAGGATACGTAGATGGGACCAATTCTTGGAACAAGTCGGACAAATATTTGTCCAGGTCTGCATTTTGAACGGATTCTGGGATCCCCCTGAATTGGAGGTTATTCCTCATTGAACGGTCTTCCAAATCTGCACATTTACATTTCTGTGCTTCTAGGGAGAACTCCAGCTCTTGCAGCCTATCCGCTTAGCTGTTATGTGCCACTGCAAAGTCGTCGAGTGATTTCTCCACGTGGGCTGTCCTCCCCCCTAGCTCTAAGAGATCTTTGCGGAGGTCTGCGGTAAGTGAGTGTATCTGTGCTGTGATACTGGATTGGAGCTTGTCTGACATCTCTTTCATTAGTGCTCTCATGCCTGAGGCTGTAAGGGGGGCATCTTCTGAGGCTGAGCTTGGGGACGGAGGGAGGGAGTGTGTATGTTCCTCCGAGCGGTTTCCTCCGCCATCTTGGATCGGGCTGTCCTTACCCTTCCCCGTCGGAGTTCGTGCCAGAAAGAAGGAGGCTTTCTCCGTCCTGAGAGACTTGTGCTTGGTCCTCTGGGACATATTGGAGTGAGGGTCGTATTCCCATTGTGAATTGTCGCTGGTTATGCCGTTTATTTCAGCCCCGGGAGAGTCGAGCCGCAGGAGCTTCACATATGTGCGACCGTTCTCCTCGAGCTCCAAGCCACGCCCCTTAACAGATTTATTAACCAATCATTGTTAACAGGAGTAGTCCCAGAAGATTGGAAGTTAGCGAATGTTGTGCCCATTCACAAGAAAGGTAATAGGGAGGAGTCGGGCGACTATAGGTCAGTAAGCCTTACTTCAGTAGTGGGGAAAGTGATGGAAACCATGTTAAAGGATAGGATTGTTGAACATCTAAAAACACATGGATTTCAAGATCAGAGACAACATGGGTTTACTTCAGGGAGATCATGCCAAACTAATCTTATTGATTTTATTGATTGGGTAACTAAAATTATAGATCAGGGTGGTGCAGTAGACATTGCTTACCTAGATTTCAGTAAGGCTTTTGACACTGTTGCACATAGAAGGCTTATCAATAAACTGCAATCTTTGAGTTTGGATTCCAATATTGTTGAATGGGTAAGGCAGTGGCTGAGTGACAGGCAGCAGAGGGTTGTAGTCAATGGAGTATATTCAAAGCTTGGGCTTGTCACCAGTGGGGTACCTCAGGGATCTGTACTTGGACCCATTCTCTTTAATATTTTTATTAGTGATATTGCAGAAGGTCTTGATGGTAAGGTGTGTCTTTTTGCGGATGATACTAAGATATGTAACAAGGTTGATGTTCCAGGAGGGATAAGCCAAATGGCAAATGATTTAGGTAAACTAGAAAAATGTTCACAGTTGTGGCAACTGACATTTAATGTGGATAAGTGCAAGATAATGCATCTTGGACGTAAAAACCCAAGGGCAGAGTACAGGATATTTGATAGAGTCCTAACCTCAACATCTGAGGAAAGGGATTTAGGGGTAATTATTTCTGATGACTTAAAGGTAGGCAGACAATGTAATAGAGCAGCAGGAAATGCTAGCAGAATGCTTGATTGTATAGGGAGAGGTATTAGCAGTAGAAAGAGGGAAGTGCTCATGCCATTGTACAGAACACTGGTGAGACCTCACTTGGAGTACTGTACACAGTACTGGAGACCATATCTTCAGAAGGATATTGATACCTTAGAGAGAGTTCAAAGAAGGGCTACTAAACTGGTTCATGGATTGCAGGATTAAACTTACCAGAAAAGGTTAAAGGATCTTAACATGTATAGCTTGGAGGAAAGACAAGACAAGGGGGATATGATAGAAACATTTAAATACATAAAGGGAATCAACACAGTAAAGGAGGAGACTATATTTAAAAGAAGAAAAACTACCGCAACAAGAGGACATAGTCTAAAATTAGAGGGACAAAGGTTTAACAATAATATCAGGAAGTATTACTTTACTGAGAGGGTAGTGGATGCATGGAATAGCCTTCCAGCTGAAGTGGTAGAGGTTAACACAGTAAAGGAGTTTAAGCATGCGTGGGATAGGCATAAGGCTATCCTAACTATAAGATAAGGCCAGGGACTACTGAAAGTATTTAGAAAACTGGGCAGACTAGATGGGCCGAATGGTTCTTATCTGCCATAACATTCTATGTTTCTATGTTCTATGTTTCTACATTTGTAAGGGTCACAGCTGCGACTAGACCAATCACTCCAGGTGACCCGGTCGCCCTGTCAAAAAGGGAATATTGCTGAATATCGCAGTTAGAAGAAAAAATGCTTAGGGAAGTAGGAGTATAACCAGAAAAAAGATCTGTAAAGACAGGTAATTTCTATAACCTAAAGTGCTTTGAGGTCACCTCTTAAAAAAGTCTAAATCTCCATCTCCTCCCACAATCCCAAAACCATTCAGAGTAAGAACCAGCTAGTCATTTTTAACTATAGGACCATATTTGATTATCAAAACTTAATCTGAGCATAAAGACTGTGATTTACTATTGACAAAATATTAGACTATGTACACAAGACTGAATTTATTACACGACCAGATCAAATAGCATATTTAAAGATTCTCCAAAGACTTTGTCATATATGATGTACTAGTATAAGCTATTTGAGTTATGAGTGTACACAAGACTGAACTCTAAGGAAAATAAATGTTTTTTTTTTACAGTAAGAGCAATAAGGATATGGATTTCTCTGCCTGAAGAGGTGGTTTTATCAGATTCCATACAGATGTTTAAACTGCAATTGGAAACATACTTGCAAAAACATAACATACAGGGATATAATTTCTAATTAGTGGGGTAATAGCTGCTTGATCCAAGGAGACATCTGACTTCTATTTTGGGGTCAAGAAGGAATTTTTTCCTAGTTTGTTGCAAGATTGGAAGTTCTTCAGACTAGGTGTTTGCCTTCTTTTGGATCAACAGCAAAAACATATGTGAGGAAGGCTGAACTTGATGGACACAAGTCTCTTTTCAGCTATGTAACTATGTAACTATGTAATTACATGATCAGATCAAATAGCATATTTAAAGATTCTCCAAATATTTTGTCATATCTCTTTTGTAGTAGTGAAAGCTATTTGAGTTACCGGTATGTTCCCTGCATTTGGGACAATTATATATGGAATTTTTTATTCCAATTTTTATATGGTCTATCTCGAAATTATATGTTCCATTTTTGGGAAGCTTTCAGCATCAAAATTTTATTGTCGATCAGTCTGCTGTAGAAAATTTCATAAAAACACTTTTATCTATGACACTGAATTTAATTTCACTTTATCCTAATTAAATTTAGTAGAGCATAAAAGATAAATTACTATCCAAGGGTAGAAAGTCTTGAGCTATTATTGTCCCCGTAACACTTTATAGATCACTCTGTTAGACACTTTCTATCTGTTCTAACTAAACTTTACTAATTGTAACTACTGTTCAGTCAGTGACTCCCCACACCTCCGTAACAAATATATTTTACCTCTCGGTGTTACTATTTGATCTACACTAAGAGGATTATATAAAACACAAATATTACTATATTTTGATATTAAGACATATTTTTGAGCTATAATTATCTAGCCAGTTTTACTTAGAACTTTCAGAATATATATGGGTTTTCTATACAAAATCTATTGTTTAAGCACGATCTGCCAATTTGCCTTTTTTTTCCATACCTCAAGAGTACATTAACTACATGAATCGTTCAAGATTGTTCAATTTTATGGGCTAACAATCATAAGGATACCAGTTTACAAAAGGGTAATAAACTTATTTTATGTCATCTCAGCCCCTCAGTCAGATTGGTTGAATTAACATCCAAACAAAACTAAGGGTGGGATATTTAAACCACTGGTATACTTAGATATATTTCCCCTGGAAGAGCCATTGTTTTGCAAAATGCAAGTCAGGACAGTTTAGAGCATTGGTCGGCAGGGAGATTAGGGATGATGCTCCAGCTATATTTTAACTTTTAGACAAGCCACCATGCTGTGATTTTAGCTTGACTAGATCAACAACAAAACAGCTGTCCATGAATGGTTCACTGGTTTTGCATCTTTTCCTAAGTTGTGTTCCAAGCTATTGTATACAGCAAACACAGACTAAAAGGAATCCATGTTTAAAATGAAATGAGGCAAAAATCTGATTCTTTGTTAAACTCATTTGCATATGCCCACCCAGAATCCTTTGTGGTAGTAACATCACTGCAGATTTGGGATTTCTGTGGAAAAAAAAACAAGTCTTATGGCTTGACTGGTGTGCAGATTTTTGTTTAACATTGTATTAACTATCCACAGACTTCAGGTGGAAGGTGTTTTCAATCTCAAACAAAATACAAAATACAAAACCACCAGTGTTAAGTGATTTGTGCAAAAAATAAAATAAAATAACTTAACTTCTAGGTACACAGCTTCCCAAGGTTATCTCCCAGTTGATAACCATACAACATGAATGTACAGAAGATAGGTTATTTAGGGATCCTGCTCATGTACCTAAAATAAAGGATAAAACATATTTTAATTGTCTGCAATTATTGTATGTTATGGTGCTATATTACACTCACAAATTCCAGATGATCAGAGCATTTACATGCCTCCCCACGATATTGAAGAGGGGTTAAGGTTCCTCCTAATGTGATCACCGCTGGGTACCTGGGCTAGTAGATGGTTCAACACTTCAGCCAAAAAACGGATACTAGAAAAAATGGTATTTATTCACACATACAAAAAAGTATGGAGGTATACAAATACATAAAACAAATGTTAAAAAGTCAACAGGTCCTACGTGTTTTGTTCTTATTCAAGAACTTCCTAAGGGACTAATCTTACAAAAAATCAACAATAGCATATAATTAACAAAAATGCAATCTAAAAAACCTCCTACACCAGTCCTCTATAAATAGGGCTAATCCCTTACAGTTTATTTGTGGGATGGTGGGTGTCTCCTCTTTCGTGGCTTCTTACTTGCTGGTCAAAACTTCTCCCCAGGTGTAGCTACTTTGCCGGTAGTCGCAAAGTCCTTCCGTGATTCTCTATTTCACTTCCGCATTGACGGTGCCCACGTGCGTTCCACTTCGCATGTATCCATAATGGCCATGCGTTCCACATAGAAGAAAGATGTATACGAAATCCCAATCTCCCCCTCTGGTCGTCAGGGGGAATTATTTTAATACATCTAAATGAGAGGCATATTTAACTTTGCACCAACAATTAGATCAAATAATCCTTTATATAAATTAAAATATATATCAGAAAATAAATAATAAACAAACCAATGCTTCCTATCAAAGCTACAAATTATTTAAATCCATGTTATCGAAATTCTATTTTATTAGCATATATCAACATCTATTATTTCTATTACATATGAAATATAATCATTAGTGACAATGTGTTTATTCATGTGACACACTATAGTGACAACATCTTATTACATATCCATATTGTGCTTTTTATTATATAACTTCTATTCTAAACAGGAAATATGTATTTATTCCCGATTTCTTTATATATCATAACTTCAATATATTCACATGTGGATACCCAACAGATTATATCTAACCCCTTAAGTATCAAAATTGTCTTACTTACTCACACACTTTGTCCAAAAGACTTTTATTGCAAAAACTGTAATTGAAAAATGTGGAAGAGGATCAATGAAAAGGTTCAATGAAGAAAAAACAAAATCCCCATCTATATACATGTGGTGGAAAAAATAGTCCATATAAAAAATATAAAAAAAAAAGAAAGAGAAAAAGGTTTGGGATTCCCCAAATCAGTCTTCCCCAAAAAAGGGGGGGAGAGGGAGGAAACGGAAGGCGATTGTTACACTCGATTTATTCTCCTAGAAAACACACTAGGTTCACATCGACATTCAATCCTCTTGGGGATAAAGTGCTCAATTTTTGGATCCAATAAGTTTTCCTTTGGGCCAGTTTCTTTTCTCTATTCCCCCCTCTCCAATGGGGTTTAATATGTTCTAAACCTATACACCATAAAATTTTTAGAAAAAAGTTACAATGTAACAGAACAGAATGCATCTCTAAATTCTTCTTAATGTTATTAATATGTTCCAATAACCTAACTTTCAAACATCTTTTAGTACGACCCACATATTGACTGCCGCACGGACACTGCAGTAAGTATACCACATAGTCCGAGCGGCAGCCAATCTTGGACTGGATGGAAAAAGACTGCTTAGTCACAGAACTAACAAAATATGTGGTCTTGTCGGTATTGACTTGAGAACAGGCTTTACATTTTTACAACCTTTGAAACCTTTTGTAGACATCTTGTTTTTTTTACCACTCTTTAAAGCGTAACTTGGTGCCAACATATTTTTGAGATTTTTATTCTTCTTTTATATGATGGGTGGTTTGGTGGCTAAATAACTTTCCAAAATGGGATCCTTCAAAAGTATTGAAGGGGTTTTCAATCACAATTTTTCCCCCCCATAACCTATTTGGATTTTGCTTCCCAAGCACTACCAAGCCTCAATAAGCAAACCAGTAACCAACCTCATGCTGATAAGTTGCATTAACAACGAAACAGCTGTCCATGAGTAGTGTTGTCGCGAACCCGAAATTTTCGGTTCGCGAACGGCAAACGCGAACTTCCGCAAATGTTCGCGAACCGGCGAACCGCGCGAACCGCCATTGACTTCAATGGGCAGGCAAATTTTAAAACCAACAGGGACTCTTTCTGGTCACAATAGTGATGGAAAAGTTGTTTCAAGGGGACTAACACCTGGACTGTGGCATGCCAGAGGGGGATCCATGGTAAAACTCCCATGGAAAATTGCACAGTTGATGCAGAGTCTGCTTTTAATCCATAAAGGGCAGAAATCACCTAACATTGACACCTGTCCTCAAAGCCCAGCCCTGATACACACTGACACAGAGCAGAATAGAGACTGTTCCCCCTACATAGGGTCACTTGGCAGATATGGATTGACACCTATCCTAATGATCCCTGATACACACTGACACAGAGCAGAATAGGGACTGTTCCCCCTACATAGGGTCACTTGGCAGATATGGATTGACACCTATCCTAATGATCCCTGATACACACTGACACAGAGCAGAATAGAGACTGTTCACCGTCCACAGAGACCATGATACACACTGACACAGAGCAGAATAGAGACTGTTCCCCCTACATAGGGTCACTTGGCAGATATGGATTGACACCTATCCTAATGATCCCTGATACACACTGACACAGAGCAGAATAGGGACTGTTCCCCCTACATAGGGTCACTTGGCAGATATGGATTGACACCTATCCTAATGATCCCTGATACACACTGACACAGAGCAGAATAGAGACTGTTCACCGTCCACAGAGACCATGATACACACTGACACAGAGCAGAATAGAGACTGTTCCCCCTACATAGGGTCACTTGGCAGGTATGGATTGACGCCTGTCCTCAAAACCCCTGATACACACTGACACAGAGCAGAATAGGGACTGTTCCCCCTACATAGGGTCACTTGGCAGATATGGATTGACACCTGTCCTCAAAACCCCTGATACACACTGACACAGAGCAGAATAGGGACTGTTCCCCCTACATAGGGTCACTTGGCAGATATGGATTGACACCTGTCCTCAAAACCCCTGATACACACTGACACAGAGCAGAATAGGGACTGTTCCCCCTACATAGGGTCACTTGGCAGATATGGATTGACACCTGTCCTCAAAACCCCTGATACACACTGACACAGAGCAGAATAGGGACTGTTCCTCCTACATAGGGTCACTTGGCAGATATGGATTGACACCTGTCCTCAAAACCCCTGATACACACTGACACAGAGCAGAATAGGGACTGTTCCCCCTACATAGGGTCACTTGGCAGGTATGGATTGACACCTGTCCTCAAAGCCCCTGATACACACTGGGGGGAGCTACTGTCCTCCCCAACCCCTGCGCGGTGGGTGGGAGCCATAAATCACAATGGGGTGACCTACTGTCCTCCCCCCCTCGGCCCCCACCCCTGCGCGGGGGCATAAATCACAATGGGACGGACCTACTGATAGGAGTGGACTATTGTTCATATCAGTTTAATACCTTCCGCGTCTCCTATCAGTGGACGTGTAAATGGCAGAGATTTTTAATTGTTGAATCACCTCCCCTTTTTAGGCCAAGGTGGGAAGATGCTTAGACCACTGGTATATTGGTGCCATCTTGGAGGATTTTAATTTTTGGTTTAGTTTTTGAAGCCACAGTGCTGCACCAGTGGGCCTAAAAATTAGGCATGTACACATGCCTGAACAATTTGGTATTGTTGCAGCCGCTGCTGTAGCAGCGGCCAGAAAAATTGATGTTTGTTTCACAGGCAGAAAGTGCCCTAAAACATTTCGGCTTGAACCCTAGTTGGTGGCGGATAAGTCACGCAAGTCAAACGTCATTCAGAGCTAAAATACAGCAGCGTGTGGACCATTTTTAGCCCAAGGCAGCTCATCTCATCAGGCCTTTTTTAAGCGAATGTATCGCCCAGTGTCAGTCCCTTCGGGATCCATCCCTCATTCATCTTAATAAAGGTGAGGTAATCTAGACTTTTTTGACCTAGGCGACTTCTCTTCTCAGTGACAATACCTCCTGCTGCACTGAAGGTCCTTTCTGACAGGACACTTGAAGCGGGGCAGGCCAGAAGTTCTATCGCAAATTGGGATAGCTCAGGCCACAGGTCAAGCCTGCACACCCAGTAGTCAAGGAGTTCATCGCTCCTCAGAGTGTCGATATCTGCAGTTAAGGCGAGGTAGTCTGCTACCTGTCGGTCGAGTCGCTCTCTGAGGGTGGATCCCGAAGGGCTGTGGCGATGCATAGGACTTAAAAAGGTCCGCATGTCCTCCATCAACAACACGTCTTTAAAGCGTCCTGTCCTTGCCGGCGTGGTCGTGGGAGGAGGAGGAGGAGGATGACTTCCACCTCTCCCCCTGTTAGATTCCCGTTGTGCTGTGACATCACCCTTATACGCTGTGTAAAGCATACTTTTTAATTTATTTTGCAAATGCTGCATCCTTTCCGACTTGTTGTAATTGGGTAACATTTCCGCCACTTTCTGCTTATACCGGGGGTCTAGTAGCGTGGACACCCAGTACAGGTCGTTCTCCTTCAGCCTTTTTATACGAGGGTCTCTCAACAGGCAGGACAGCATGAAAGACCCCATTTGCACAAGGTTGGATGCCGAGCTACTCATTTCCCGTTCCTCCTCCTCACTGATGTCATTGAAGGTATGTTCTTCCCCCCAGTCACGTACAACACCACGGGTACCAGATAGGTGACAACGAGCACCCTGGGATGCCTGTTGTGTTTGGTCTTGCTCCTCCTCCTCCTCCTCAAAGCTACAATCCTCCTCTGACTCCTCTTCCTCACAATCCTCTTCCAGCGTTGCCGCAGGTCCAGCAAGCGATGCTGATAAGGCTGTTTCTGGTGGTGATAGTGACCACAACTCTTCCTCTTCCTCTTCACGCTCATCTACAGCCTGATCCAGCACTCTTCGCAGGGCACGCTCCATGAAGAAAACAAATAGTATGATGTCGCTGATGGTGCCTTCGGTGCGATTGACTTGGTTTGTCACCTCCTCAAAAGGACGCATGAGCCTACAGGCATTGCGCATGAGCGTCCAGTAACGTGGCAAAAAAAATCCCAGCTCCCCAGAGGCTGTCCTAGCACCCCGGTCATACAAATATTCATTAACAGCTTTTTCTTGTTGGAGCAGGCGGTCGAACATTAGGAGTGTTGAATTCCAACGTGTAGGGCTGTCGCAAATCAAGCGCCTCACTGGCATGTTGTTTCGCCGCTGGATATCGGCAAAGTGAGCCATGGCCGTGTAGGAACGCCTGAAATGGCCACACACCTTCCTGGCCTGCTTCAGGACGTCCTGTAAGCCTGTGTACTTATGCACAAAGCGTTGTACGATCAGATTACACACATGTGCCATGCACGGCACATGTGTCAACTTGCCCAACTTCAATGCCGCTATCAAATTTTTTCCGTTGTCACACACCACTTTGCCGATATCCAGTTGCTGCGGAGTCAGCCACTTTTCCACCTGTGCGTTCAGGGCGGACAGGAGTGCTATTCCGGTGTGACTCTCTGCTTTCAAGCAAGTCAAACCCAAGACGGCGTGACACTGCCGTATCCGGGATGTGGAATAGTACCTGGGGAGCTGGGGGGTGCCGTTGATGTGGAGCAAGAAGCAGCGGCACAAGAGGACTCAGCCGACGACGTTATGGAAGAGGATGGAGTAGGAGGAGTAGAGGACGTGGCAGCAAGACTGCCTGCAATTCGTGGCGGTGTCACCAACTCCTCTGCAATGCCACGCATTCCTTGCTTGTCAGCCGTCAGCAGGTTTACCCAATGCGCAGTGTAGGTGATATACCTGCCCTGACCATGCTTTGCAGACCAGGTATCAGTGGTCAGATGGACCCTTGCCCCAACACTGTGTGCCAGACATGCCATGACTTCCTTTTGCACAATCGAGTACAAGCTGGGGATTGCCTTTTGTGAAAAGAAATTCCGGCCGGGTACCTTCCACTGCGGTGTCCCAATAGCTACAAATTTTTTGAACGCCTCAGACTCAACCAGATTGTATGGTAAAAGCTGGCGGGCTAATAGTTCGGACAAGCCAGCTGTCAGACGCTGGGCAAGGGGGTGACTTGGTGACATTGGCTTCTTACGCTCAAACATGTCCTTGACAGACACATGACTGTGGGCAGATGAGCGGGAACTGCTCAAGGCGGGAGACGGAGTGGCGGATGGTTGAGAGGGGGCAAGAAGGACAGCAGTGGTTGACGTGGCTGAAGATGCTGGACCAGGAGGAGGATGGCGGCTTAGAGTAGGCGTGCTGCTTGTACTCATGTGTTGATCCCATAGGCGTTTGTGATGTGAGATCATGTGCCTACGCAAAGCAGTTGTACCTAGGTGGGTGTTGGACCTCCCACGACTCAGTTTCCTTTGGCACAGGTTGCAAATGGCATCGCTGTTGTCCGAGGCAGACACACAAAAAAAATGCCACACTGCTGAGCTCTGCAATGACGGCATTCTGGTGGTGGACACAGCATGCGTTGATTGGCGTGCTGTCGGGCTGACCCCGGGTGCCGATGCATGCTGTCTGACTGTGCCACTAGCTCCTTGCGACGACCCCCCCTGCTTCCAACTCGTCTCCTCCTCCTCCTCTCTGTCTCCCGATCTGAACTTTCGCCCTGTTCTTCTTCTTGCCGAGCGGGCACCCACGTGACATCCATGGATGCATCGTCATCATCAACCGCTTCGCTTGTATCTGACAACTCAGAAAAGGAAGCAGCAGCGGGTACAACATCATCATCATCACACCGTACCTCCATGTGTTTAATGCTGCCTGCCTGAGACATATCCCTGTTATCTACATCCTCTAGCAATAATGGTTGCACATCACTCATTTCTTCAAACGGGTGTGTGAATAACTCCTCTGACATACCAAGTAAAGCGGCTGTGGTGCTAGTTTTGGTGGTGGCGGCAGGCGGGTGAGTGCTATCTTGAGAGGTGCCTGAAGCTAAGCTGGAGGAGGATGGTGCGTCAAGGTTCCGAGCGGAGGCTGTACAAGATTGGGTGTCCTGTGTAAGCCAGTCAACTAAGTCCTCAGAACTTTTCAAGTTCAGGGTACGTGGCTTCTGAAAACTGGGCATTATTCTAGGACAAAAGGGAATCACAGCACCACGACCACGACGGCCCCTGCGGGGTGGCCTGCCTCTGCCTGTCATTTTTTTGGGGGTTAGTGGTACTATGCGTGCAAGCTACTGTGAGACCAGATATGATTGGCAATGTGAACTGTAACAGTTCTGCAGAGCACACACTGTAGGCCTGAGACACCCGCTTGAAGACAAGTAACTGCTATTCAATCTATAACAGTGAAAAACAAATTTTGGTTTTAAAAGCACGCTATAGAGACACCAAATATGATTGGCAACTGTCAAAGCACGCTGGAACAGGTCTACAGAGCACACGCTGAAGTAGGCCTGACACCCAGACGCTTGCAGACAACTAACTGATCTTCTATTACAGTGAAAAAAAATGATTTCTTTAAAATCTAAAGCTTAAGCTATTGTTAAAACAGATATGAGTGGTGGCACTGACTGTGCAAATGTGCAAGGCATCCAATCTGACACAGAAGCTGGCAGGCAGGCAACTGCTCTTCTATTACAGTGAAAACAAATTATTTATTTTAAATGTAAAGCTTAACCAATTGTTAAAACAGATATGAGTGGTGGCACTGGGCTAGTGGGCACAGTATCCAATGTGAACCTCACACAGAAGCTGGCAGGCAGGCAACTGCTCTTCTATTACAGTGGAAACAAAATTTTGGTTGTAAAAGCACGCTATAGAGAGACAAGATATGAGTGGCAACTGTCAAAGCACGCTGGCACAGGTCTGCAGAGCACACGCTGAAGTAGGCCTGAAACACAGACGCTTGCAGACAACTAACTGCTCTTGTATTACAGTGAAAAAAAAATATTTATTTTAAATCTAAAGCTTAACCAATTGTTAAAACAGATATGAGTGGTGGCACTGGGCTAGTGGGCACAGTATCCAATGTGAACCTCACACAGAAGCTGGCAGGCAGGCAACTGCTCTTCTATTACAGTGGAAACAAAATTTTGGTTGTAAAAGCACGCTATAGAGACACAAGATATGAGTGGCAACTGTCAAAGCACGCTGGCACAGGTCTGCAGAGCACACGCTGAAGTAGGCCTGAAACACAGACGCTTGCAGACAACTAACTGCTCTTCTATTACAGTGAAAAAAAAATATTTATTTTAAATCTAAAGCTTAACCAATTAATAAAACAGATATGAGTGGTGGCACTGGGCTAGTGGGCACAGTATCCAATGTGAACCTCACACAGAAGCTGGCAGGCAGGCAACTGCTCTTCTATTACAGTGAAAAAAATGATTTATTTAAAATCTAAAGCTTAACCAATTGTTAAAACAGATATGAGTGGTGGCACTGACTGTGCAAATGGGCAAGGCATCCAACCTCACACAGAAGCTGGCAGGCAGGCAACTGCTCTTCTATTACAGTGAAAAAAAAATTATTTATTTAAAATCTAAAGCTTAACCAATTGTTAAAACAGATATGAGTGGTGGCACTGACTGTGCAAATGGGCAAGGCATCCAACCTGACACAGAAGCTGGCAGGCAGGCAACTGCTCTTCTATTACAGTGAAAAAAAATTATTTATTTTAAATCTAAAGCTTAACCAATTGTTAAAACAGATATGAGTGGTGGCACTGACTGTGCAAATGGGCAAGGCATCCAACCTCACACAGAAGCTGGCAGGCAGGCAACTGCTCTTCTATTACAGTGAAAAAAAAATATTTATTTTAAATGTAAAGCTTAACCTATTGTTAAAACAGATATGAGTGGTGGCACTGGGCAAATAGGCACAGTATCCAATGTGAACCTCACACAGAAGCTGGCAGGCAGGCACCTGCAATTACATTACACAGGAAAAAAAAAAAAAAAAGCAGCCTGATGTTATAGCCCTAAAAAGGGCTTTTTGGGGTGCTGTCCTTACAGCAGAGATCAGATGAGTCCTTCAGGATTGTAGTGGACACTGAATACCCTAGCCTAGCTATCAATTTCCCTATCTAATCAGCAGCAGCTAAACTTTCCCTCCTCTCACTAAGCATGCATCTTCCGAATGAATCGAAAATGGATGCTGGGAGGGAGGTTGGAGGGTGTGGAAGGGAGGGAGTGCTGCTGATTGGCTGGATTGTGTCTGCTGACCGAGAGGCACAGGGTCAAAGTTTGCCCAATGATGACGAATAGGGGGCGGATTGAACTGCGCATGTGTCCGCCCGCCGCGGCGAACGCGAACACGCTAATTTCGCCGGGAACTGTTCGCCGGCGGACAGTTCGGTACATCACTATCCATGAGTGGTTCACTGGTTTTGCATCTTTTCCTAAGTTGTGTTCCAAGCTGTTGTATACAGCAAACACAGACTAAAAGGAATCCATGTTTAAAACGGAATGAGGCAAAAACGTGATTCTTTGTTAAACTAATTTGCATATGCCCACCCAGAATCCTTTGCGGTAGTAACATCACTGCAGATTTGGGAATTCTGTGGGAATAGCTAGTCTTATGGCTTGACTGGTGTGCAGATTTTTGTTTAACATTTTATTAACTATCTTTCTATCTAAAGATAGATAATCACTCATGAAAATAGATAACTCATTTGAAAAAGATGCTATTCCTATTTTGAAAGAATGGGTCAAATAATATACATATATTTAACAGTTGGTCACAATCATCTGATAATTCTTCATGTCACCATAGAATTATTAATGAATTGGATAGGTCTACAATACACCAACCTATCAAGAAAATCATCTCGAAACCTTCAGATATCTGTATCTAATTTTAGATTTGTAAAGAAAAAATATGTTTGCTTTAAAAGACATAATCAGAAACATATTACCAAAATTGATTTTATCTTTATTTTATATTTCTTAATTTTAATAAATACGGAAAATAAAAATATGTTGTTCATAACATTTAATACCAGAAAACTATCAAGGATTTAGTAAAAGTAACTATTTCTATATTATTATTTTAGATAAGGTTTATTTATTTTTTCATTTATTGTTTTTTTTTATCTTTTTGCAATTATTTATTAACAATCAGCTCATATGTCTGGAGACTTGAATGTGAATAACAAAATTACAAAGAATGACCTCCATCATTAATTAGTTTCATTTCCTGATCCATGTTTTCAAGAACTCAACTAGTCATAGTTCAATCACAGAAATCTGCAAGGGAACGTCTAAGAGACAATGATGCCTGTGTGTATAAAATGTAATGCAAGTACTATATTGTAGATTTGTGCATTTGGATTTGTCCAAAACACAATTTGTCTGAATTTTGGCCGATCGGATGTTTGGCTATTTCCATACCTCCAAAGCATCATGTAAACCATACAACCAAGCAAATGACAAGTGTGAATATCACGACTTACCTCTATCCCTTCGCTGTCCCAACGGCGTTCTTGTGCCATGACCACCTGAGTGCGCACATGCACAAATGAAAGGGGCGGGCTGCAACTTCCGAACCTTGATCCTAACACGCCTCCCAGGCAATGGTAGATGCTTGGGAGATGTGCACGGTCGATCCATGCCACTGGACAAAGCTATAGACACAGCTGGAACATATTAACTTTAACTACTCTCTCCATTGCAACCCTGTAAACTGACAGCTCCATACACCAATAGGGTGTTATGGAGGCTAGCTAGAATAGGTGTGTCTTACAACTGGCACCCTATTAATAAACAGAACAGCTGAGCCTTCATTGCTCAGTTTTTCTGTGCTTCTCTCCCTGTTACCTTGCTATATTGTTCCTGCTCTCCTGGATTTACCTGACTTCTGGCCTGTCTATTGTTTGTGAACCTGTGCTTTCTGAAATTTTACCTTAGATTGCCTGACCATGCCTCTGCCTTTCCCCTTATCAGACTTTGTTTGCCTTGGACTTTGTTTGTTATGCTTATTTTTGCAAGTACTGCATTTTGGGTTCCATAACCCAAAATTTGACAGTGAAGGCCAAATATGTGTGTTTAATTTGGTATTCAGAGTTCTGCCAATTATGTAATACGAAAGAGATGGTTGATGAGAAAAAAAGATAATTGCTGACTAGGGGACAGGCACTAAATATTGATTTTATTCAAAGATCAAAGGGAAAGTGACCTATAGAGGGGAAAAGTGGATGAGCAGTAAAAAGAAAACTATTTTTATACACACACACACACACACACATATATATATATATATATATATATGTATATATATATATATAAAATCCAAAGAAATGAGAGCACTCACTGGATTTAGAAAAATGTATATTTAAATACTAGGCAAACAAATCAACGTTTCGACCGTCAACGGTTGACGGTCGAAACGTTGATTTGTTTGCCTAGTATTTAAATATACATTTTTCTAAATCCAGTGAGTGCTCTCATTTCTTTGTATTCTATAGTTTGCACTGAGAATATATATATATATATATATATATATACACAAATATTTACAAATTTTTACAAATTCTGGCACTCTTCCCCCAAAAAAATCTTAGAAGAATTCAGACTAGACACAAAAATATTTATACTATATAGTATTTGTATTATGAATATATTTTGCAGTACAATGACTGACCCATTTTTGTGCCCTTGTGTCACGATCCCGGGGAACCCAACACGCTAACACACACACAGACACACACACAGAAAGTGTGCTGTACCGGTCCTTAGAGTGGCCGGGCTAAGCACACAAAGAATAGTCAGGAGACAAGCCGAGTAAGGGGAACCAGAAAACAGAATAACGAGAAACAAGCCGAGGTCAAAGGGTAGGAGAAAGTCACAAAGTCAGATATAACAAGCCAGAGGGTACGTAACCAGAAAGCACACGTTCACAATCGATACTATAAAGCAAAGACCACAACAGGGCACAGATAGACAGGAAAGGTAAGTATTTAAATCCTAGCCTGAATCCTGATTGGCTAACCACCAATCAGTATTAACAAACACACGTGGGGGATATCTATACCCCCCACTGTGTTTGTTGCACTGTAGCTTTAACGTCACGTGAGTGACCCCGGCGCTTAGATAATAGTGCCGGCTCCCAGCGTGCAGCGTTAGACATGCTGCCGCTGGGAGGAGGAGAGGAGGACGCGAGCGGCGTGTCAGGAGGAGAGGACGCCGCTCGCTTAACGGTAAGGGGAGAGGGGACCGCGGGCGGCGACGGACCGAGGGTGAGTGCTGCGAGAGGATTGCAGCCTCCCCTCACCGCTGCCCGCGGAGCCCTGACATAACCCCCCCTCGAAGGGGGCGGGAAGCCGAAGGCTTCAAAGGAAACCGCGCATGAAAGGAGCGGATCAAGGAGGGGGCGTCCAAGTCAGAGACAGAAACCTATGACCGCTCCTCCGGGCCATAACCCTTCCAATCAACCAGATACTGCAACCGACCTCGAGAGAAACGAGAATCAAGGAGAGCAGCCACCTCATATACGTCACTAGAGACCGCGCGGAGGGCATCGGAACGCCTGAGAGAGCCAGAGAACCGATTACAGAGCAAGGGCTTCAAAAGGGAGGTGTGAAAGGTGTTAGGTATGCGCATGGAAGGGGGCAAGGCCAGGGAGTAGGATACAGGATTCACCCTACGCAACACCTTATAGGGACCAAGGAACTTGGGCGCGAACTTCATCGAGGGAACCCTAAGGCGGAGATTCCTAGAGGACAACCAAACCCTATCACCCGGAGCATAAGAAGGAGCCGCACACCTACGACGATCAGCAAACCTCTTTTGAGTAGCAGCAGCACGACAAAGAGCAGCATGGACCTGATCCCACATCTTCCGTAAGGAGGCGAGGTGCTCGTCCAAAGCGGGCATTCCCTTGTCGGAGAATACACCGGGAAGGACAGCGGGTTGGAACCCATAAGCCACCATAAAAGGACTTACGCCAGTAGAAGAATGGGACACAGTGTTCCTGGCAAACTCAGCCCAGGGAAGGAGACGGGACCAGTTGTCCTGGTGTGCATTCGTGAAACAGCGTAAATACAACTCCACAGACTGATTTGCTCGTTCGGCAGCTCCATTAGATTGCGGATGATAGGAGGAAGTAAACGATAAGGAGACCCCCATCTCAGCACAAAAGCCTCTCCAAAACCGAGAGACAAACTGAGGGCCCCTGTCAGATACGATATCTTGTGGTATACCATGCAAGCGGAACACTTCTTTGGCAAACACCTGAGCCAACTGAACCGCAGAAGGTAGCTTCTTAAGCGGAATGAAGTGCGCCATTTTGGAGAACCTATCCGTTACAGTCAAAATTACTGTCTGCCCATCAGATGAAGGAAGATCCACAATAAAGTCCATGGATAAGTGTGTCCACGGTTTCTTGGGTACAGATAGGGGCATAAGGAGTCCCAGGGGTTTAACATTAGGGGACTTACACTGTGTACAGACACGGCAAGCCTGCACGTAATCTACCACGTCTTTTTTGAGTGAGGGCCACCAAAACTGTTGGAGAAGACCCTTGTAAGTCTTGGTAACCCCTGGATGACCAGCCGTTTTGGCTGTGTGAAATAAAGTCAACAACTTCTTTCTGTCTTTTACTTTCACGTACAGCTTACCAGTAGGGGTCTCAGAGGGTGCTTGGGGTTGGTATGACTTGATACCATCAAGAAAAAGAGACGAGATAACCAAACGGGTAGTAGCTATTATATTAGTTGTGGGTACAATGGGCTCAGGAGTGGAGGTAATAGAATCTACAGGTTCGTACTGGCGGGAGATGGCATCAGCCTTGACATTTCGATAACCAGGCCTGTATGTGATTATGTACTGAAAACGTGAGAGAAATAAAGACCATCTAGCCTGACGAGAGGATAACCTCTTAGCATCTGCGATATAGGATAGATTTTTATGATCGGTTATAACCAAAATCTTGTGTCTAGCTCCCTCTAACAAGTACCTCCATTCTTTAAATGCCATCACTATAGCTAATAATTCCCTGTTCCCAACGTCGTAATTCTTTTCAGACTCTGACAAGCGTTTTGAAAAGTAACCACAGGGAAGGAGGGGTTCGTCATACGATTGTCTTTGTGACAACACTGCTCCTATACCTGATTCAGAGGCGTCTACTTCCAGTACAAAGGGAAGGGAAGGATCAGGATGGTGTAACACAGGGGCAGTGGCAAATGCCTTTTTTAGAGTCTCGAAGGCCACAATAGCATTAGGATTCCAAACCCTGGGGTGTAAACCCTTTTTTGTCAGTTTAGTGATAGGGGAAATAATGGATGAGAAGTTTTTAACAAACTTTCTATAATAATTGGCAAACCCTATAAATCGCTGTATTGCCTTAAGTCCTTGGGGAAGGGGCCAGGACAGTATAGCTTCCAATTTTGAAGGATCCATGCTGAATCCTTGTTCAGAAATAACATAACCCAGGAATTGTACAGAGGTTTGGTCGAATAAGCATTTCTCTAATTTACAATAAAGACCATTCTGCAACAACCTTTTAAGCACCATCCTAACATGAGTATGATGTGTCTTCAAATCTGGAGAATATACAAGTATGTCATCTAGGTAGACTACAGCACAGACATGCAGTAGATCTCTAAGGACATCGTTTATGAGGTCCTGAAAAACGGCAGGAGCATTACACAATCCAAAAGGCATGACCAGATACTCGTAATGCCCACTACGCGTATTGAACGCCGTTTTCCATTCATCATTCTCCTTAATACGAACAAGGTTATAAGCCCCCCTGAGGTCTAGTTTAGTAAAATATCTAGAACCTTTGACACGATCAAACAATTCGGTAATGAGGGGAATCGGATAGGCATTTTTAATCGTTATATTGTTTAGGGCTCTGTAGTCTATACACGGTCTCAAATCGCCCTCCTTTTTTGCCACAAAAAAGAAACCAGCACCAGCAGGAGAGGAGGACCTTCTAATAAAACCTTTACTTAAGGCCTCTCGTATGTACTCCTCCATGACCTGGTTTTCTTTCTCAGAAAGAGGGTAGACCTTACCCCTAGGAGGCATAGTACCCGGTAATAGGTTTATGGCACAGTCATACTCACGGTGTGGGGGTAGCTTATCTGCCTCCCTTTTTTCGAAAACCAAAGCAAGGTCTGCATACACAGAAGGGACAGAAACAGAAAGCGGTTTAGCCGTGGGCACGTTAAGTAAACAAATGGGACGTACTTGGGCCATACAGTCTCGTTGACAAGATTCCCCCCAGGAGAGTATGTCTAAACAACCCCAATCAAGTACTGGGTTGTGTTTCACTAACCAGGGAAAACCCAGAACAATGGAAGCAGTAGGGGAGTCAATTATTTGGAAGGTTAACCTTTCCTTGTGTAAAGCACCCACACACATCTCTATATCTTGGGTCTCATGGGTCACCAGAGGTCTCTCAAGTGGTCTACCATCTATGGCCTCAACGGCCAAGGGTGTGGCCTTTTGGATCAAAGTCAAGGCTGCGGTTCTGGCAAAGGTCTCATCCATAAGGTTGTCAGCCGCACCTGAATCGATCAAGGCTTTAGTTGTTATGGTGGTTTTATTGACCAAAAGAGAGACCGTAATAAATGGTCTGGAGATGGACACATGAGGGGACAAAGTCATAACACCCGAGGCCGACCCCTCTCTAGGCCTTAGGTGCTGGAGTTTCCCTGTAATTTAGGGCATGTATTACAGTGGTGACCCCTCTTTCCACAATAGAGACATAACCCCTCCCTTCTACGATACGTTCTTTCAGCCTCAGTTAACCCCGTAGCACCCAATTGCATGGGTTCGGGGGATGGTTGCCTAGGAGCGGGTAACGCTAGTAATGCAGTACTGGGTAGAGCAGGTAACACCCGTGTATCCAGCCGTCTTTGACTACGTCTCTCTCTAATGCGGTTATCAATAAGGATTACATAGTCTATAATATCATCTAGAAGGACAGGCAGTTCCCTGGATGCTATTTCATCCAGTATGTAAGCGGCCAAACCCTCCTGAAAGGCTGTTACGAGGGCGTCGTTATTCCAAACCACTTCAGCTGCTAGAGTGCGGAATTCGATAGTATAATCCGCTACAGATCTGTTACCCTGTCGAACCCTAAGCAGAGCTTTGCCAGCAGAGGCAACCCTACCGGGTTGATCAAACGTGCGTTTGAATGCTGACAAAAAATCCGCAAAGGACATAGGAGACATATTTTCCCACATGGGGTTTGCCCATGCTAAAGCTCTCCCAGACAGGTGGTTTATCAAAAAGGCAATTTTGGATCTGTCGGTGGGATAGGAACGTGGATTCATCACCAGATGGATGTCAATTTGATTGAGGAAACCACGACACAATGCTGGGTCACCACTATAGCGCTGTGGCGGTGTCATATGGACTACATGGGCAGGAACGGGTACTGGAGTGGCAATGGGTTCGGACACAGCAGCAACCGCCTCCTGGACGGCAGGCTGCAGGTGTGCAGTACGAGCCAGTATGGTCTGCAAAGCTTGAGCAAACTGATCCATACGGTGGTCCAAGCCATCCATTCTAGCCTCCTGATTAACTAGGAGCTGTGGTATGTCAGCAGGTTCCATTATGGCCCTGTTGTAATGTCACGATCCCGGGGAACCCAACACGCTAACACACACACAGACACACACACAGAAAGTGTGCTGTACCGGTCCTTAGAGTGGCCGGGCTAAGCACACAAAGAATAGTCAGGAGACAAGCCGAGTAAGGGGAACCAGAAAACAGAATAACGAGAAACAAGCCGAGGTCAAAGGGTAGGAGAAAGTCACAAAGTCAGATATAACAAGCCAGAGGGTACGTAACCAGAAAGCACACGTTCACAATCGATACTATAAAGCAAAGACCACAACAGGGCACAGATAGACAGGAAAGGTAAGTATTTAAATCCTAGCCTGAATCCTGATTGGCTAACCACCAATCAGTATTAACAAACACACGTGGGGGATATCTATACCCCCCACTGTGTTTGTTGCACTGTAGCTTTAACGCCGGGTCACGTGAGTGACCCCGGCGCTTAGATAATAGTGCCGGCTCCCAGCGTGCAGCGTTAGACATGCTGCCGCTGGGAGGAGGAGAGGAGGACGCGAGCGGCGTGTCAGGAGGAGAGGATGCCGCTCGCTTAACGGTAAGGGGAGAGGGGACCCCGGGCGGCGACGGACCGAGGGTGAGTGCTGCGAGAGGATTGCAGCCTCCCCTCACCGCTGCCCGCGGAGCCCTGACACCTTGTTTATTTGGTCCCAATGTTTACATGGACAATATCTAGCCAAACCAAACAGTCACATGAACAAGTATTGGGGAAAATGATCTGACCAAACTGAACTTTCCTGCAAAGCACGTCTACTTTTTGTAGCGTAATACATTAGTTAATTAAGGAAAACTAAAACACATTCTCCACAACTCTGTCCAAAATAAGACTGGTATGGCTAGTCAGTTGGATATTACCATCATTATTCTGGGCTTGTACCCTTATTTAATCTGTCAATAAAAGCCTGCGGATTAAATAAGTTCCAATGCAATGTAGAAGCAAAACATGCGTTGGTCAGTTTGCTTGTCATTTTATTTCACTTGTTCAGTTTGAGCTAAATTGGTTTATGATTGAGGTGATTTGAATGGAGTTTCGATTTATCGATTTTAGCAATTAGGCATCAATTTAGAGGGAGGAATTTGTAGGTTGCCAAGAACATACAGGCAACGGAGTTATTTCACACAATGGGTTAATAATGACTTCAGGATTTTTTATAGAGGAACTGGTGTGTTCCTTGGGGTACCTTTGAGGTGTAGCCTAGGCTTTATTTACTCAGCTATCATATACTGAATGAATGAGAGAGATTTTATAGCCACCTATGTGAGAACTAATCCAGACAGTATAATATGATTCTTGCTGAACTTTCTGTTAATAGATTACTCTATTACTTGTATATGCAGGATTCTTTATAAACTGAATCTAGTTAGGCAGTATTTTCAATTCATAAGATCCTCTATAATGTTAATTTATAGTGACAAAAACAGAGAATATGAGGACTCAGAACAGACAAAAGCTTAGTAGAACTCAGTAGCTTGACCTTCGGTAAATTCCGCTCGGATCTCAAAATAGTTTGCTCACTTGTGCCATTACAGAGAGAACCAGTTCCAAGGCATATCAGACTAATCTCACCCATAAAGACAATCCAGAACCAAAATGCCAGCAAGCTCTCTCTGCACGAGAGTAGAGCCAAGCTAATGCATTGCAACAAAAGCAGAGAATATGAGAACAAAAGCTTAGAGGAACTTAGTAGTTTGCCCTTCATTCATGTATTCATTCATTTGCAGCAGCACAGATTTATTTATTTAATTTATGCATCCATTTTCTCTCTGGCACAGGCATAATAAAGCAATCTTTAGAGATGCTGTACCTTTTAATTTCCTCCAGCTGTTCAAAACTTGGTTAAGGAACATTATAGTGTTAGGAATGCACTATATTGCTAACACTATAGTGTTGGACTACATATTTAGGTCCCCAGACCACCTCAGAATGGAGTAAAAAAATGTTTAACTTACCTTTTCCCCAATCGCCGGTCTGGACTCACCAATGCTGGCCCTGCCGTCATGACTGAGATCATCAGTCTTGATGATCTCAGCAAATCCATTGGCATGCTATTGCACATATGAGGAGGCAAAACGCTGCGTTGCACAAATCATCATCTCCTCACATGGTTGGATTGAATCAATGCATCTCTATGCCGAGCGTGGAGACTCTGTATGTAGGTGCTGCACACAGTGCAGCACTGAAATAGTAAGTGAGTGCCACTAGAGGTGCTACTAGGCAGCAATGAAAACACTGCCCTTTCTCTTAAAAGGTAGCATTTACATTGCTGAGCCTGCAGGGATGTGCTTAGACAACAGAACCACAACATTACGCTGCAGTGGTTCTGATGACTATAGTGGCTATAGTGTCCATTTTACCTTACAACTTGTAGACACTTTGTATAGTTTAAGCGTGCTTTGTTTGATACTTTGTACATATTCTTTTTAGTGAAAATGGTGTTGCATCTACCTTTTACCAGATAGGAGGGTTAAAACTTTCCCTTTACTTTTGTTAATAAATTAACCCGTTAACGCCGTTACGGCGTTCCATGCCGTCCCCATTATAATGGGCTTTAAAGCCGTTGCGGCGGCATGGAACGCCGTAACGGCTTTGAGCCCCAGGAGGTAAGTTATACTTACCTCCGCCGCGATCCTCTTCTGGGGGGCTGCCTGACAGCCCAGGCAGCCCTCCCACGGCAAATGAGGCCCCCGGGGGCCATGTGATCGCTCTCAAAGAGCGATCACATGGCCCCCTATAGCTGGCTATGGATCTGCCTGCAGGGGGACTGTCTAAAATATCAGACAGTCCCCCTGCTGGTAAGAAAGTATAAAAAAAGAAATTAAACATGTTAAAAAATAAATTGAAAATATTTTTATATATATATAATATGTATATATATTATATATATAATATATATACATATTATATATATGTAACGTCATACAAAGTGTATTTTAATATTAATATAAGTATATATATTAGCATTAAAATACACTTAGAATGATGTTACATATATATAATATGTATATATATTATATATATAATAGATGTACATATATATTATATATATATATACGTATAATTAAAATAATAAATAAATAAAATAATAAAATAAATAAATAAAATATTGAAACAAAATTTAATATAAATTATATATTCATATGTAATTTCATTCTAACTGTATTTTGTTATTAATGTATATATATTGGTAACAAAATACACTTAGAATGGCATTCTATATATATCTATCTATATATAAAATACAAATAACCGCAAATATATATATATAGATAAATACATATAATTACATAAAAAATTACATTAGTATACACGTAGCATTTAAATACATATATATGTATATATATTAAAATTCTACATGTATATTTAAATAATCTTTTAACATAATTATGTGATTTGATTAATTAAAATTTGATTGACATGCCTGACAACACAGGGAGAAAGTGCAGAGAATTTAATTTGCAAGCACTATATTTGACCCTGTAATACTCCACGACACCATAAAACCTGTACATAGGGGGTACTGTTTTACTCGGGAGACTTCGCTGAACTCAAATATTAGTGTTTCAAACTGGTAAATTGTATTACAACGATGATATTTTAAGCAAAAGTGACGTTTTTTGAATTTTTTACAAACAAACGGCACTTTTATGGACTATATTATTGTTGTAATATGTTTTACCGTTTTAAAACACTAATATTTGTGTTTAGTGAAGTCTCCCGAGAATAACAGTACCCCCCATGTACAGGTTTTATGGTGTTTTGGAAAGTTAGAGAGTCACATATAAGGCTTGCGTTTCATTTTTTTCACATTGAAATTTGCTAGATTGGTTATGTTGCCTTTGAGAGCGTATGGTAGCCCAGGAATGAGAATTACCCCCATGATGGCATACCATTTGCAAAAGTAGACAACCCGAGGTATTGCAAGTGGGGTATGTCCAGTCTTTCTTAGTAGCCACTTAGTCACAAACACTGGCCAAATATTCGTTTTTTGCTTTTTTCACACAAAAACAAATATGAACGCTAACTTTGGCCAGTGTTTGTGACTAAGTGGCTACTAACAAAGACTAAACATACCCCACTTTCAATACCTTGGCTTGTCTACTTTTTCAAATGGTATGCCATTATGGGGGTAATTCTCATTCCTGGGCTACCACACCGTCTCAAAGGTAACATTACTAATCTGGCAAATTTCAATTTGAAAATGGAACGTTCTATATTTGACCCTGTAACTTTCCAAAACAACATAAAACCTGTTAATGGGGGGTACTGTTGTACTCGTGAGACATCGCTGATTACAAATATGTGCATTTTGTTGCAGTAAAACCTAACAGTATTATGACATTTACAGCTAAAATGTGAGGCGGAACTACACATTTTTAAAAAATAAATAAATTTCTCACAGTTTTTTTTATTTTATTCATAATAAATTATATTCCATATATGAATAGTTAATGGTAAATTAAAGCCCTGTTTCTCCTGAACAAAATGATATATAATAAGTGTGGGTGCATATAATATGAAAGAGGGGAACTACGGGTGAACAGACATATAGCGCAAATTCCAGTTTTTGTTTACGTTTTGTTTTGATCAGAACGTGCACTATTGACTCCGTCCTGAAGGGGTTAAGAAAGTAAAAATTAAGTTTTTTTTTAAATTGTGAAATGATTTAAAATAATAGTTTTGTATGGGGATACAAAAGAATAGAGGATTATTTTTTTGTCATGCAATTTCTCCTGAGCATGTATGCATGTTATCTGCTCAATCAGGATTAAAGGAGAAAAATATAAATAAAAAATAATGGTGACTGATAGCTTAAAAAAATAACTTTTTTTTTTTTTTTAATATACTCTCTTGAACTCTAAAATACTTATTGCTTCTGGTTCCTTTAAAAATATTATAAATAGTGATGTACCGAACTGTCCGCCGGCGGACAGTTCCCGGCGAAATTAGCTTGTTCGCGTTCGCCGCGGCGGGCGGACACATGCGCAGTTCGATCCGCCCCCTATTCGTCATCATTGGGCAAACTTTGACCCTGTGCCTCTCGGTCAGCAGACACATTACAGCCAATCAGCAGCACTCCCTCCCTTCCACACCCTCCAACCTCCATCCCAGCATCCATTTTCGATTCATTCGGAAGATGCATGCTTAGTGAGAGGAGGGAAAGTTTAGCTGCTGCTGATTACATAGGGAAATTGATAGCTAGGCTAGGGTATTCAGTGTCCACTACAATCCTGAAGGACTCATCTGATCTCTGCTGTAAGGACAGCACCCCAAAAAGCCCTTTTCAGGGCTAGAATATCAGGCTGTTTCTTTTTTTTTTTTTTTCCTGTGTAATGTAATTGCAGGTGCCTGCCTGCCAGCCTGTGTGTCAGGCTCACAGCATATACTGTGCCCACTTTCCCAGTGCCACCACTCATATCTGTTTTAACAATCGGTTAAGCTTTACATTTAAAATAAATTTTTTTTTTTCACTGTAATAGAAGAGCAGTTGCCTGCCTGCCAGCTTCTGTGTGAGGTTGGATGCCTTGCCCATTTGCACAGTCAGTGCCACCACTCATATCTGTTTTAACAATCGGTTAAGCTTTAGATTTAAAATAAATATTTTTTTTTCACTGTAATAGAAGAGCAGTTAGTTGTCTGCAAGCATCTGGGTGTCAGGCCTACTTCAGCGTGTGCCCTGCACAACCCTGCCAGCGTGCTTTGACAGTTGCCAATCATATCTGCTGTCTCTTTAGCGTGCTTTTACAAAGAAAAAAGGTTTCCAGTGTAAGCTAATAGCAGCCAGTCAGTGTCCTTCAAGCGGCTCTGTCAGGCCTTCCTTCAGCGTGTGCCCTGCACAACCCTGCCAGCGTACTTTGACAGTTGCCAATCATATCTGGTGTCTCTATAGCGTGCTTTTACAAAGAAAAAAGGTTTCCAGTGTAAGCTAATAGCAGCCAGTCAGTGTCCTTCAAGCGGCTCTGTCAGGCCTTCCTTCAGCGTGTGCCCTGCACAACCCTGCCAGCATGCTTTGACAGTTGCCAATCATATCTGGTGTCTCTTTAGCGTGCTTTTACAAAGAAAAAAGGTTTCCAGTGTAAGCTAATAGCAGCCAGTCAGTGTCCTTCAAGCGGCTCTGTCAGGCCTTCCTTCAGCGTGTGCCCTGCACAACCCTGCCAGCGTGCTTTTACAGTTGCCAATCATATCTGCTGTCTCTTTAGCGTGCTTTTACAAAGAAAAAAGGTTTCCAGTGTAAGCTAATAGCAGCCAGTCAGTGTCCTTCAAGCGGCTCTGTCAGGCCTTCCTTCAGTGTGTGCCCTGCACAACCCTGCCAGCGTACTTTGACAGTTGCCAATCATATCTGGTGTCTCTATAGCGTGCTTTTACAAAGAAAAAAGGTTTCCAGTGTAAGCTAATAGCAGCCAGTCAGTGTCCTTCAAGCGGCTCTGTCAGGCCTTCCTTCAGCGTGTGCCCTGCACAACACTGCCAGCGTGCTTTGACAGTTGCCAATCATATCTGGTGTCTCTTTAGCGTGCTTTTACAAAGAAAAAAGGTTTCCAGTGTAAGCTAATAGCAGCCAGTCAGTGTCCTTCAAGCGGCTCTGTCAGGCCTTCCTTCAGCGTGTGCCCTGCACAACACTGCCAGCGTGCTTTGACAGTTGCCAATCATATCTGGTGTCTCTTTAGCGTGCTTTTACAAAGAAAAAAGGTTTCCAGTGTAAGCTAATAGCAGCCAGTCAGTGTCCTTCAAGCGGCTCTGTCAGGCCTTCCTTCAGCGTGTGCCCTGCACAACCCTGCCAGCGTGCTTTGACAGTTGCCAATCATATCTGCTGTCTCTTTAGCGTGCTTTTACAAAGAAAAAAGGTTTCCAGTGTAAGCTAATAGCAGCCAGTCAGTGTCCTTCAAGCGGCTCTGTCAGGCCTTCCTTCAGCCTGTGCCCTGCACAACCCTGCCAGCGTACTTTGACAGTTGCCAATCATATCTGGTGTCTCTATAGCGTGCTTTTACAAAGAAAAAAGGTTTCCAGTGTAAGCTAATAGCAGCCAGTCAGTGTCCTTCAAGCGGCTCTGTCAGGCCTTCCTTCAGCGTGTGCCCTGCACAACACTGCCAGCGTGCTTTGACAGTTGCCAATCATATCTGGTGTCTCTTTAGCGTGCTTTTACAAAGAAAAAAGGTTTCCAGTGTAAGCTAATAGCAGCCAGTCAGTGTCCTTCAAGCGGCTCTGTCAGGCCTTCCATCAGCGTGTGCCCTGCACAACCCTGCCAGCGTGCTTTGACAGTTGCCAATCATATCTGGTGTCTCTTTAGCGTGCTTTTACAAAGAAAAAAGGTTTCCAGTGTAAGCTAATAGCAGCCAGTCAGTGTCCTTCAAGCGGCTCTGTCAGGCCTTCCATCAGCGTGTGCCCTGCACAACCCTGCCAGCGTGCTTTGACAGTTGCCAATCATATCTGGTGTCTCTTTAGCGTGCTTTTACAAAGAAAAAAGGTTTCCAGTGTAAGCTAATAGCAGCCAGTCAGTGTCCTTCAAGCGGCTCTGTCAGGCCTTCCTTCAGCGTGTGCCCTGCACAACCCTGCCAGCGTGCTTTGACAGTTGCCAATCATATCTGCTGTCTCTTTAGCGTGCTTTTACAAAGAAAAAAGGTTTCCAGTGTAAGCTAATAGCAGCCAGTCAGTGTCCTTCAAGCGGCTCTGTCAGGCCTTCCTTCAGCGTGTGCCCTGCACAACCCTGCCAGCGTACTTTGACAGTTGCCAATCATATCTGGTGTCTCTATAGCGTGCTTTTACAAAGAAAAAAGGTTTCCAGTGTAAGCTAATAGCAGCCAGTCAGTGTCCTTCAAGCGGCTCTGTCAGGCCTTCCTTCAGCGTGTGCCCTGCACAACACTGCCAGCGTGCTTTGACAGTTGCCCCTCATATCTGGTGTCTCTATAGCGTGCTTTTAAAACCAAAACTTTGTTTCCACTGTAATAGAAGAGCAGTTGCCTGCCTGCCAGCTTCTGTGTGAGTTTCACAGTGGATACTGTGCCCTCTTGCCCAGTGCCACCACTCATATCTGTTTTTTACAATAGCTTAAGCTTTAGATTTAAAATAAATAATTGTTTTCACTGTAATAGAAGAGCAGTTAGTTGTCTGCAAGCGTCTGGGTGTCAGGCCTACTTCAGCGTGTGCTCTGCAGACCTGTGCCAGTGTGCTTTGACAGTTGCCACTCATATCTTGTGTCTCTATAGCGTGCTTTTACAACCAAAATTTGTTTTTCACTGTTATAGATTGAATAGCAGTTACTTGTCTTCAAGCGGGTGTCTCAGGCCTACTTCAGCGTGTGCTCTGCAGCACTGTTCCAGTGCACATTGCCAATCATATCTGGTGTCTCTATAGCGTGCTTTTAAAAACAAAATTTGTTTTTCACTGTTATAGATTGAATAGCAGTTACTTGTCTTCAAGCGGGTGTCTCAGGCCTACTTCAGCGTGTGCTCTGCAGACCTGTGCCAGTGTGCTTTGACAGTTGCCACTCATATCTTGTGTCTCTATAGCGTGCTTTTACAACCAAAATTTGTTTTTCACTGTTATAGATTGAATAGCAGTTACTTGTCTTCAAGCGGGTGTCTCAGGTCTACAGTGTGTGCTCTGCAGAACTGTTACAGTTCACATTGCCAATCATATCTGGTTTCACAGTAGCTTGCACGCATAGTACCACTAATCCCCCAAAAAATGACAGGCAGAGGCAGGCCACCCCGCAGGGGCCGTCGTGGTCGTGGTGCTGTGATTCCCTTATGCCCTAGAATAATGCCCAGTTTTCAGAAGCCACGTACCCTGAACTTGAAAAGTTCTGAGGACATAGTTGACTGGCTAACACAGGACACCCAATCTTGTACAGCCTCCGCTCGGAACCTTGACGCACCATCCTCCTCCAGCTTAGCTTCAGGCACCTCTCAAGATAGCACTCACCCGCCTGCCGCCACCACCAAAACTAGCACCACAGCCGCTTTACTTGGTATGTCAAAGGAGTTATTCACACACCCGTTTGAAGAAATGAGTGATGCGCAACCATTATTGCTAGAGGATGTAGATAACAGGGATATGTCTCAGGCAGGCAGCATTAAACACATGGAGGTACGGTGTGATGATGATGATGTTGTACCCGCTGCTGCTTCCTTTTCTGAATTGTCAGATACAAACGAAGCGGTTGATGATGACGATGCGTCCATGGATGTCACGTGGGTGCCCGCTAGAAGAGAAGAAGAACAGGGCGAAAGTTCAGATGGGGAGACAGAGAGGAGGAGGAGGAGACCAGTTGGAAGCAGGGGGGGGTCGTCGCAAGGAGCTAGTGGCACAGTCAGACAGCATGCATCGGCACCCGGGGTCAGCCCGACAGCACGCCAATCAACGCATTCTGTGTCCACCACCAGAATGCCGTCATTGCAGAGCTCAGCAGTGTGGCATTTTTTTTGTGTGTCTGCCTCTGACAACAGCGATGCCATTTGCAACCTGTGCCAAAGGAAACTGAGTCGTGGGTTGTCCAACACCCACCTAGGTACAACTGCTTTGCGTAGGCATATGATCTCACATCACAAACGCCTATGGGATCAACACATGAGTACAAGCAGCACGCCTACTCTAAGCCGCCATCCTCCTCCTGGTCCAGCATCTTCAGCCACGTCAACCACTGCTGTCCTTCTTGCCCCCTCTCAACCATCCGCCACTCCGTCTCCCGCCTTGAGCAGTTCCCGCTCATCTGCCCACAGTCATGTGTCTGTCAAGGACATGTTTGAGCGTAAGAAGCCAATGTCACCAAGTCACCCCCTTGCCCAGCGTCTGACAGCTGGCTTGTCCGAACTATTAGCCCGCCAGCTTTTACCATACAATCTGGTTGAGTCTGAGGCGTTCAAAAAATTTGTAGCTATTGGGACACCGCAGTGGAAGGTACCCGGCCGGAATTTCTTTTCACAAAAGGCAATCCCCAACTTGTACTCGATTGTGCAAAAGGAAGTCATGGCATGTCTGGCACACAGTGTTGGGGCAAGGGTCCATCTGACCACTGATACCTGGTCTGCAAAGCATGGTCAAGGCAGGTATATCACCTACACTGCGCATTGGGTAAACCTGCTGACGGCTGACAAGCAAGGAATGCGTGGCATTGCAGAGGAGTTGGTGACACCGCCATGAATTGCAGGCAGTCCTGCTGCCACCTCCTCTACTCCTCCTACTCCATCCTCTTCCATAACCTCCTCGGCTGAGTCCTCTTGTGCCGCTGCTTCTTGCTCCACATCAACGGCACCCCCCCAGCTCCCCAGGTACTATTCCACATCCCGGATACGGCAGTGTCACGCCGTCTTGGGTTTGACTTGCTTGAAAGCAGAGAGTCACACCGGACAAGCACTCCTGTCCGCCCTGAACGCACAGGTGGAAAAGTGGCTGACTCCGCAGCAACTGGATATCGGCAAAGTGGTGTGTGACAACAGAAAAAATTTGATAGCGGCATTGAAGTTGTGCAAGTTGACACATGTGCCGTGCATGGCACATGTGTGTAATCTGATCGTACAACGCTTTGTGCATAAGTACACAGGCTTACAGGACGTCCTGAAGCAGGCCAGGAAGGTGTGTGGCCATTTCAGGCGTTCCTACACGGCCATGGCTCACTTTGCCGATATCCAGCGGCGAAACAACATGCCAGTGAGGCGCTTGATTTGCGACAGCCCTACACGTTGGAATTCAACACTCCTAATGTTCGACCGCCTGCTCCAACAAGAAAAAGCTGTTAATAAATATTTGTATGACCGGGGTGCTAGGACAGCCTCTGGGGAGCTGGGAATTTTTTTGCCACGTTACTGGACGCTCATGCGCAATGCCTGTAGGCTCATGCGTCCTTTTGAGGAGGTGACAAACCTAGTCAGTCGCACCGAAGGCACCATCAGCGACATCATACCATTTGTTTTCTTCATGGAGCGTGCCCTGCGAAGAGTGCTGGATCAGGCTGTAGATGAGCGTGAAGAGGAAGAGGAAGAGTTGTGGTCACCATCACCACCAGAAACAGCCTTATCAGCATCGCTTGCTGGACCTGCGGCAACGCTGGAAGAGGATTGTGAGGAAGAGGAGTCAGAGGAGGATTGTAGCTTTGAGGAGGAGGAGGAGGAGCAAGACCAAACACAACAGGCATCCCAGGGTGCTCGTTGTCACCTATCTGGTACCCGTGGTGTTGTACGTGGCTGGGGAGAAGAACATACCTTCAATGACATCAGTGAGGAGGAGGAACGGGAAATGAGTAGCTCGGCATCCAACCTTGTGCAAATGGGGTCTTTCATGCTGTCCTGCCTGTTGAGGGACCCTCATATAAAAAGGCTGAAGGAGAACGACCTGTACTGGGTGTCCACGCTACTAGACCCCCGGTGTAAGCAGAAAGTGGCGGAAATGTTACCCAATTACAACAAGTTGGAAAGGATGCAGCATTTGCAAAATAAATTAAAAAGTATGCTTTACACAGCGTATAAGGGTGATGTCACAGCACAACGGGAATCTAACAGGGGGAGAGGTGGAAGTCATCCTCCTCCTCCTCCTCCCACGACCACGCCGGCAAGGACAGGACGCTTTAAAGACGTGTTGTTGCTGGAGGACATGCGGACCTTTTTAAGTCCTATGCATCGCCACAGCCCTTCGGGATCCATCCTCAGAGAGCGACTCGACCGAGAGGTAGCAGACTACCTCGCCTTAACTGCAGATATCGACACTCTGAGGAGTGATGAACCCCTTGACTACTGGGTGTGCAGGCTTGACCTGTGGCCTGAGCTATCCCAATTTGCGATAGAACTTCTGGCCTGCCCCGCTTCAAGTGTCCTGTCAGAAAGGACCTTCAGTGCAGCAGGAGGTATTGTCACTGAGAAGAGAAGTCGCCTAGGTCAAAAAAGTCTAGATTACCTCACCTTTATTAAGATGAATGAGGGATGGATCCCGAAGGGACTGACACTGGGCGATACATTCGATTAAAAAAGGACTGATGAGATGAGCTGCCTTGGGCTAAAAATGGTCCACACGCTGCTGTATTTTAGCTCTGAATGACGTTTGACTTGCGTGACTTATCCGCCACCAACTAGGGTTCAAGCCGCCATGTTTTAGGGCACTTTCTGCCTGTGAAACAAACATCAGTTTTTCTGGCCGCTGCTACAGCAGCGGCTGCAACAATACCAAATTTTTCAGGCATGTGTACATACCTAATTTTTAGGCCCACTGGTGCAAGTGGACTGATTACAATTACAGGGCCTCTAAAGAGTCCTGTATTGTTATTTGTCGTCACTACCTTCCCGCGTCGGGAGTGGGTCATTTGCGCCCCTGCTGCCTTCCTTGCATGTGGTAGCTGTTTGTCAGGGATTTGTCAATCCATATCTGCCAAGTGACCCTATGTAGGGGTAACAGTCCCTATTCTGCTCTGTGTCAGTGTGTATCATGGTCTCTGTGGACAAGGAACAGTCTCTATTCTGCTCTGTGTCAGTGTGTATCAGGGGTTTTGAGGACAGGTGTCAATCCATATCTGCCAAGTGACCCTATGTATATCTGCTGTCAGTACACAGGAAAAGTTTAAATATTTCTTGTTCTACGTTCTCTGCAACTCCACGCACCGACTCATCCAATACGTGAAGATCTGGGGTTTCAATTACTCTCCTCAGTAGTGTATCAAACAGAGTCTGCACTGTGGTAACACGGACATCTTCAGGACATAACTCAACTATTTGCAGATAGGCAGTCTGCAGCTTCTCTTTTTCACCTGTTCTCTTCTTTCTCTTATGCGTATTCTTGTCTATATGCAGGTGGTCTCTTGCCTTTCTTTTAACCAATTCGTTCCTTCCATATGGTTTCAAAAGATCTCTGGCATCATTACTTTCAACGCAAATAACGTCATCATAGTTAGTCTCCTCATTATTCACCGGGAAGAGAGTGTTTGCACTGACTACCCAGAGCATGCTCTTGCCATTGCCTACTCCACCTTCAACGACAGGGTGCAAGTCCCAAGGAGAAGGATCATTCACTTTATTATCTGTCTTTATTTCACAAGTAGTGCCTGGAACATCCACATGGGTCACAAGATGTAAATCTGGACTAATGTCAACCCCAGGGTCTGGAAAATCTAAAGAGTCCTGTATTGTTATTTGTCGTCACTACCTTCCCGCGTCGGGAAGATTTCTTGCACAGGGCGCCCAAAGGCCTAAGGCTGGCCCTGCGCATGGGCCAGTGGCTCTGCACCAGACTTCCCTCCAATTGATCAAAGTTAAAGGATTTCAAGTGGACTGATTACAATCACGGGGCCTCTAAAGAGTCCTGTATTGTTATTTGTCGTCACTACCTTCCCGCGTCGGGAAGATTTCTTGCACAGGGCGCCCAAAGGCCTAAGGCTGGCCCTGCGCATGGGTCAGTGGCTCTGCACCAGACTTCCCTCCAATTGATCAAAGTTAAAGGATTTCAAGTGGACTGATTACAATCACAGGGCCTCTAAAGAGTCCTGTATTGTTATTTGTCGTCACTACCTTCCCGCGTCGGGAAGATTTCTTGCACAGGGCGCCCAAAGGCCTAAGGCTGGCCCTGTGCATGGGTCAGTGGCTCTGCACCAGACTTCCCTCCAATTGATCAAAGTTAAAGGATTTCAAGTGGACTGATTACAATCACAGGGCCTCTAAAGAGTCCTGTATTGTTATTTGTCGTCACTACCTTCCCGCGTCGGGAAGATTTCTTGCACAGGGCGCCCAAAGGCCTAAGGCTGGCCCTGCGCATGGGTCAGTGGCTCTGCACCAGACTTCCCTCCAATTGATCAAAGTTAAAGGATTTCAAGTGGACTGATTACAATCACAGGGCCTCTAAAGAGTCCTGTATTGTTATTTGTCGTCACTACCTTCCCGCGTCGGGAAGATTTCTTGCACAGGGCGCCCAAAGGCCTAAGGCTGGCCCTGCGCATGGGTCAGTGGCTCTGCGCCAGACTTCCCTCCAATTGATCAAAGTTAAAGGATTTCAAGTGGACTGATTACAATCACAGGGCCTCTAAAGAGTACTGTATTGTTATTTGTCGTCACTACCTTCCCGCGTTGGGAAGATTTCTTGCACAGGGCGCCCAAAGGCCTAAGGCTGGCCCTGTGCATGGGTCAGTGGCTCTGCACCAGACTTCCCTCCAATTGATCAAAGTTAAAGGATTTCAAGTGGACTGATTACAATCACAGGGCCTCTAAAGAGTCCTGTATTGTTATTTGTCGTCACTACCTTCCCGCGTCGGGAAGATTTCTTGCACAGGGCGCCCAAAGGCCTAAGGCTGGCCCTGCGCATGGGTCAGTGGCTCTTCACCAGACTTCCCTCCAATTGATCATAGTTAAAGGATTTCAAGTGGACTGATTACAATCACAGGGCCTCTAAAGAGTCCTGTATTGTTATTTGTCGTCACTACCTTCCCGCGTCGGGAAGATTTCTTGCACAGGGCGCCCAAAGGCCTAAGGCTGGCCCTGCGCATGGGTCAGTGGCTCTGCACCAGACTTCCCTCCAATTGATCAAAGTTAAAGGATTTCAAGTGGACTGATTACAATCACAGGGCCTCTAAAGAGTCCTGTATTGTTATTTGTCGTCACTACCTTCCCGCGTCGGGAAGATTTCTTGCACAGGGCGCCCAAAGGCCTAAGGCTGGCCCTGCGCATGGGTCAGTGGCTCTGCACCAGACTTCCCTCCAATTGATCAAAGTTAAAGGATTTCAAGTGGACTGATTACAATCACAGGGCCTCTAAAGAGTACTGTATTGTTATTTGTCGTCACTACCTTCCCGCGTCGGGAAGATTTCTTGCACAGGGCGCCCAAAGGCCTAAGGCTGGCCCTGTGCATGGGTCAATGGCTCTGCACCAGACTTCCCTCCAATTGATCAAAGTTAAAGGATTTCAAGTGGACTGATTACAATCACAGGGCCTCTAAAGAGTCCTGTATTGTTATTTGTCGTCACTACCTTCCCGCGTCGGGAGTGGGTCATTTGCGCCCCTGCTGCCTTCCTTGCATGTGGTAGCTGTTTGTCAGGGATTTGTCAATCCATATCTGCCAAGTGACCCTATGTAGGGGGAACAGTCCCTATTCTGCTCTGTGTCAGTGTGTATCATGGTCTCTGTGGACAAGGAACAGTCTCTATTCTGCTCTGTGTCAGTGTGTATCAGGGGTTTTGAGGACAGGTGTCAATCCATATCTGCCAAGTGACCCTATGTAGGGGGAACAGTCTCTATTCTGCTCTGTGTCAGTGTGTATCAGGGATCATTAGGACAGGTGTCAATCCATATCTGCCAAGTGACCCTATGTAGGAGGAACAGTCTCTATTCTGCTCTGTGTCAGTGTGTATCAGGGATCATTAGGACAGGTGTCAATCCATATCTGCCAAGTGACCCTATGTAGGAGGAACAGTCTCTATTCTGCTCTGTGTCAGTGTGTATCAGGGATCATTAGGACAGGTGTCAATCCATATCTGCCAAGTGACCCTATGTAAGAGGAACAGTCCCTATTCTGTTCTGTGTCAGTGTGTATCAGGGATCATTAGGACAGGTGTCAATCCATATCTGCCAAGTGACCCTATGTAGGAGGAACAGTCCCTATTCTGCTCTGTGTCAGTGTTTATCAGGGATCATTAGGACAGGTGTCAATCCATATCTGCCAAGTGACCCTATGTAGGGGGAACAGTCTCTATTCTGCTCTGTGTCAGTGTGTATCAGGGCTGGGCTTTGAGGACAGGTGTCAATGTTAGGTGATGTCTGCCCTTTATGGATTAAAAGCAGACTCTGCATCAACTGTGCAATTTTCCATGGGAGTTTTGCCATGGATCCCCCTCTGGCATGCCACAGATCAGGTGTTAGTCCCCTTGAAACAACTTTTCCATCACTATTGTGGCCAGAAAGAGTCCCTGTTGTTTTTAAAATTCGCCTGCCCATTGAAGTCAATGGCGGTTCGCGCGGTTCGCCGGTTCGCGAACATTTGCGGAAGTTCGCGTTCGCCGTTCGCGAACCGAAAATTCCGGGTTCGCGACAACACTAATTATAAACTATAGCTATAATAAAACAGACTAATCACATTGTTGACCCATGGAAAGATAACTATTATAGTCCAGTAAACTACAGTTTAGTTAATTGACTGTAAATATAACATATTATAAAATCTAATATGTGTTTTAATCATTCTAAGAATTTTTTTTGTAGCCATTTTTTTTGACTATATATATATATATATATATATATATATATATATATATATATTTTACATTGCTAAACACAAATACACATACCAATCACGCCATAATACTTGCTTTTCCCACAGAAATCTCACTTTAACAGTGCTCTCACTACTGCACTTATAGTTAAGTGTATAAAGTGGAATTATGAGGCAAAAATTTGGTTCTTTGTTGTTCATTTGCAGAGGCCTACCCAGAATCCCTTGCAGTAGTGAGAGCACTGTTAAAGTGAGATTTCTGTGGGAAAAGCAAATCTTATGGCTTGACTGGTGTATGTATCTGTGTTTAGCATTTAGCAGTGTATTAACTATCCACTTACTTCAGGTGGAAGGGGTTTTCATCCACACTTTTTTCCCCACCACAACTCTGTTGGTGTGTGTGTATATATATATATATATATTATTTTTTTTATTTTATTTTTATTTTTTTACTCTACTGGTACTTTACTTACCTTCATTGGCCTGTGCTAAACATTATACAATTGTCATGTAATTATTGTTGATTGAATTTCAGCTAATGGGCAAACACTATAGGAAAGGATAGCACACCACTGGCATTTTCAAATGATGATGGCATATGTAATGTTTTCATCATTAAAAGCAAGAAAGAAGAACATTGTGAATAAACTAACATTGCACAAAGAATTTCAGGTTCAAAAGTGCCAGTGAGAAAACAACATTTAATGTCTTGAATATTTTTACATGGATTATATTTAACCCCTTAATGATGAAAGATTGAATTATGCCATCATGGATGTCTTTCCTTTAAGAACCCAAGATGGAATGTTTCTGCCATGCATCATTTTTTATTATATTATGTTAAAAATTGAAGGAACCTGCACTTAGTTGTCATTCCAGGGTGCAAATCTGGACCTGAGGCTGGCAAACCTCAATATTAATACAAAAGCAAAAATGATCCAGGCACTCAAGGATGGTAAAATGGCAGATTTAATGATGGTCAGTGCATTAAGTAACAGCAGCTGTTACTTAATGCTCTGTTATTCTATTCATTTATGCTGTTGCATGCACCATTGTATCAGCAGGGTCTGTTTTGATACTGGTAACTGGTAACACACAGGCCAAATTTGATACCTGTGGCTCCCCTCTGATCCTTGGCGCCAGAATTAGTGGCCCTGCAATGACTGATGAGCTTTAAATAAACATGGCTAAATATCCTGGTTTAGCCATGGTTCTTAGTGACACCATTTCTAAAATCACAAGGAATTCTCTCAACTGATGCAGATGGTGATCAGTGATTGGCTACACAAGCTGTCTATTAGTAATCACAGTGGGAGATTGCAGACCCAGGGGGAACTTAAATCATATTGTGAAAGTTTGTCACAATAAGATTTAGCAGCCTAATACAGTCAAACTGCTATAATTCCCAAAATGAGACAACGGCCTATCAAGTCAATCTATAACAATTCTAACTATAAAAACTTAAATAGTCTAAACTCTTATATAGTATTACAGAGTGATAGGATGGTGGCATGTGTACTCAGAAGATATAGCTATACACATTTTGGAATTTTGAAAAGTAGACACATCGTGTTTAAAACTTACACATTAAAATGCCATGTTACATCTCTGTATAAAAAACACAAAACAAAAAACAAAACAACATTTTACTATAGTTTTTAGCAGAGATTGGTAGTTAAAAAGTGTTAATAACCTGTAATGCCTACTGTATGCACATTTATACTTTTGTGTGGGAATTTTCATTTCTGTGATTACTATAATATTTTAAAGAGACAACATAACAAATTCTAAAATAGTTCATTATTTAAAATTAGTATTTATAAAGAATCAACAAATTCTGACACACTATACAATAGGTGGATTAACAGACGAGCATTTGCAACAAGACATGTTGGCCACAAAATAAAAGAGTGTTGAGGGCCCTGATCATACAAACTTACATTGTATTTTTCTCCTTGTAACTTGTGAGTTGTAAGTGAGTTCATCATCATGTCATTCTGATTGACTCCAAAACATAAACTGGTTGAGAGCTAAATATATAATGACAGACTAGCATCTGAGGAGCTGCTATTCTATAGAAATGGAAAAGAAACGGGTATTTATGTTACATAGATTTACAAATCTGTTTATACAACTGCAATGTTGTAGGGAATACATGCATATGTTCATAAATGCAAATGAGAATTAAACATAAGACATTATTCTTATGTTATTATTTATATAGCGCCAACAAATTCCCCTGTGCTTTACAGTGGGTTAACGAACAAGCATGTTGAAGTAACCAGACTAGTTGGAACCACAGGAACAGAGGGGGTTGAGGGACCTACTCAATGAGCTAACATGCTTGAGGGAGTGACATAGACTGTTTTAGCACAAATAATTCATTAAAATGTATTTTATTATGCAATCCCTTAAAAATTATAGTGATTTTATAATCCGGTGAATATGATGATGCTGAATGTGGTTAATGCCCTCCATAGAAAACCATTGGATTCAATACAGGATTATTGTAGCATGGTCATTACTGTGCATAATCCTCTATGCTTTACTGTGAGGAGCATTGGATTGGACAGAGATCTTCATGTTTGACGAGAAGGTGGCTTGGACTGCAGGGATACTTTTTCAACATTGCGTTACAGGAAGATATTGTCGCAGCATTGGGCTACAGGTAAGTTAATTGTGTTACTGATACATTTTTAACAAATGGCGCCAGTTAGCTAAAAATATATATAAAACATAGTTTACTGTAAAAATAATGGCTTTTTCTAATGATTTGTGTTTTGTTGCAAAGCAATTTAATGTAGTAGAGAAACCTCTAAATGTAAAACAAATATCTTATAATAGAACCTTCAAGCTGCGTAATGTTTGGTGCATCGTTGAGGTATTGGGAGCTGTTTGCCAGTTATGTGTAAATTGGGAAAAACAAATAAACCAAAATGGACCAAAAATGGAACCTTTTCATCTTATAGAAACTTAACATCAGAGCAATAAGTAATAATAATACTAATAATACTATAAATATTTGTTGCGTGAAATCCCATATTTTCAAGACTAGCTTTGTATTTCAGTTTTGTTTTCGTATTTCACTTTATTTTACAAGCCATTATATCGGATATTACTGCATTCCATTACTTGAAATTGTCAGTTTTAAAGCACTTTAATTAATAGTTATAAATAAGATTTCAAAATAATTATGCAGCCTGGCATATCTGATCACTAAGCAAACACACAAACAGTTTAGCTTTTTGAACTGCAATTATAACAATTTTCAATTTTTTTCTCTTATCATAAATCCAGTTTTGTCTTTACTTTATCGATTTTTTTCTCTACACTGTAAGAAAAGTCTGTGTGGGCATCAGTAGAAACAAAGCAAAACAAATATATTTAAGCAAAGGAGAGGGAAGCTGTTAAACAAACATGTAGAAATAGTGATTTTGCTTAAATGCTATTAGTAATTTTACCCAAGTGCTGTTAGTTTCAGGGTCAGTATTCAAGAAGAGAGACTGAGTTTAACAAATTATTACTATTCAGTTTTGTAAAATGAAGAATTATATTTAAAAGCATAAATGCATGGTCCAGGTTTTAGTTGTCAATGTTTCTTAATGCACTATGAAGATACACTATGAAAATAATGCATTTATAAAATAATAAAAATACCAGTATTGAAAAAAAAAATCTTTGCATTTTATAATTAGCAGCGAATTCTTTTCTCCAGGGTCCTTGGAGTAGTTGAGTATTCAAATCGTTGACACTCCTATCGTCTCTCCAATTTAATAAGTATGTAGCCCAATACCATTCACATACCTTTAACCCCTTTAACCCCTTATGTGTGACATGCCATGATTCCCTTTTATTCCAGAAGTTAAATATATTTGTGAATGAATCTTTCTTTAACATATATTTCTTTATTATAATTAGTATTATTGACATTTATATCATGCCAAAAGATTCCGTTGCGCTTTACAATATTATGAGTGGGGGGATTTAACTTTAAATAGGACAATTACAAGAAAACATACAGGAACAATAAGCTGATAAACAGTTATATATATATATAAGATTCCAAAATACTAGTGTACACCGTATCATGTACAGTGTGTAAAAAAGGTTGCTAAATTGGAGAAACTAGAGTTAAGCTCGTCTCAGAATGAATCTACAAAGACACTCAATCAAGAACCACAAGGAAAGCGGATATTGTACCCCTGCTGGTCATCACTTGACCCAGACTGGTCACTACATCCAAAACCTCAGGATTAAAGTACCTAAATCATTTGCATTTGGCTTATCCCTCCTCGAACATCAACCCTGTTACATACATATATGCAGCTATATATTTGCTTGCTATTTATGACACCCCACTCAGCCCCCTTCCCTCCACTTTTCTACCATCAGTTGTTTTAAGTGTTAAACTTTATCAGAATAATCAGTATTGCTTCAGACCTGAGGAAGAGAGGAAAACTCTTGAAAACTTGTCTTTGAAATATTATGTTAGTTCAATAAAAAAGGTATAATTGCATCCTGCAATACTCTGGTATTTTGGCATCTTGTTTATTAGACTAATATGGCTAATGCAATCTGCACTATATATATATATATATATATATATATATACGTAAACTCATTCAATTATATCAATTTATGATTACAGCACTCGTAATAGTACTATTTTCATAAAAATAAATAATAATATCAAGAAGTCTTACTAGGAAATAAATTTGCTCTACCTTATAGCAGCAAAATAATGTTATTGACTGGGCTATTTAAATGTTAATGCAAGTGTCATTATCCTCACAGGCAATTTTACCAAGTCACATGATTTTGTAGAGTGACATATGACAGAATCTGTCCAGACTACATTTTTAAGATTGAACAAGCATTTATAAAGGCTTTTTTTTTTTATAGGAGAACACTCTGATTGGTTGGCTTGTAAGCTAACACATTATAATGCTATAACAAGTAACTATCCCTTCTCATGAGACTTGCCTGGAAATATGTTTTTGCTGAGACTAGTGGAAGGACTGTATCATTGTATTAAAACCACTACATAATGCTATAGTGATTCTGGTGCTTTAAATGTCCCTTTAAAATACTTCATTTCATTACACCATAGTGTAAGCGGGGACTAATCAAAGAACTGTGGTGTATGAGTTTTGTAAACAACCCCCATGAATCTGTGGTGCATAGAACAGTGGTTACTTTTATGTGTCACTTTCCACCCACTCATCCCTTTTAGTGTCTCGCCTGACCCTTCTTGTGTGTATCACCTAAACCTCCATTTTTAACCCCTCTTACTTCTTATCCATCTCTTATCCCCCCCCCCATTACCTCTTAACTTTTTTTTTGTCCCTCAACAAACATACACAGTGACATGCACACATGCATAGGTATGCAATAATATGTGGAAAAAAAAAAAAGAACTGAATTGACCAGAGATTTTGGTAGTGAATCCTAGTTTAAAATAAAACATTCAGTGTCTCCACCCTCTGCATGGAGACACTAAACTTTCCTCATTGATTCAATGCATCTCTCTGAGAAGATGCTGATTGGCCAGGGCTGTGTTTGGCTTGTGCTGGCTCTGCCCCTTATCCACCTCTTTGACAAGCTCAGCCAATTCAATGTTTTCCTATGGAAAAAGCATTGTGATTTGTTAGATCATAACTCAGCCAAACAGGCAGATCAAGGGCAGAGCCTGAAGCAACAGACTGAAATAAAGGTAAGATGTTGCTATATTTAGGAGGGCAAAGAGGTCAGGGGGTCTAGATGGTGTTTTTAACACTACAGAGTCAGGAATACAGGCACACACATATTCTATGTCACATACAGTCACATACTTCCAATCACACACAGCCACATGCACAAAGACATACAGTAAGACAATCAGATGTGCATAGTCACACTGTCAGTTGCACATAGTCACATACAAGCACATGCACTCAAACACATACTGTCAAACAAAGACACAAACACCCACAATTACAGGCACATAATCATGCACACCATCATAGGCACACAGTCAAACACAATCACAGCCACACATATAAGCAAACATACTCACACATATATGTAGTAACAACCCCTGGATGTTGGGCTAAGGTAACATCCCCAGGACGTACTTGGAAACCAGAGTAATCTGAATGTACATTTCCTGGTTAAATACTTTGTTATTATTATATATACACATTCTCACAGGCACACACACTCACACAGAGTTACAGGCAGACAGGCAAGTCATCAAACCAAGCCAAAAGAGGAGCGGACTCAGCGGTGGTTGGAATTTAAAGTATCTATTGTCTTGTGGTGGGTGATCAGGCTGCTTCCCCCTTGGCATGGCTCCCATGCAGTTGCCATGCTGCAAATAGTATAACAAAATATTTAGTCCAGGCATTCAGGATCACTTGTGCAGCAGTTTTAGTAAGACAAGATAAACATGCAACATTTCAAACTTGAAAAAGATCTCAGTTAAGATCAAAACATTGCATGTTTATCCTTTCTTTCCAATAAAACTTCTGCACAAGTGATCCTGAGTGCCTGGACTATATTTTTTGTTTTATCATTGGAGTGGGGTTAGCCAGCCCCAGGTCTGGATGCACCAGGACCAGTATGAAATAAGAGTGCAGATTCCTCCTTCTGTTTGTTCAGTAATGCTACAAAGAGAGACCAGTGGGATGGAGGAGCTATATCCACCTGTCAGCAATGGCTTGGTATGCTACTGGCAGAGAATAAGTGTATACATCTACTAATGTTCCCTAAGATTTGTATACCCACTGTGCAGTGAGATGTCAGTAAAACAAGATAGTAGATGGAATTGCATGTGTACTTAATTTCTTGCAGTCCAGTCCCAGAGGAATACTTAGTACATTGGCTACTAATAAAGACATATTCTCTAGTTATAGCACAACCTATGAGGATGCAATAACGCCGGAACCCATAGTGACATCAGAACAGAATAACGTCATGTGTGGAAGAAGGCACTGGAAATGACGAACACACAAAAGAAAAAAAAAGGGCATGGAGGAAGGATAAGAAATGCGCTAACTGTCTATAAATTCAGGAAGGAACAACATGAATTACACTTTGGGAAAAGACCAGAATGTAGAAACTCATCAGTGCTTATATATTTATGTTTTTAACCCCTTAAGGAAGGCGGGCGTGCTATGCCGTCCTTGGGGACCGGGCTCTAAACGCCGGCGGGCAGCATAGCACGTCCCCGCCATCCTATTCACTTAACTGATCACTGGCGATCCCACGATCACGATGGGGGGACTTGCCTGGCATCCCAAGCAGTCCCCTTGTGGCTGATTCGGCCCCCCAGGTCTGTTACATAGTTATATAGTTACATAGATGAAAAGAGACTTGCGTCCATTAAGTTCAGCCTTCCACACATTTGTTTTTTTGCTGTTGATCCAAAAGAAGGCAAAAAAACCCAGTTTGAAGCACTTCCAATTTTGCAACAAGCTAGGAAAAAAATTCCTTCTTAACACCACAATGGCTGTCAGATTTATCCTTGGATCAAGCAGTTATTACCTTACATTGAAAGATTATATCCTTGAATATTCTGTTTTTGCAAGTATGCATCTAGTAGCTGTTTGAACATCTGTATGGACTCTGAAAAAATCACTTCTTCAGGCAGAGAATTCCACATCCTTATTGTTCTTACAGTAAAAAAAGCTTTCCTTTGCTTTAGACTAAATCTTCTTTCTTCCAGTCTAAACGCATGACCTCATGTCCTGGTTTGTCCGGTTTGTGAATAGATTTCCACACAATGGTTTGCATTGGCCCCGAATATATTTGTATCATGTTATCATATCCCCTCTCAGGTGACATTTTTCTAAACTAAATAGTTTTAAATTTGTTAACCTTTCTTCATAGCTGATATGTTCCATTCCTTTAATTAATTTTGTAGCCCGCCTCTGCACTTTTTCTAGTGCCGTAATATCCTTCTTTAGAACAGGTGCCCAAAATTGCACAGCATATTCAATATGTGGTCTTACCAGTGATTTATAAAGAGGCAAAATTATATTCTCGTCCCGAGAATGAATGCCCTTTTTCAAATATGACAATACCTTACTGGCCTTGGCCACTGCTGATTGACATTGCACATTGTTGCATAGTTTGTTGTCTATAACAATTCCCAAGTCATTTTCATGTGTTGTTATCCCTAATTCACTTCCATTAAGGGTATACAGGGTATAATCTTATGTATGCTTGTGTATTCTTTACGCCAGAGTGCATAACTTTGCATTTCTCAACATTAAATTTCATCTGCCATTTGAGTGCCCAGTCCCCCAGTCTATCTAAATCCCTCTGCAGTAATATCTTGCTCACATTGTATTATTTTACAGAGTTTTGTGTCATGTGCAAACACTGAAACATGACTTTCAATGCTGTCTTCAAGATCATTTATACACATGTTAAATAGAAGGGGTCCCAGAACAGACCCCTGAGGGACACCACTTTCCACCTCTGTCCAGCTTGAAAATTTACCATTATTGACACTTTAAGCCAATGTTCTATCCAAGAACAAGCATTTTCATCTAGACCAATTTCCTTGAGTTTGCACACTAATTTATTGTGTGGAACTGTATCAAATGCCTTGGCAAAGTCCAAATAGATCACATCCACTGCAACACCCTGATCTATACTATACAACTTACTTCTTCGTAGAATGCAATCAAGTTAGTTTGGCATGACCTGTGCTTCATAAAACCGTGCTGATTTTTGCTGTTAACCATGTTCTTTTCAAGGAATTCTTGAATATTATCCCTTAACAACCTTTCAAATATTTTCCCAGCCACAGAAATTAAGCTCACAGGTCTATAATTTCCAGGCAAGGATTTTAAACCCTTTTTGAATTTAGGAACCACATCTGCTTTCCTCCAATCCTCCGGAACAGTTCCTGAAAGAAAAGAATCTTGAAAGATTAAAACAGAGGTTCACTTATTTCTACACTTAGTACCTTAAGTACTATTTTGAAAGTTTTTAGTAGCAATCATTTGCACATCTGTTGCCATGGGTTCTTCCTTAATATATACGGAGGAGAAATAGTTATTTAAAATTCCTGCCTTTTCCTGGTCTTCATTAATTAACACCCCCGTTTCAGTTTTTAGTGTACCTACACTTTCATTTTTTTTTTTTTTTTTTTTTAGAATTAGTGTACTTGAAAAATGGTTTGGGTTGGTTTTGCTCTCTTTAGCTATCATTTTTTCATTTTGAAGTTTAGAAAATCTAATCACCTTTTTGCATGCACGAGGACCTCAAGATCACATGGACGGAATAGCCGTTCATAGCAGTGCCAGCAGGGGGAGTGCCTAGAATGACAGGTAATCCCCCTGCTGTCTGTAATAAAGTTAAATAAAGTTTAAACACAATTTAAAATTAAATAATATATACTTAGATCAAATATATATATATATATATATATATTATACAAACGAAGTGTATATATATATATATATATATATATATATATATATATGATCAAAGTTTATAAATACACTTACACATACATAAACATACACTGGCTACATGCATTTTAATGTAAACACAGAAAAAAACACAGAAAGCTAATAAGTATATATATATATATATATATATATATATATATATATATATATATATATATATATATATATATATATATAATTAGGATTATATATATATAATATAAAATAAATAAATGCATTAAAAATGAAAAAAATATAATAATTATAAATAAATAATTAAAAAAAGATATATGTGTAATTTCATTCTAACTGTATTTTGATATTAATATATATATATATATATATATATATATATATATATATATATATATATATATATATAAATATATATATATATACATCTATACATCTATATACATAAATATATATGTATATATCACTATATATATACCTATATATAAATAAAAATTATTATACAAAATTATATATACCTATATATGATAACACTGGCAGAAAGTCCAGAGAATTTAATTTGCTAGCACTATAGTTAACCCTGTAACTTTCCAAGACACCATAAAACCTGTACATGGGGGGTATTGTTTAACTTAGGAGACTTTGCTGAACACAAATATTATTGTTTCAAAACAGTAAAATGTTGTCGTCAGTGAAAGTGAAGTTTTTTTTGCATTTTCCACACACACATGACACTCACACTGGTGATATAATTGTTGTTATATGTTTTACTGTTTTGAAACACAAATTTTTGTGTCAAGCGAAGTCTTCTGAGTATAACAGTACCCCTCATGTACAGGCTATATGGTGTTTTCAAAAGTTACAAAGTCAAATATATGGCTTGCATTTCAGTTTTTTCACATTGAAATTCTCCAGATTGGTTATGTTGCCTTTGAGAGCTTATGGTAGCCCAGGAATGAAAATTACCCCCATGATGGCATACCATTACCCCTTTAGGGTTAGGGCTAGGGTTAGGGGTAAGGGTAAAGTTAGGGGTAGAGTTAAGGGTAGGGGTAGGGTTAGGGGTAGAGTTAGGGGTAGGGGTAGGGTTAGTGTTAGGGTTAGGGTTAGGGTTAGGGGTAGGGTTAGGGTTATGGAATTGCCAAAGTCCCGAATTCCCAAAGTCCCGAATTGCCGAAGTCCTTAATCTCGCAAGTGCCAACTCGATTTTCTTGCCCACGCACATTCCTGTTAAATATGTAGCCTCTTTGCCTATGAAACCACTAAACATAGGTGGATATTCTGAGTTTCATTCTTCAATTTTTGCTTAGACTTATGTTAAGTCAGTAGTCAAACAGTTCCTGTACTTTGAATAGTCAAAGTTCCGTAACCACTGGAGCTTGCCTGGCACCCTCCCACTGTGCGTAGTCGAACCAATTAAGAATGGTTTGAATTTTTCTTTGGGTCCCCTGGGTGCCACTACCCTCCTCTACTGATCAGTTAGAGCCAAAAGCTCTTCTGTTACACATTAATCACATTGCCCCATTTTTTCCTTTCTCAATAACAGTAAAATAATGTGACAACTTGATTTCTGAAAGTCTGGTTGTAGTGGTTTTAGTTCTTGCTGTGCTCTTTTAAGTGCTTAGCTCCAAATTTGCCTCTGACCTGCTTTTAAGAAAGGGCAATTTGGCATGACATTCAGGGATTTATTCTGGGGTTTGTAATTCAAAGTCAAATTTGGACAGTAGTAGTTTTTCTCTGATAAAAAGGGAAACTTGTAGTCTTCGCATTAACCCAATAGAGCATCTCCTATATAAGTTGCATTATTGTGTCTTGTAGAACAAAAGCTCACATGCTACTTTTTAAGCAAATCATTTGTAACATAAATATAAATTAATTTTAAAAAATCAAAAATATACATATTTCATTAAAGTTGGTATATATATATATATATATATATATATATGTTATGTGTTAACAGAGAACGAAAAATGGTGGTCGTTAAAATATTTTATCCTTCTGCCTCCTGTAATATAGTTTTGGGAAATTCCATATTTTGGAGCAATTAATAGATTTTCCTCTTTGTTACTTGTTTTAGAGGGGAAAATGTGCTTCTTTGACATTTGATGACATTGGAATATGTGAACATTTAAAAAATTGAATGGACCTTTGTCAGAGCACCAAGTCTTTGTATTTGTGATAACAGTGTATTTTTTGTGTAAAATACTTGAATACATATTAATCTCATGCCCTTTTGTGAACCATTGGCAATGATATTTTGTGGACTTATCAAGTAGTAAAGCAATTGAATAAGAAAGATAAACTTTGAATGACAAGTTACAAAGCATTTCCTGGCTACATGATATGAATGATCTCTTTGTAGGGAGCTTTTTTTTTACCACTATAAATGTTTTTAACCATACGCATGATCCTTTTTCTGCATTTTGAGATATTTCAAATTAAATTAAATGTGCAATGCATATGTCCATGTGGTTTAGACATATTTACATATTGTTGTGTTGTATGTAGATAACATATGAAATAAAGAGGTTATTGAAGTGAAATATGACTGATGCTAAAAGCGTAATACAAACAGAAACAAAATAAGGAAATGTTCTCTAACTTTAATGAACTGCAGATATTTGCATCATGTATATCATAAACTATATAAACAGCAATAACAAACTGCTACAATTCTGACTGAATTGCAAACAGCAATGGAAAAAACAGAATCATATTTGCCTAAACGGTACTGGTATGCAAGATCTACTCTTTAAATTCTATAAAAAAAAAAAAAAGAAAACAATGGCAATAATGAAGCTCTGAATATTTACTTATGAGGTAAAATACTGAGTGAAAATAAATTATTATAAAAATGTTTACATATTTTCCTTTTGGACAATATATCAAGAAGTAAGAACACATGTAAATAGATGTGCCTTTATTTAGGTCTGATTGTAAATATGCAATTCCATTCTGAATGTCATTGTTTCAGCGTGATAAACTTCCTTTCCCTCCCGCTATGGTATTTTGTTGCATGCAATGAAAGGAATTCATGACTTATAAAATTTCCTCTCAATCTTGGGCTTGGGTATTCCATCTGTCTGAGTAACTTCCTCTCTTCCTTTGCATAACAAAAAAAGGTAAATTAGGACATATGCTTCTGATGTCATGATTTTTATAAGTATTTTCACAAATTCAGTACAAAATATATCTGAAGTCATACTTAAAGAAAATTCCATCTAGTCATGCTTGAGGTCTTATTGTTGAACATCATTCAACGTTATCATATCTGGTTGGTCAGAATCACCCAGTTAGCATCAAAATAGTTTCTGGAAAGAGATTCATGACTGTGTTAATTGGGAATAATTAATCTCATAACTTGCATTTTTTTTAAATGTATTTTCATATCATATATTGGATTATCTTGGTTCTTAATATTTAAACAAAAAATATTTTATAATAATTATTATAACACTAATTCTAAAGCTCCAAGAAAGACAGAGAAGAGCATAACCAATGATGTATAAACCTGAACTGCATAAAATATGGAGTGACACAATAAAATTTATTTACTTTATAAGAGGGAGTGTGAAATAAAATCATTTCTAGATAATAGCTTGTAACTTGTAAAATATAAAACAAAATAAACAATTCTATGCACCACAGTCATCTTTCTAAGATCACCTGTATATTTTTAGAATCAGTATTTTTTTTTTATTCTTTATTTTTGTTGTGCAGAGGTGTACAAACAGTTATGTCATGACACAACAGCAGTTGACACAAACAACTTAATACATGGCTTACATATGATATGGTTTTCAGATAAAACTTGCACAGTTTTTTAAAGGTATAGTGTGAGATGAGGGAAAACATTGCACATTTATATATTATGTAGTTAGCAAAGTAACTTAGTGTCGGTCGCTGCTGCTCAGTATGCAATGAACACAATAAAATAATAAATCTTTAGCTAAACAGGCTATTAGAGGAACTTACTACTGTATATCAATCTAAGTGTTGCCAAAGTTAATAATCAATGTTGTGGTGCCTGTGAAGCAGATTGTTAGGTTAACAGTGATACTTATTTTTTATTTTTCCTGTTACTGTGCAAGCATTAACAACCAGCTCATGTTGTCACGACAGCAGTCACAAGCACATTATCATCATACAGTTCTTAACATGGCAGGTAGAGGGTCTGCACACTTTTATAGTATGGAGCAGAGTAATCGCATAGTCAGCATGAGTAAAAAAATAAAAATTAAATAAAAATAGTAAAAAATAAAATAATGAAAATTAATAACAACAGAGACTGGAACGAACATTTGTTAACAGAGGGTATACACAGGACGAGCTATGCTCCATTCGTGTTTTAACATGAGAACAACAAGTTGTGTTTCATTAATAGTAGTAGTTAGTGAGTAAACTAAGCTAGTCATGCAAATAAAATTCCCTTGTACTCCCAGGGTTAAAGGTATATAACATTACATTCTTGAGTGGGTTAAACAGTTATAATTCAAGCTTAGACATGCATCTAGATGGTAAGATTTACATTGAATGTTTAATGTGGGCTAACGAGTGTCACTATTAGTGTGTATTGTCTAATGTTTTGACATATAGTTGTGCCAGCGTTCGACCTGTATGTGTTTAAACAGTATTAGGTTAGCATATTGGATTTACTGCACAACATATGAGGCATTTAACAGTAGCTTTAGTTGGTTATAGATTGATTATATAACCAGCATAAGTAAAAGCAGGCAATTAGAGGTATAGTAGCGCAACTGCGACACTTGCAAATAACTAGTGAGTAGAGGTAGGGTAGCGATCGTTTCAGTGTAGGTGTATGCCAAGTCTCTTGGTTACAGTGGGTGACAAAAGTGTTTTTGCGGTGGGGACAGTTTAACCAATGCCTGCCTGGGGATGCACAGAGTCCCGCAGCCATGTGGTATATTGCTGGCTATCCCGGCTTTCATTGGATCGGCAGGTGGGAGCTTGCTCTGGGGGCTTCCCCTCTGTACCTTCTTTAAGATGTACACTTTGGTGTATTCCCGCCGTTGGTGTGACAGTCTTTTGTGGGGGTTCCCTTGTCTTGCTCTGTGTGGGTGAACGGTGTCGCGAGCGGTTTGGTGGTGTCGGTAGCTCTGGTGCTTCAGCACAAAGTCCCGCTGTGAGGGTCTCCGTGGTAGCTCCTCTCGCCCAATAGTCCATGCTCTCCCTCCCTTGGGCTGTGGGGGGGACCTCCGCCTGTGTCTCCAGCTGGCGGGATGCCTTGCCGTCTCCCTGTCAGCGTTGCGGCCGGCACTATGGGTTCTCGCGTGTGGGGCAGCACTCTGTTTGATGTGAGTTGTTGGTGCCGCTGAGGGGCGAGCAGGTCGTGCTTGTTGGCGAGTCACCTTCTGAGGCATGAGGGTGTGGGTGCTGGCGCCTCTGGGACCTGGCGCTATTGCCCTCCGTGCAGTTTGTTTTCTGCTCTGTCGAGGGACTGTTTTGGAGGCTCGAGAGGGATTCCCGCCTATTTGGCGCCGTGTTGCCGGGTGGATCTATGCCGCCACCTCTTTTATCGCCCTCTTGAAGGCCTGTCTCCGGGTGTGAAGCTCAGTCCACAGACTGGCACATAGCCTGTCATAGAACTCCCCCGTGCGCTTGGGAGGCTTGTTGAGTGTGTGGTTCCTTGTAGACTGTGTCTGTGCCGCCATCTTGTTTGGGCCTGGGCTGCTTCGTCTCGCTTTAGGCATTGTCGCTTGTGCTGGCCGTGGTGTGGGGGAGATCGTCCCCAGCGAGGACCGGGATGACCCCTGCCGGTCCAGAGGGGGGGTAGAGGTGAGTACGGTGAGGTCGTCATCTGCAAGTTAACCAACCAGGAGAGCAGCCGCCTCTCCCTGGCTCAGTCGCAGTTAGGCCTCAAGCTGGAATTGTGGGGACCCGGTGAGTTGCGGGTACAAGTTTGGTATCAAAACGTTTTCCTGGGTCTCCCCCACTCTGTAGTCACCTTCCCAGCGGTGTGCGTGCAATGAGTTGGGGTATTTCCCCCGTTTTAGTGGTTGGTTTGCAGGAGTTATCGTGCAGCACGTCCACCCAGCTAGGAAGCTAGGCTCCGCCCCCAGAATCAGTATTTTGGATTCCACATGTTACCCCTTTTACACCACATGATCCTAGGCAATATCCTTAAATACTTTCTTATTCATTCATTCATTCATTCATTATATTCTCATTGACAGTATCCTCTAACAGAAACAATAAAGAAATTTTTGAGGGCAAAGGGTGTAGACATCAGAGTGCATAAACAGTGTGTGTGTGTAAACGCACAAATTATATCAGTCAAAATGTTGAGAACTTATTACTTTATATTACATTATTATAAACAAATTAGGCATTTAAAATCAATTTTGTATTTTGTCAGCCTTTTTCATATGATGCTCTATTTGTTTAATCATGTATTTCAGTCTTGGCGCAGCCAGGGGACACATTGCATTGGAGGAGTAGCATCAGAAATATCAGCTTTGCTTCTCCACCACCATTTACTAGATTTAATGTGATAAAATGAAGTACATGTAGCAAAGATGGAAGCTCTTAATTCTGAGATACAGGTATGCACAACGGTGTACAACCTATTGTATGTACAATATTTCTACATTTCATTTTTTTTTTTCACAACTCATAACCATAATATAATAGATGAGCAAACATATCATTAAAATGCTAGTAAGTGATGGATCAATTTTAAACTGCAGGATTGTGGCAAGGGCCGGCCCACTCATGTTCCATCTACTGTGTGCATGGATAAAGCGGTTAAATTATGGAATGTGGGTCTTTAATCAACAGACCCATTAAAGAAGTCATCCCCCTAGATTCGAGTACCAGAGGTCCGACTAGTTAATTCGTCAGATGAAAAGTTAAACAAAATTCATGAGTAAAAACATCTACACGGAACAGTTACTATACCTAACATGCATTTTGTAACAATGAAAACCAAAGTCATTATTTCCAACAGTTACCTCGTCAAGGTTAAAAGTGTGGGCTGTACATATCCGTATTGGTTCATGGATCAAAACCACATATTGGACTGCAAGCTGTGCATATAACAGCAGGAACACAACCTTCGTAAAGTTAGCTTAGAAGAAAATAGAACAAGTTTTTACTGTGAGCAGTGATATTGACCGTGCACTACTACTGACTTAACCCCTTAAGGACCAAACTTCTGGAATAAAAGGGAATCATGCAATTTCACACGTCATGTGTCCTTAAGGGGTTACAGAATACTTTTTGCAGTAACATGCTTAATTATATGTAGTTAGATTTACATGATAAAATTACAGTAAACTTCAAGTTTTGCAAAGCTCATTATTTTGAACAGAATATATAATAAAACACTTATTAATACTAACTAATCTTACAGAAAAGTGAACATAGAATGTACTAACAAAAGTGATTGCTAGACAAAGAACCAGCATATTCCTAAATGAATGCCTTGCTGAACAGATGCCACAATTGTTGCACGCTGAATAATTTAACAGTTCAATATTTAGTGAATAAACAAACTGCTGCCTTTGGGTCAAACCTTTAAGAAAATTAATTGTACAAGTTATTGATTAAACCACATAACGTAAAACATTTTAGCACTACAATAAGCCACAGGAAAATAAACATTGCCTTGTGGGGAACAACAAATCAGTGCACATATACTTAAAAGAAAAATAAATTAAGATAACATCAGAAAACTTCTAAAAGGGATATATGATTTTAAAACAACAGTTAAATAACTAAACCAATACACAACAATAATATTTAAAGACTTATAAATGCTCATGAAAATCCAGTTACTTTTTCTGTCTCTCTGAGTAACACTAATACAATTCAATAATATAATCGGATACATTTTACTTTAGTGGATAACCTCTACTGTGAAGCTACACATTGAACAGTGGTCATGCCTTGTCTTTTAAATATATTAAATTCAACATGAAAATTGTTCTGCACAAAGAACATTGTAGCAATACTTGCCATAGATTCTTAAATAAAAATCCACCAAGTTACTGATTTTTTTATGTTAATATTACTAGGATCATAAAACGAGCCAGATTATAAAAGAACTCTGCATAATAAAATATAAACATTTTGATGTAGTAGCACCCACTGACACCAAGTCCTATTTTATGCTTTTTTTTGTATATTTACTATATCATATGCTATTATGTTAATTATACTTCTATGTATGATGTAAGTGTATAAAGGAAAACTGATCAATAAAAAACTTAAGAAACAAATTATATAAAAATCTTACTTTGTAAATTATTTTCTTTTTTATTTCTTTTTTTATCAAGCCTAAATCTGTAAAGTTATCTGCAAATTTCCCCTGAATAATGTCTTTATTTTTTCTGATTTTAAAGAGCGTAATAATACATTATGCCGCAGGATTCAAAAGATTGGAATGTAAAAATAAAATGTAAATCTTTCTGAAAATATGTAGAACAACAGTACAGGAGAACTCCGTACAAATACGCACTTATTGATTAGAGTGTTATCTGTTAATATTGTTAATTGACTTAAGACTGTGAGTATGTGTTGTTTCACTTGTATGTTCTTCATAATTAATAGTCTTGTGCATTTGGTTTACTATGCATGATTTTGCTGAATTTTATTCGATCGACAAATCGTTTGAATTCTGCAAATCCAAAACACTATATGGATAAATCATGAAAAAATGAGCCATTAAATTTTTTTAACGAGTTGGCGTTCAGGAAGGAATGGAGAATAAGCTGACTTTTTTTTCCGGGGGAAGGGCAAACAAGCAACACAGATTGATGATGGACATGAGATCTGCCCAATGATGTGGGCTTTATCTCCTGTCCAATCAAGATGTGGAAAAAAGAGGATTAATGGAAAAAAAGGACAACCAAAAATCATGATTGCTTGTTAGGAGACACTACTAAATTTTGATTGAGAAGCGACCAACAGAAGAAAAAAAGAAGTCCTAAAGAAAAAAAAATATATATTTCTTAGTAGAATTCTTCCAAACACTTTGATGTCAGCTATTGAGAAAGACAGACCCGCAGACATTTACTGGTTTAACCACTGCTGTGCATGTGTAGGAGTGGGGGTAGTCTGTGTCATTGATCCTAGTATGAGAATGTTAACATGGTTGAGTTACTGCTTTGCCTAGTAACTGCCAGTGACACTTAAAGCAACTTTGATTCACTGATTTATTGCTGACACCAATACTGCTACTGCCTACACAACCACTAGCACATCTGCCACCATCTGAACTGAGAGAAACATCTGTAGTTGTGGCATCAAAGTCAGCTAGGCCAACAAGTAGTAGCAACGTGTTTGCAGAGCATTCAGGGCTTCCCCAAACACAGTACCTTTAGCTACAGCAGGAGGACTATTACAACTAGCACAAATGGGACTTTTCAAAACATTAAAGAAAAAGTGATTATTTTAATTCCTGTGTTTTCACCCTGCCTGCATTGTGACTGTGCCTGCTACCTCCACAGATGTACATTGCCTTCAAATTTGGATCGTTTTTCTAAATTTCAAAAATCTGGTGGAGAAAAATAGATAAAATTAAATTAAATTACTGCTGCAGTTGCTGCTGCTCCTCCTTTAAAAAAAAAAAAAAAAAAAAAAATGCATTTTAGTGGAGTGGTTTCACCCTGCCAGATTATTTATTGAAATTTGACTACAGCTGCTACCTGTTTTGTTCACACTAACGGGCGGTCATTCACGCTACAAACTGGATGTTTTCTTCTTAGAATGGAATGGATGAGTGGGTAATCAACTGTTCACTCACGTTTCCTTTTATAATTGTTTAAATCCTCTTTTTTAAAACTTAAATCATTCCTGCTGCTGCTGCTCTCCTTTTTTAATAAATACAAGATTGCAAAAGCAAACATATTCATTAACATTAAACATTTGCATCATTATGAAATGTGCATTCTTTCTTTTTTTTTAATCCAGATATAATAATATAATAATGACACATGGCATTGCAAGAATGCCTGTCATAGTCTAGCCATTACAGATTTTTGCAATACAATACACTGACCATTTCATGAAATGTTTGGTTCTCCAAATTATTTTTCCTGGAACAATCACATGAATGATGTTCGTCTGAAGCAAAACTTCACACTGATGTCTATCGGCTCAACCGAAACAGATTTTTTTCTTTTTTTTGGACAAAACTGATTTTTTTTTTTACTGTGCACAGGTCTATATGGACACAATTAACAAATCTTGCCCCCTATTTCTATTCAAGAAGCTTTATTCTCAAATGTGTTTCTTGTTTAAAACAGCAGTATATTTATGATATTTTTACTAATGCTTCCATTCTATTGACCCCTGATATTTCTGCTGTAAGGCAACTGCTCCAATATGCAACTATCTGCACATATTTTCTAAATGCAACTAAAATAAATTACTACTGCAAACAGCATATTATGTTCTTTTATTTCTGTATTTTATAGAAAAAAAAAATGCCCCCTTATCCTTGTTAAGCTGAAAATGTGTTTATTTGAAATGTGCATGTTTTAGGAGTTGGTTTCTATTCAAAAATGTTTTCCCTTCACAATATCAGTCCTCAGTTTGCTTCTCAATACTGGCTGATTTGTGTTGATTATTCTTATGTATGTACAGGTCCGCATGACCCATAAGGCTGCTGAGGCCACGGCATTGGGGCGGCACACGGTAGAGGGGCAATCATACTAGACCATGTATTGTTGATAGCACAGGAGAAGTGCTCAGACAAGAAGGAGAATACCTCCTTTCCTTTCTCACCAGGCACCCACAGCAACAGGCCCTCCGCAGGAGAGTGCACAAAGTTGTCGTCAGCATCATAACCCTGCACAACCTAGTGTTCATCTAGTGGCCTGCGGGGGAGCAAAAGAGATGCAGTACGTAGAAGGACAGAAGATTTGGAAAGGTATTTTAAAAGATAAAGATGAGCGGAACAAGTTACGGTTAGTAAACAAGTTAGGAATTGAAAGAAAGAAGAGGTGAGAAAGTGAGGTAGGTCGAGAAAAAAAAAGGAGTGAAACAAGTGAGGGAAAAGGAAACAAGAAAGGGAGAGTTATGCGGAGGGGGCATAATTAAGGAAAGGAGAAGATAAATTAATAGAAGGGGCAGGGGAGAGATACAAATGACAGATTGGAATAGGAAACACAGGGCACACTATACATGCACATTAAATATCCTCACATGCGCATTACAATTTCACACAAATATGCTCCTGCATGTACACACTGGCACTCTATAAAATCACACCACTATTTTCACACACTCTACACAAATACATTTGTCATCCAAATGCACTCCACACAAGTGTGACCTCCCAATCATACCCACTCACCCTGTCATGTTCACACACTTGAAAATTCAAATGCACTCCACACAAATGTGACCTCCCAGTCATACTTACTCACCTTGTCGCTTTCACACACTTGACTACATAACATGTTACATATTCCCACCCACATTGCACTTATTGCTATCCAACCACCCACCTTGACATAATTACCATCAATCATACCCTAAACTAGTCAAATACATCCTTCCAATCCCTTACTCCAAACTAGCTGTATTCATCCTTCCAATCACATATGCCAAACTTTATATATATGATGTGCTGGGGCGCATTAAGGAAACTGGCCTTGGGGCAGCAGAGATGTTAAAGCTGGCCCCTTATACATACATACACAAACACACACACCCACATGTGTGTATGCATTTGAAACTGTAAGATATGTATTTTCAATTGTAAGATGTATCTACATTTACAACTTTAACTGTTCTATATTCTCAAAGGACGGTAATTTCCCTTAATATAAAATGAGTTTTTTTTTGTTTTTTTTTAATAATTGCTAGTCTAGGGAAATTAGAGAAAGTTTGCCAGCTACCGATTTTTTTTCCTGGGCATTGCATTAAATTGACATAGAATTTTGCTAAATCAGCAATTCAGTGAACTTGAATAGTACTTTTTTTATCTTTCTAAAACTCCTAGCATTTCATTATATTGCTTAGTGGATTTCTCCTGCCCTTGATCAAGACTGATTTCAATAAAATAAGGAAAATCTTTCAATATATTTCTAGGAGATATGGCAAATTATATTTTATCTTTTGAAATGTTGGAATAATGACTCCTAATCAAATTATACATATCTTTGTAATGTATGTCAATGCTACCTTTTCCTACCGAACTATGTATTGATAAAACAACAATCTACCCTTACCCTTTCTGCATGGCATGTACAGCTTACTCATGCAACATAAAGAAACATGTTAATCTTGCATTAAAACCAACTGCAATGACTATCTCATAAATTTCCCAAATTTTTAGCTTGGTGTAATATTATTTCACTATCCATGAGGCTAGACAAATGTACATACATAAATGTGAAGGCACTCACAGTGAGGACATCCTGAGTGCAGCAAGCCCAATGTATATTTTCATCACAGGCAAGCAGTAGAGAGGACTGTGCATTAAGTAAGCAATGTAGTCCAAGGAAGAATTGTCAGAGAATAAAAATCACAACGTTTTGGCCAAAATGTCGTCTTCTCTAGTAAATCTGTCTTGTGCTATATTGCTGACTTCATGCACAGTCCTTTCTACTATTATTGCTCATGATGCTAGTGAAACACTTTTGTGATAATATATTTTATATTATAATGCTAAATGTTATCAGTGGCAGGTCCACTAAAACACCAATATTAGTAATCATCAACATGATGTGATAAATTAAAAATTAATGCCAGCTTCCCATGGAACGTTTTTTCAAGAGTCTTAAGAGGAAGAAGATGTTGAGCTTTTTTAGAAAATGTAAAAAGTCAAGCAAAAACTGGACTCCACATGGGGATGCCAATAAAGCTCTCAACTTGGAAACGGTGGTGATTTTTTTCTTTATTCTAACATTATCACAGAGTCAAAAATGTGGTACCAGGACATTATACATGATAAATATGTGCACAGCAGAATTAATTTCCTAAAATTGCCAAATTTCGACTGTACCAGTGAATAGTGCTCTTTTGGATGCTGTGGGTTTATGGACTAAAAATTATATTATGCCTTGTGTGCAAGAACACCAACCATGACACATGAACTATAAATTAATCTACTGAAATATATATACAGGGACTATTCCACCCTTTCCAATGAAAGGCAAGATAAATACATTCTCTACAAATTTCAGTCAAAAATATTATAAAATAATGAAAATTAAATAACATGATTCTTATGTCCCTGGTTCCCAGAGCATAGATCTTGTTGTTTTTCATTTGAAGTATTACGAGATAATATACCTGATTATGATACACAGTATTTGGTATATGAAGAATATGTCAATGAAGTAAAATAATGAGCTACAATATATGATTATGGTCTAGATAAAGTTAAATATTTGGATATCCTACCAGTTGGGGAGAAGTATAAAAGACCAACCTATTTATTCTTTGGAGATCTTGGAATATATCAACGCTTTCAAGTCCAGGAAAAGAGTGTCAAGAAATACTGTCTAGAGATTTATTCACTCATAAACTATTCAGGAATTCTTTTCAACTGCCTATAGGAAACATTACTCCCGCCTGTGGTCTATGACATTGATTAGTAAGTATCATTGATTTCTGCTTTCCCTGCTGGGAAAAGCATTATATGAAAACAGTCTATTGCTTCACAATCCCAGGGATTCTTACACAAAATTCAGTAAATCTTCATTGTCCAAGTGCCACATATAAACAAGTTACTTAAACAGACACATTTAGCCTTAACTAACTCTCTTTTTCGAACTAATAACAACCACTGACTTAAATAGGTTAGTTTATTTATGGGTCATTCTGAAAAGGTTAAGATACTCAGTGTTAAGATCTGTTCCACTAATTATAAACCCAAAGGAAATATACAAAAACAATTAAAGGAAATAACCAAGTACATATAAAAATTGTCACGTCCTGCTCTGTTCTGTGAAGATGTCTGGCAATGGCTTCTGGTATCCAGTACTCTTGTTACAATTCTTGTTTAGTTTTTCTTGGTTTTTGGTTTTCTATTCTATGTCTGGTTTTCTTTATGCTGGGATTTCTGGGTTCATTCCTGTCATCCATCCCTGGGATTCCCAGTCTCCAGGTTTCATTTAAATGTTTGTTTTATATTGCAACACCCGTTTGTTTTCCATCATTCACTCTGTTTCAGTGTTCCTGCAGGCAGCTCCTCAAGGCTTCTGCCCTTTCTTGCAGGTAAGTGCTATATATGTCTTTTGGTTGTTTTAGTATACATTAGGCAGTGTAGGACCTGCCAGATATGGGGTACATTGGCGTTGTTGGCAGGCTTATGCAATGTATGATCATATAGTGTGACTAAATCCCCATGATTTTCATATGTAGTACTTAGTTATTTCTCCTCTTGTTTTGCCTATGTTATCCTGTCTTGTTTTAGTTTGTATACCCAGTCCATGTACAGTCCTGTCCAGTCATGCCCATGTTATGTTCATGTTTTCCTCATGTCTTGTGTATATGTTCTAGGTTTAGCTTACTATCCTTCTCTGGTTCTGGGTTCTATTAGTTCTGTCTTGTTTTCATGTTTGGTGTCTATCTCTAGTCTTGCCTTCTTTCTAGTACTGGATACAATCTTGTTGCAGAGCCTCCCTATTCAGCTCCTGGGAGGTCTACTTAATTTCCAAGCTCCTAGTTCCTGGTATCCGCATAAGCTGAATCAGGGTCTTGGTATGTGGCTGCACAAACGCTGGTGCTCAACACCAGGGGGCGTGCGGTTACCCTGCACCAGACCCTGCTAATCCACCTCCACGCTGAAGACTCCCACTTAACATGAGGCATATTGGGTCCCAGTCCATGCTCCGCCGCCTGGACACTGTGTCTGGGTTCCGGGCATCGGACTACCACCCTGACAAAAATAGACACTGTCTATTTATAAAAATAACAATCTAGTGTATAAAAGATTTTAACTAGTTATCTTGTACAAGTAATGTAAAGTGAAGGTCATACTGCTTCCCCCTCTCCACTTACTCAACATAGCTCCCCTTGTTCTTTAATGATACAAATAACCCTTGATGGTTTTCTTTGTGGGCTCATGACATATGTGGGTAAAGTGAAAACACCAGAGAGTGATACAGTTGGGATCCTCATTATGTAGCTTGCTAGCTTAGAGAATATTGTTTGTTTTATGTGTTTAAATCAAGCTGCTTCGATGTTACGAATTGAAGTGTCAAGAACACAAATATATTTGCATTCACGTGCAATATGATTGTATTAATTACGTATACGCAAATAGTCAACTACATATGTTTATGTAAAGTTTGTTTACATTGCAAATATGTTGTAGTATGAAATAAACTAAATGTGTATATATATGGCTTGAATGCAAGAATGCAATGTATTTAAGCACAAAATCTGTAATTTAAATAAAGGCATACAATTAAATTATCTACTGAGACAGGTTTTCTTTCCACAAGCAGACTCTACAATTGTTTTTGTATAAAGCAGCTCAGACACTAAAAAATAGAGAACACAATTACTATATCCACTGTACGTTCTCCATTTACTCTTAAGACAGGAAGATGAAAACCCCTAAGTATGGAGACCATAATATCTCTACTGTGCAGTATTCTAATATTGTTGACCTGGTAAGTAGACTGGCAAGGTCCAAAGGACAAGTTCATAGCCACTGCTTTTCAGTCTGTCTTTGCTCCCCCTTCCCCTCCCCTTTATTTTTGTAAGCAATTTGACTTTTACTTATTGAGCATTTTTCTCTTGCTTTAACTGCTTTATGACAAACCTCTGTTTCTAACATTAGCTGGACAGGTTCTCCTATCCGGCATTCTAGCAAAAAAAAAAAAAAAAAGCTTTATATCTTACGATTTATCCCTTTGCATGCCTCCAACCAAGGCTGAAATCATATTACCCATAATTTCAGCCAACACAATATGGAAACATTGGTGGGGCTAGTGCACATGTGCAACAATCATGTGATGTGCCAATCAGCTTCTTCTTTTAGAGATGCATTAGCTCAGTGCATATCTTGTGTAGAGCATTTGGTGTCCTCAGGCTCTTCATGAGATTGAAAATATTGCAGAACTGCACCATGCAGCAAATACAAATATATTGCACTATATGCATGTAACATATGATAGCTTGTCCTACATGCTAGAAGTTTCTAAAACTACACTGACAAATATCAAACAATTCAAGGGCATGGTACAGGGCACAGTGACAGAGAACAGTATAATAAACATCCTTTCAATTTCTTTATTTTTAGAAGGTTACTGTACTAGAACATAAGGCGTAAGAAAACAACTTTAGTGGTTACATATTTCTCACTTTATTGTAGCCCGAAAAATAAATAAAACAAATATGGTCACATTAAGCATCAATGCCTTTTTCTCCCTCAGTTCAGGATAAATAAAAAGCAATATTTAAAAATGTGTCCTAAATCACAAAAATCTGAAACAAGAAAGGAATGCTTTTGTAAATAACGCCAATATAATACTAGATGCAGTGCAATAAGAAAAAGGACAACAAATTACAAATATTACATTTGTATTGAAAGAAGAATATTGTTTCTATATCTCAAAAGATAAATATGCACTATAAAAAATAATACAATATTTGAATATGCATATTTAAACCAAATTAAAGTAATGATAATAAAAAAAAAAAGTTTCCTAAAAGATGCATGTGAAGACCAGGCTACTGCATTTGGGAGGAGGTTGGGAACATGGGGGCATTTAGAGGACTTGATTGGTTTACCTGAGTATGTATAGGCAGGCGGACTGATCAGGTGGGTGCGTGTTTGATATGTGATAGGTTGCAGGTGCGGGTTGCAGGTGTGACTTATGGAAAGCGGGCTGGGACATTACATTTCCTTTTTTATGATATGTCTGATTTTTTTTCTCTACCTTCTCTCTCTCGTCTCTCTTCTTCTTTGGTCCTGCTGTCCTATGCTATCCTTCCCTCATCCTGTACTTTCACCTCTTAAAGTGAAACGGGCTGCTGGTTGTCGATGGTGTAGTTTATGCTGCTAGTAAGGTATTGAGTAGGTCAATACTTTTCAGACCATACCAAATTGAAGGGTAGAAGCTAGACCTTTATTAAATGGTAGGACTGGAGATGATTGGATTTTTGCAATCTGAAAAATGCTTATACTGGCTTTGGGTAAGAGTATTGGGGGGAGGTTCTGCTGGGATTACTAGTGTTTTTCAGTCAGCCTCGTTGCCCGAATTCCAGAGGATGTTAACATGTCATTGTGGACATACTTTATTCTTCTAATTACCACATTATTGGTCTAAATTTTTTAATACTACTGCTAGATACACCTAACTTCCTTTCCATTATCACTTTAGGTTTATGAGTATTGCTTGCTCTCGGCCCACTGTAGCAATATAATTGTGTCTATTATGCTTTTAATTTAATCTGGCTGTAATGGAAATATTGTTTTGCTCCTACTGTGGACAATTGTTTCATTGTAATTGACTCTGCTCTTAATATCTTAAAAATAAACAAAAAAATGGATGTAAAATAATGAAGACCAGGCTAAAATAGAGAACAAAATTAAGAGGTATCAGATAACAAAGAAAAAAATCCAACTTAAAACGAAACATGAACAAGGAGGAAAGGTGCCTGAGTAGGGGATACTTATGGTATTTTTGTATTAATTTTGTTTGTTTTACATTATTAGTTTTGTCTATATTTCCTTGGTACCCCGATGCTTTAGGATAGTAATACAACCTAAATAAAGAATAATTGAGCACAAGTGCATCTTCTTTTATTTGTGAGATGAAACACATTAAGAATTAAGTTGCTTAGACTGAATGACATATGCCATAAATTTTAGTGGCATTATTACTTTGGTGCATATGGTTAGAAAAGATAAAAAAAATATGTGAAATAAGTTATTGTATTGTCTTTTATTTTAGACCATAACTAATCACTTACTCAAATTATAAAAAAGACAGTCAACATATTCCATCAATGGCTTAACAATTTTGCTTGTTCTTTGTGAATAAGATACCTTGAGTTTGAACAGTCATAATCTGCCTCCACACTGAGTTCATTACACTGGATCAATATCCTTATGCTTTGCTTAGATCTGAGGAGTCCAATAAAGTAGCATGGGTGGTCTAATGGCAATATCAATAAAAGCATTTAATGTGTATCAATACAACTCACTGACCATAGTGAACATAGGGGTTTCAGAATGTTGAAATTGTGAATAGGTAACTTAAGTCTTTGCAAATTTCAGAATCATTCAAAAGTGAGACAATAAAACTATGTCAAATATACCTGCATACAAGTAAAGTGTATGCATGGTTTCTAGTAAATCAGAAAAAAAACTTCAGCTCATCAAAACCAGATTTTCAGGTGTATACCTTGTATGTATACATCTCTTCTCACTCCTTTCAGTCAACATATTTATTACAAAACAAGAAACTAGGAATCCTCTTAATGATACATGTGAGCAAGCATATAGCAATATTTCTCTAAAACTATGGAACACTTCAGTACAGATATATATATATATATATATATATATATATATATATATATATATATATATTGAACGTGTTATCCATGCCGTTTTTTAAACTTTAGTTTGTACTTCTAATGGGACATTTAATAGTGAAATTCCGTTCAAATTCAAAAAAGAAATACAGGTTTACGTTCAGATAGGTTTCATATTAAGCTATAAATTAGGCTATCATACTGAAATTCAAATGAATTGCAATTCATCTGAATTTTCCAAATTTGTTTAAAATCACGAACCCTGAAAAGCTAAATATTACTGAATAAACCATTTTGTTTGTTTTGTGATTTGGGGTTCCATTTGTGCCACCAAAACAAAAGATAATTGATAGAAAAAACATGGCTGATGGCTAGAAGATAGCCACTAAACTTTGATGATTGTATTCACAGATCAAGTGAGAAGTGACCAACAGAGGGAAAACAAAAATAAATAAATCTTTATTTATATATTTTAATATTATATATTTATATTTATATATTTATATATTTAAATATTATATATTTATGTTTATATATTTATTTATATATTTTAATATTATATATTTAATAAAACTATAATATATAGATAGTATACTACTCCTACTCTTTTTCCTTCTATTCTTCAGTCTTTTTTTTTTGAAAGAAGAAAAACAAAAATGTGCAAGGGCAGACAGCAGATCCACTGCTGCTGTATCTGAACCTGCACAATTTTCTTCACCTACAACCAGTGCTTCATCCTCCACTGTTGCAGGGGGGATTTTGAGCATTAAGTTAGTATTCAACAGAGGCAAATTGGACAGGAACAGTAGTGTGACGGGACCAATATCGCCACTGTGCATTGGAGGAGCCTGGTTGCCTGCCTGTTGCCTTTTGACTATGGACCGGCATTTAAATACTTTATTTTCCTATGCAGAAAGGTCTATTCATGTATTTCTGCCCTGGCGTTCGGTAGATTCTCGGATTTAAAGAATGAACTCCTTTAACCCAGATAGCTATGCCATGGAGCCTATTCGTGTAATAAAAGACTTTGGCTCCATCACAATTGAACTGTATGAGTGCCATTCAGTAATAATGTGCGCTCAGACCTAAGCTATCTGGGGATATGTTGCATGTCTGTATTTTATGTAATAAATGTAACCTTGTGTATTTTATTGTATTTTACTGTATTTTGCTACTATGTGGCTAATGGAGTTTTGCCTCTGTCCTTGGATATAATTGGATTACTTCTCAATTATCTCCAGGATAGAAGACTCTTTGGAACTGGTTTTGGGCAGAAAAGCCATACTTCATTTGGTCACAAAGGACTTTGATCTATCTTTTGAACCAATGGACCAATTTGGATGATTTTGACATATGTTTGTATTTGGAGTATGCTGATTCTGAAAATGTAAGTTTATGTGAATGTGATGCATACTTTTAAAATTATGAATAATGTGGAAAAACTGTATTTCTCTGCCTGTGATAGACTTGTCTCCATGTTATGCTTGGTGTAACTGTTTATGTTATACATTGATTACCTTTGCTGGTACTGTTTTTATTGGGTGCATGCTATATAATATTCACATTTGTACTGTCACTTTAAGTGTTGCATGTGACACTGGATATTCATGTCACTGTAGTTGACTCCACATTATGCACATATGGACCCTTGGTCCTCATATCTATCATCTATTCTTTCTATATTGTTGCACTCTTTATTAAGTATACTCTGCTCAACTATATTAGGCAGTTTATGCCTTTCCTACACCAGATACACAGTTTCTTAACAGCCTCGAGTCACTGGACTGTCACTGCACACCGATCGGCTCTAGTTTACCTATCTCCTAGCAACCACGGCCAGGAGATAGACATGCCCATATGTTACACGTCACGCGTCATGTGACGCTTTACGCACACTTCCGGGTTCGGGCAATTGGAAACCGTTGAACATTGCATGATTGGCGAGTAACTCCCCTTATTCCCCCTATATATTTTTGTCATATATGTTTGTAAATTGATCTTGAGGAAGACCTGAAGAGGTCGAAACGTCGATCGTATTTATGCTATGATATTGGATATTAAATACCAGTGATTTCTTTCAAAGACCATAGAGTGCATCTCTTTTCGACTTACTATATGTATTAAGGCAATTTTGCCTGGATTTGTGGGAGGTGCTGGTTTGCTACCCCTAGCCTACTTAAGGCACTCCCTGTAACGGGACTGCAATATTAAATCCCCACATCTCCGCTGGTATAGAAGGTAATATCCCAAATCCCCCAGTAACCAGACGAAACACCGTTCAGGGAGACAACAGCCAATTTAATAAAAGCTCAAGGAGTAAACTGCCAACTGTCAACTTTTGAAAAATGTTCTTAAAGTGGTACATACATATTGAACCGAGCGGATACAGGCATTTAAACAGCAGAGAGAAGGTTTAACTGAGGGCCCACAGGCAAATACATGAAAAATCCTTCACAATGGCCCCCCTTTTTCTCCCTGCTCCGGCAACTCGGTTGGACCTTTCCTGGTCCAATAGGGTTGACAGGTCTTTCCAAAGTTTTTAATCTGAGTCCGTTTGGCGCGACAGTCCATCAGCATTCTCGTTTTGCTTGCCTGGGTGATAATGAATAGTAAAGTCATAGGGCTGTAACGCCAGGCTCCAGCGCAGCAAACGGGCGTTATCCCCTGAGACCCGGTTGAGCCAAACTAGGGGATTGTGATCCGTGATGAGGGTGAAGGCCCGGCCATAGAGAAAGGGTGTGAGCTTTTTGAGTGCCCATACCAAGGCCAAACACTCCTTCTCAATGGTGGCATAACTGACCTCCCTTGGCAACAACTTCCGACTCAGGTATGCCACCGGGTGCTCTCCCCCATCCTCTCCGATCTGGCTTATTACTGCCCCCAGTCCAAACATTGAAGCGTCTGTGTGGACAATAAACCTTTTGTTAGGATCTGGGGTAACCAACACTGGAGCATTAACCAGAGCATTCTTTAGTGCTTGGAAAGCCACCTTTCATTCCGGGGACCACAGGACTTGTCGGGGTAACTTCTTTTTGGTCAGGTCGGTCAGGGGTTTGGCTAGGGCGCTATAGTCGGGTACAAAGCGTCTGTAATAGCCGGCTGTGCCCAAGAAAGCCATGACTTGTGTCTTGGTTTGGGGAGTGGGCCAATTGGCAACGGCCTCGATCTTAGCCGGCTCCGGCCGTTGCTTACCACATCCTACTCGGTGGCCCAAATATTGTACCTCCGCCATACCCAAATGACATTTGTCTGGTTTCAAGGTCAGCCCGGCCCCCTTTATCCTATCTAATACTACCCCTACGTGTTCTAGGTGCGCTTCCCAGGTATCGCTATGGATGGCGAAGTCATCCAGGTAGGCGCATGCGTAGTCCTGGAGACCTCACAGTAATTGGTCCACCATCCGTTGGAAGGTGGCCGGGGCGTTCTTCATTCCGAATGGCATAACCCGGAATTGGTATAGGCCGAACGGGGCGATGAAGGCAGACTTGGGTATGGCATCTTCTGCTAGGGGAATCTGCCAATATCCCTTACATAGGTCAATTGTGGTCAGATACTTCCCTGCAGAGATACGGTCAAGCAGTTCGTCCATCCGCGGCATTGGATAGGCGTCAGAAACTGTTTTGTCGTTGAGTCGTCGGTAATCCACACAAAAGCGGGTTGTCCCGTCCTTCTTTGGTACTAGGACTACCGGCGAGGCCCAAGGACTTTCCTGTTCTATTACCCCTAGCCGAAGCATCTCATCGATTTCCATCCGCATCCCTTCTCGGACTGCTTCCGGAATACGGTAAGGGGGCTGCCTCAGGGGTGCTTGCCCTGGAGTCTCCACCTTGTGGACGGCTAGAAGTGTGTACCCAGGCTCCTGAGAGAATGTTGCCTGTTTGGTTTCTAGCAAGCGGACAGCTTGAGCCCTCTCTTGTGGTCCCAGCTGTTCGCCTAGTTGGACTTTCTCTATCTGGGTCCTCCCTTCGTTGCTGCCCAATAGGTCGGGAAGAGGTAGTGTCTCTGTGTCTTCCCCTGCTGGTGCACAGATAGCGGTCACTTCCTCTGCCCGTTCCTGGTAGGCCTTAAGCATGTTGATGTGAAAGGTTCGCTTCACATCCTCATCCTCACAGCTAGCTATGGTGTAGGTGGTGTCGCATATCTGCCCTATAACTTTGTAGGGGCCCTGCCAGGCGGCCTGGAGCTTGTCTGTTCGGACCGGTCTTAGCACCATGACCTTTTGGCCGATCTGAAAGCTCCGGTGCCTAGCCCGTCGGTCATACCATACCCTCTGACGCTGCTGGGCCGCCCGGAGGCTTCCCTGCAGTTCCAGCACATAAGGTACAACCGGGGTCCCCTCAATCTCCGTCTGCCCCTCCCAGTGGTCCTTGATAAGATCTAAAGGCCCCCTCACCCGCCTCCCATATAGGAGTTCGAAGGGTGAGAATCCGGTTGATTCCTGCGGCACCTCTCGGTAGGCAAAGAGAAGGTGTGGCAGGAACCGCTCCCAATCCTTGTACGCCCCCGTGAACGACTTCAACATTTGCTTTAGCGTCGCGTTGAAGCGTTCACACAGGCCATTAGTCTGGGGGTGGTATGGGGAACTAGTCAGGGATTTAACTCCACAGACTTTCCATATCTGCTGGGTTACCTCGGCCGTGAACTGTGTACCTTGGTTGGACAGTACCTCCTTGGGAAAGCCCACTCGGGAGAATATCCGGACTAGCGCATCTGCCACCGTCTCAGCCTGTATGTTAGAAAGGGCCACCGCTTCGGGGTAACGGGTGGCGTAATCTACCACTGTGAGGATATAACGTTTGTCGGAGCGGCTAGGTTGGGCCAAGGGTCCTATGATGTCCACAGCTACCCTCGTGAACGGTTCTTCAATTATGGGCATGGAGACCAGTTTAGCCTTTGGGTGGTCTCCCTTCTTACCTATGCGTTGACATATCTTGCACGTCTGGCAATACGCCCGGACGTCATCGGATACCCCAGGCCAGAAAAAGTTCTGGGTTACCCGATATCCCGTCCTGCGTATTCCCAAGTGCCCTGCCAGAGGAACGTCATGCCCAATTCTCAATAACTCCCGCCGGTATTTCCGTGGAACTACCAACTGGTGTTTTTGCCTAGGCCCAGGTGCGTTAACCCGTGTCTCGGTGAGCCTTTACAAGCGGCCTTTTTCCCAGATAAACTGTTCCTTCTCTAACCCCCCCATTCCCCGCCTGGCCTTCTCTCGATACTTTCTGAGGGAAGGGTCTCTGGTCACCTCCCGCCCAAAGTCTTCTGGGGTGTCCCAGGGAAGGGGTTCTATAGTCAGGGGTAGGTCGGGTTGGCTTACCTGGGTCTCAGTAGGAAGCGGATGGGTCTCGGCAGCGCAACTTTGTGCTCTGGTGGTTACTGCGTGGGCCTCCTGAGCGGTGGTTGAGGTGAACGCCGAAGTCAGGGGCCCAATGTCATTGCCCAACACGACTTCAGAGGGTAAGTCTTTCATTATGCCCACTTGAACATTGCCAGCTCCCGCACCCCAGTCCAGGTGTACTTGTGCGGTAGGAATGCGATACACTGCCCCCCCTGCCACTCTCACAGCAATTGATTTCCCCGGCTTCTCTGATGCGTTAATGAGATGTCGTTGTACTAGCATGATGGTCGCACCACTGTCTCTTAATCCCCGTGCTGTCTTGCCGTTAACCATGACCAGTTGGCAATGGTGTTTCTGATTGTCTGTGACGGTGGATTGCACCATGAGGGCTTCGTAAAGGGTGACCAATGGTTCTTCCTGACCCAGCTCCTTGGGACCCCAAGTCGAATCTATAGAATGGGCTGCTGCTGGTGGTTGCTGGTACCCAGGTCGAGACCAATTTGACCTGGTGTGGTTGTCCATGGGGCAATTCTGTCGGATCTGACCCAGCTGTCGGCACTGGAAGCAATGTAGCTCGCTGACATCCTGTTGTGGGTAGCGAGAGTTAGAAGTCACCGGTCGGTTAAGGGGTTGGTATCGGGCTGCTGGTGGGTGTGATGGCCCTGAAGGTTTTGGAGGTTGTACCCGTGGTGCGACTTGGTTAGTTTTGCGAGTATCCGCATACTCATTCGCCAACTTGGCGGCCTCTGGTAGAGACAGGGGCCTGCGGTCTCTCACCCAGTCTTTGACATCCGCCTGGATATGGTTGTAAAACTGTTCCAGGAGTATCAGTTGCAAAATCTCCTCCGCGGTGGCGGCCTGGCTACTGTTTACCCAGTTCGAGGCCGACAGGGATAACTGGCATGCCCATTACACGTAGGAATCTTTAGCGGTTTTGCGTGAGTCCCTGAACTTCTGTCGGTAGGACTCTGGGGTTACTGCATAACGGGCCAGGAGTGCTTCTTTAACCCTGGCGTAGCTATGGATCTCCTGTTCTGGTACAGCCCGGAAAGCATCAGAGGCTTTGCCTGACAGCTTTCCTGACAATATTAAAACCCATTCTTCCTTAGCTATCCGGTGCAGGTTACATTGCCGCTCAAAATCTGCTAAATAGTTATCAATCTCACAGTCTTTTATGTCAAATGCTTTAAAAGCGCTGAACAGAATTTTCTTTGTATCCGCTGTGTTGTACTCACTGTTTGGGGAGTGGGCTGCTTTCTGCTGGACCGCTGCCAGTTTTAATTGTAGCTCTGCGTCTCTTTTTTGTTTAGCCTCCTCCTCTAAAAGGCTCATTACTTTCAGAATAATGTCAGCTGTTGGGTTCGGACCGAACCATGCTAGTTTCTCCCTCATTTCTTTGTTGGCTGGTGATTCCTCCTCCTGAAGCACTGGTGTCTCCATCTCTTGTACAGCTGGCCTTGCTGCAACCAAGTTCTCTCGGTCTAGCTCCATTAACTCTGCTATAATGACCTGCTTGGTTTTGTTGCTAGCAATCCTTCCACGAGCTTCCAGTAGCTCTTTCAGTGTATCTCTTTTAAGCAGGGTGTACCAGCCTTCCATTCACTGTTCCCAGTGTCTGCTTGGAATCCTGGTGTAACAGAAGTAGAAGGGAAAATCCCGCCGCTGCCAACCAGTTGTAACGGGACTGCAATATTAAATCCCCAGATCTCCGCTGGTATAGAAGTTAATATCCCAAATCCCCCAGTAACCAGACGAAACACAGTTCAGGGAGACAACAGCCAATTTAATAAAAGCTCAAGGAGTAAACTGCCAACTGTCAACTTTTGAAAAATGTTCTTAAAGTGGTACATACATATTGAACCGAGCAGATACAGGCATTTAAACAGCAAGGAGAAGGTTTAAATGAGGGCCCACAGGCAAATACATGAAAAATCCTTCACACTTCCCTTACTTTGCTCCTTACCGTTCGAGGTCAGCGTTGAATGAGGATCGACTTCCGGGTTCTCTCAGACGCCATCTTGGTTTTCTTACCCACGAGTTTCTCCGTGGCAAGCTGTGTCCAGGGATCCTCTTGCAGGCCTTTTCCGTCCGTCCAGCATCTTACCCGGGTCTTCATCGTAGATCGCGTCCCAGGGACTCCTAAACCGTAAGTTAGACCTACCTGTCATGCCAGGATCGATTCCCACGGCGCACGGTACAGCGCGGGTCCTCGCTTTACGGTTTTCTCTGCACAGTCGCATTACAGAGCCTTTCTCGCGGCTTCATTTCGTACAAATTGTTCAGCTAAATCATGCGTATTAAGAGAAGCGATCATTTCGCACAACTGTTTTCCCTTGCTTCATTTAACGATTATCATTTCGGTTGTGTTTTCCATTCGGCACTTATTCATGTTATATTCATGCACGATTGCTGTTCGCATTAAAGTGCATACGTTTAAGCTATTCGTGCTAACTTCTGGTTCCCTTCATACTAGATTCGGTTATTCTGCTATGTATTCACATAGATCTGTTGCGTGAGTTACATTTCATCATTTCATGTATATACATTCGGTTAAATAGTTGCTTGTTTTAATAGACAGACCATTTTCATTGCTATTTAAAGGTATCACTTATTACATCAAGTGCATGAAACCAGCTAACATTTCTGTATGGATCATTGGACTCCCACGCTTCCAGGAGTTTTCATGAATTATCAATTTCATTACAAATGGACTCAGCCTACGTTACAGGCCTCATTTCTTTGTTGTTAACCATGACACATAAGGCTATAATTCCTTTTCATGCATACTCGGGTTGAATCACACGTACTGATCCAACCAATCATACATTTCCTGCACAGTAATATATATATATATATATATATATATATAACTTACATTTTATGTTTCCCTTACACACCATTATTATATAACACATATGTTGTTTGTACATAGGCCACAGCCTCCCTCAGATGTCTTATTAAAGCCATGACATCATTTTTCTGAGTAACACATTTCTATTCCCATGGTATATCACAACATTTTATTTTCAATCATACTCCAGCAAACCATAAAAACATTGCCGCTACAGGCTACAAGTCTGTTTTCTTTCCAACAATCCACACTCATCATACTACTCTCTTTAACCCATTTCAGGCTGTCAAGCTTATATATATTTGCTCCACACGTTTTTTCCTGTGAATTTGTCATACTACCAGGTACGTACACCTGCTCATATGGTATTCTACCATAAATGTAATTTCTTCCCCCTAGGTTAGAGTACTGGCAATAGGGTCACAGGCTTCCCAATAGGTATTTATCCCGTCTTGGCAGTCGCCATCAGTTAGTGGTGCCGCGAGGCCAACACCCCGCCTCAATGTTTCAGAGGCAAACACCCATCGGGCCACACGTTAGCTAGCCGCCTCGCATGTTGCATAGAGAGGGCCTCACCTGTCACTCCCTTCCCCTGTTTTCTGTCTTACAGTCACTGAGAGGCCTAAAACTCCTGCCACTATGACGAGTGGCCTCAATAACCCCTCACGCCAATGCATAGATAGAGCCTCTCAAGCCGCTTGGCAATTAGCAGGGCCTCATCTGTCACCAAACAAGTATAATGTTTCACCATCCGGCCTAGCTAGCCTGCCAGTACAATTTGGTGGTTTCATATACTAATTAATTGTTTTGTTTATAGTATGTCTCAGGAAGGGGTAGAGGATTTCCCCCTGCCTAGCACTCCGGCTAGAGCTGTCACTCCCACACAAGGAGGAGAGCTAGCTAGTCCAGCATCGATCAGATCCTGGACGATCCCACGTATAACCACGGAATTGAGGAGACGACAAATCCCCTACCCCGCTACAGCAAGGAAAGCAGAACTTTTCAAACTGCTACGTACATCTATAAATAACATGGATGCCGGGGAAGGACCTAGCCCAGGGGTAGGCAACCTTCGGCTCTACAGATGTTGTGGACTACATCTCCCTTGATGCTTTGCCAGCAATATGGCTGTAAAAGCATTATGGGAGATGTAGTCCAAAACATCTGTAGAGCCGAAGGTTGCCTACCCCTGACCTAGCCAGTCCAACCCAGGAGACATACATGCCATGTTGTCCTCACTCAGGGCGTCCATGAGCAAGGTCAACTCCAGGCTGGAGAAACTTGAGTCGGTCACCACGGCCCTTACTCTAGCAGGGCCACTCGCTGCTGCTTCACAAGCACCAGCCGACTTGCCATTAGTTGCTCCAGCCATCACCCTGGATGACCAGGAAGTTAGCCCGGCTCATGTGATACCTGAGCACATAAAAAGGGATATCCTGGAAGGTAAAGACGTCAACCTGGCTTCCCTGTTGATTGCCTCCCAGGATATTGTTGAGAATAAGACGTATGCTTATGATGATGTATCTGTTGTTGTCAGATCTAGGGATTTTTACTAGCCTTTGGTATTTACAGGGATGTCATCTGTGCGGTCCATCCCAATTGGAGAGAGGAGTTTGATCTCTATATGCACAAGCTGTTAAACCTGGGCAACAAATATGGTGGTTCAGCCTTCTATGACTACCATAGGTCTTTTTCTGCAAAAGTGTCTGGAGCCTTCTCCCAGTACGGAACACGGTCCAACTGGGGAAGGATTGATACCGTCATTATTGCAGACACTTTGCAGGTCTAAGAACACCGGCTTGTGCATACTGCTCCTCCACAGCCCATACTAAAAAATGTTGTCCCAACACGGCGGACGAACATGCCTCCACGCAAGGAGCTAGTTCCTCTGGTGCTCCAGAGAAGTTGTCAAGAGACAAACTGGGACGCCCAATCAAGTTTCTGGGCAAGTCCCAGATATGTAATAATTCCAATGTTGGGTCTTGTAATTATAGTGGATGTAGACTATTGCATGTCTGTTCAAAATGTTTTAGGGCACATGCAACGACCATGTGTCCAAATAAAATGTATTCCAAGCCTTACCTAACGTCCATTAATATGCCAGTATTTACTGCATTTATGTCTCAGTACCCATCTAGACACCTAGTAGATTTTCTTATCTCTGGTTAACAGAAGGCTTCCATACAGGTATCCTACACATACCAGCCGGAACTCTGGAATGCCCTAATCTACAATCCGCACAACACAACCCCATAGCGGTTGACACCCTCATAGCCCAAGAAGTGGCTGAGGGCTTCGTATTGGGGCCTTTCAAAACTCCCACATTCATAGAATGGTGCACTAACCCCATTGGTATTGTCACAGGGAAATCTTCCCAAAAACATACCCTCTGAGGAATTATCCCTGCAATACAACCATTACCGCTATCATACAAGCAGGGGTTGGAGCCTGGCTTAGTAAGACCGACATTACTAACACCTTTAAATTACTACCAATCCACCCCACACTGTGGCACCTGCATGGCATCAAGTGGTCCGGGAACTACTATTTTTTTCTCCCGGTTAACTTTAGGGTCCAAAAGTAGCCCAGCTATTTTCGACACATTTGCCGAAGCATTGTGCTGGTTACTATTGAACATAGCCAGATGCCCTACGGTATTACATTACCTGGACGATTTCCTACTGGTCGAGGAGAATACTTCCCCTCCTACTAGTCTCAAAGCTACCACTAGGCTATTTGAGCAACTAGGTGTACCTATCTTCCCTAAGAAAAACAGAGGGGCCAGACACGGTTATCACTTTTCTCGGTATCCAATTAGACTCCGCCACAATGCAAGCAAGCCTACCACACGATAAGATAGAGAATATTCTCACTTACATAAACAGCTACCTTCAGCTCGGTACTTGCAACCGCAAAGAGCTACAGTCCCTGCTGGGATCACTAAATTTTGCTTTGCTCATCATACCTCAAGGTCGCTCCTTTATATCACGACTATTGCATCTTTTCCCACTTTTCCTACATGACACGCACAGGTTGTCCTTAGATACCCAAGCTATGGCAGATCTAAACATGTGGAAGAGTTTTTTAACCACTTGGAATGGTAAAAGTATGTTCCTCCCTCAATTGACTGACTCATCTCCTACCATTTGGTCAGATGCGGCATCTACCACTGGTTTTGCAGCAATTTTTGGGAACGAATGGCTTTGGGGCAGCTGGCCTTCAGCAGTTCAGGATTTGGAAGGTTTTTCCACTACCTCAGCTCTTTTTGAGATCTATCCCATCGTGGCGGCTGCCGTAGCATGGGGTCATTTATGGGCTAATATGCTAGTGCGTTGTTACTCAGACAACCAGGCAACCTGTCACATCATCAACAAAGGTTGTTCCAAATCCCTTACGATCATGAGATTTCTGAGGAAACTCACTTTTTTGGCAGCTTGTCATAATTTTTTCCTATGTTGTTTCCATGTTCCAGGTGTATGTAACACAGCTGCTGACAATTTGTCTCGCTTTAAATTTCAGGCGTTTCATCAAGCACTCCCATCAGCTGCGCCCACAGCCACCATCACTCCAACATTTCAAAAACTCATACTGGACTAGAAACCATCATGCAGCATAGCAGGACATTGTCCCAATTGGCACTTTCAAACAATACACACAAAACATACAACAGGGCTTTCACACTATTCAAAAGATTCCTTCTGGAACATAACATCATGCAACCATTTGTTATTACATCTTTTTGGGATTTGATTATTTTTGCCACCTTAAACTTAAAATGTCATATAACGCCATCAAACTCACTGGCATTCAACACCACATGCTATTTCTACACCCAAATGACAACAGTTTCATGACCTCTCACCAGATTAAGACCATACTCAGAGGTATTCAGAAATCAGAACCCACACATACAGCCCAGAGGCTATCTATAGATAACCATATCTTCAAAGCATTGTCTAACCTGCTTGACTTAAAACCGTTCAACACCAATACAAATTCTATCATCAAAACATCAATATACACAGCTTTCTATGGATTTCTAATACCTAGAGAATTCACTACAACCACCACGACCCACACTACTCCTTTCCTCATCTATTCCCACTTGACAAAACATATGGATCATTACATCCTGACTTTACCTCACTCCAAAACCAGTCAGCACATACCCGTAAACATTCCGTACTATCCCACGCACAACAGATGGTGTCCTGTCAGGGTTCTTGATGCATACATACAGCATCATAACTTACTGCCCTCACAACCATTACTACAGCTACAAGGTTCAGTACTCACCACTACAACCTTCATGATCCAAGTCAGGTCCATGCTCACACAATTGGGCCTCAACGCAGCCAACTACTCAGGGCACTCCTTTCGTATAGGAGCCGCGTCCACAGCCTCCAGTGTCAACATCCCAACTCATGTTATCAAAACACTGGGGCGCTGGAAGTCATCCGCTTACTCACGGTACCTACCGAACCCAGTACAAGAATTTAGGGATGCTTTCAAAAACATGTCTGGTTGATAAATGTATCTGTATTGGTTGTCTGTAATAAATTTGATTACTTAATTTTTGCCCTCTTCTTTCTCAGGCCTACCTCATCGTCGGTTCCGGCACACCACAACCGACTTGCTCTTTTATTATCCTACATTTATTTATGGTATTTCACACTGTACTATCATAAGCACCTAACACAAGTATTAAGGCAATTTTGCCTGGATTTGTGGGAGGTGCTGGTTTGCTACCCCTAGCCTACTTAAGGCACTCCCCTTACCTTGCTCCTTACCGTTCGAGGTCAGCGTTGAATGACCCTCCCACCACACCACATTTTAACATTTATTTATTTCTATCTTTCTTTCCCTGGGTAGGCCCTCTTCTTTCTCAGGCCTACCTCATTGTCGGTTCCGGCACACCACAACCGACTTGCTCTTTTATTATCCTACATTTATTTATGGTATTTCACACTGTACTATCATAAGCACCTAACACAAATATATATATATATATATATATATATATATATATATATATATATATATATATATATATTAATTCTTAGTTTTTGGTTGTGCTTAGATGGTACAACACGCTTACAATGCCACAATAGCCAGAACAAGTTATTCAATATGCATAACAAAATAATTGTATAGCATTGGGTATCAGAGCACTTTTTTTTTTTTTTTTTAATAGGATGGATAATAACCTATGCATACAGAGTATTAAACAATGGTTTCACCGCAAGGGACTCTCAGAGTAAGGGATGAGAGCATCCAGCATACCACCTAGGCTTGAACTAACATAACATTTGAACTGAAGATTTTACAAGAAAAGCGAGGGTAGGGGTTAATGTATTTTATTTATTTTTTTACTTTAACTGAGTGCTTCAACCCCTCGAGGCACTCAGTACAGGCAGAGCAGGGAAGCCTGCCTGATGGCTTACAATGCTCTGCTCTACACTGCCAGATGCCACGTGTGGCAACATGGAAATGATCGATCCAGGGGGATCGATCACTCGGGTGCCCAGCAGTGAGGGGTGGTATTGTACGATGCCTCGACATCAAGGCATCGTGCAATACCCATAGAGCAGCTGGAAGCGATCACAATTGCTTCCAGCGGTCAAATTAGCCGCGGACATATGAGGTACGTCCACGGTCCTTAAGGACTGGTTTTTGTCGGACATACCTCATACGTCCGCGGTTCTTAAGGGGTTAATAAAGGCCAGTACATCAATATTATCTTCAAAATAAATAAGGTAAAGGAAATAAATTCTGCTCTTGGCTAGATATTTCAAGAAAGTTTTTTTTTTTTTCATATATAATTAGCCAGATGAATAATAATCTTTCAGCATGAAAAGCATATTAATGCTAGGTACACATATATATTATACTAACCTTAATTAATAATAGTGATGAAATATAAAGCCATACATTTCCGACGTTTATTAAGTTTGTTATGATGAGTAAGAAATGCTACAGTTATCTTTATTTTATCAAAGGCAACTCATGATATTTTGTATTATTGTTTGAAAAATACAGAAAGAAAACATTTGTCATTTGGGTGTTTGTAGTTAATTTTTAAGAGGCTGACTGAATTGAAACTCTCCAATGAAAAATATTTGCAGAGTACTCTAAATTTAATGAAATATCACAACTCTGCAGATGTGTCCATTTAAAAAAAATATCAGATATTTTGTAGCTCTTAAATGTTTATATCGCACTGTTACAAGAAATAAATAGCATTTAACATTTTCTACCATATAACTTTTCTAGCAAATTTAAAATAGCAGTATTTCCATTTACGTGATTTTTGTATTCTGTGCAATTATTTGTAGGGAAACTGTCACTCCAAGTGATTTTTATTATAATTACTCATATCTAAATTTAGAAATTATATTTTTGAGGTCTGAAAAATAAAATTAAATTTAGAAATCTATACTGATATTTAACTCTATCTTGGAACTGAGAGTCTCTATCTTGGCTCCCTATCTATCATCCTTAACATTTTTGTCATTTTGTGCCATTGAATAATTAGAGGAAGAGGGGAAACTAAAACATTGTTCATGTCTTTCTCAATGTGTGCCATGGCTGTTCTTAGACTGAACTTTGTTACCATGTCACTTAGGGTGTTATTCACTAAAGAAAATCAACAATATACTGACCATGATGGTAACTCTCATATTTAATAAAGCCAATTCCAGTTGATATTTGCGCAGCACAAGCAAATATGTAGCAATTGTCCAAATGCCCCTGGTGTCCATATTAAAATTAGTGATTTGTATCTGAACCCTATATAAAGTATAGGATTCATTAGATTCATAGGGCACAGATTTAACTAAAACTTGCTATTGAATGCACTGGGCAGGATGCACATTTTAAAATTATTGTTCACTTGCTTTTATGCAATTAACCCCTTAAGGACTGAGCCAAATGTACACGTTGTGAACAAAACAAAACGTAAACAAAACCTGGCATTTGCGCTACATGTCTGTCCAACCATAATTCACCTCTTTCATATTAAATGCACCCCCCCTTATTATATATCATTTTATTCAGGGGAAACAGGGCTTTCATTTAATATCAAATATTTAGCTATGAAACATAATGTAATATGAAAAAAATGGGAGCAAATAAGAAATGTTGTTATTTTTTTAGTTCTACATGACATTTTAACTGTCAATGTCATAATACTGTTTGCTTTTACTGCAATAGAATACATATATTTGTATTCAGAAAATTCTCACGTGTAAAACAGTACCCCCTATGTACAGGTTTTATGGTGTTTTGGGAAGTTACAGCGTCAAATATAGCACAATACATTTGAAATTGAAATTCGCCAGATTGTATACGTTGCCTTTGAGACTGTATAGTAGCCCAGGAATAAAATTTACACCCATAATGGCATACCATTTGCAATAGTAGACAACCCAAGGTATTGCAAATGGGGTATGTCCTGTCCTGTCTTTTTTAGTAGCCATTTGGTCACAAACACTGGCCAAAGTTAGCGTTAGTATTTGTTTGTATGTGAAAAATGCAAAAAAACGCCAATTTTGGCCAGTGTTTGTGACTAAGTGGCTACTAAAAAAGACTAGACATACCCCATTTGCAATACCTTGGGTTGTCTACTATTGCAAATGGTATGACATCATAGGGGTAATTTTCATTATTAGGCTACCAAAGGCAACGTAACCAATCTGGCGAATTTTAATGTGAAAAAAATGAAACACAAGCCTTATATTTGACGCTAAAGAAAAGAAAAAGTTACCTGCGCTCTCTCCTTCATCCCTATGTATATTTAGACAAATGGAGGTCATTTAGTTGCTCCAATGGCCATTGGAGGGAATCCCCGCCTGCCAACGTCAAGGCAGACCCCCCTAAGCGGGTCCTAACACTGACCCTTCAGTCTGCTTCCTTGAGCTTCTGGCAAAGATATCTCTAATGAGACAGAGAGGGGTATTTTTTTATATACACCCCTATATACTTATTAACCCTTAATAGGGAACACATGGGATGGGCGGTAGCATTGTAACCAGGCTGTGTGATACAAAGTAAAGTGAGCGCATGACTTCTCTATTTTGTATTTGTATTTACTTTGTATCATACAGCCTGGTTACAATGCTGCCGCCCATCCCATGTGTTCCCTATTAAGGGTTAATAAGTATATAGGGTGTATATAAAAAAAAAAAACCCTCTCAGTTGCTTGTCCCATATAACATTGTCAATCCAAATAATTTGATAGATGTATCAACAGGTATAAATATCATATATATATATACAAAATATCAAGTTAATACATGTCATATGCTTATATAGGGAAATTTGAATAGTTAATTTATATATAAACATTAAAAACAAAAGAGAGAAATTTTTTTTTTTACATAACACATATTCTGGCAGATTTTGAAGAGCGGAGAGAACAATCAAGAGATATAGTTAGTTAGTACTAAGGACTATGGAAGTCCAGGGAGACCAGATTTTTTCAATTTTCCTAGGAAGAGAATTAAAAAAATGACTTGTTTCCATTTTATGTTGAAATTCTATTTGGGCCATCATTTCCATCCAATCAGGGGGAATAGGGGATTTCCAACATCTAGCAATATTAATTTTAACTGCAAAGAAAACGTGAGTCAAAAGTCGTCTTAAATTGCTATCCTGTGTAGGAAATACAATATTAAATAGAAACAATTGTGGACTGATTTCATTTATGTCATTATGAATAGATTTTACTAATTCAGACATCTCTAGTTTTAAATTGTTGAGTCTAGAACATTCCCACCAGATATGGTATATAGTACCATCTTCTAATCCGCATCTCCAACATACTTTAGTATGGGTAGATGCGATTTTATGAAGTCTAACCGGGACTAGATACCATCTGTTATTATTATTATTATTATTATTATTATTATTATTGCCATTTATATAGCGCCAACAGCTTCCGTAGCACTTTACAATATTATGAGAAGGATTTAACTATAAATAGGACAATTACAAATAAACTTACAGGAACAATAGGTTGAAGAGGACCCTGCTCAATCGAGCTTACATTCTATAGGAGGTAAGGTGTATAACACATTGGGACAGGAATTTGCAATCAAATAAGGTGGGCTGCCCTTTAGGAGAGGGCAAGAGACAGGTATGTGGTAGGGGTTAGTCTTGGAGGCCATAAGCTTTCCTAACGAGATGGGTTTTAAGGCACTTCTTAAAAGATGCTAGGGGAGAGTCTGATGGCGGTAGGCAGGCTATTCCATAGGAAGGGAGCCGCCCGCGAGAATCTGTATATTAATTTAAAGTGGGTTTCTATTAGTGATACATTATGAATAGATTGTTTTACTAATTGAGTAGCTCTAGTCCATTCTGTAAAGGGTATAGGTTTACCAATATTCAATTCCCATTTATTAAAAGAAGGAATTTGGAGATCCTGTTCCAATAGATCTAATAGTCTAGAAAGTCTAGCGATACTCCCTTTTTTCTGACTATTAGTGATTTGAAAGGTTACATGATGTTCTTTGAGTATTAGTTTAGACATTAAGAAGTTCTTTAATCTCATATATTTAATATATCGCTAGCAGGTATGTTATATTTTAATTGTAATTGATTAAATGTAGCCAATTTATGTCCTTCACACAGGTCTGAAATCTTACTAATCCCTAGTTGGAGCCAGGACTTAATATCTAAATCTATCAATATATACCGTAGCACTTCTAATGGGGTATCATAGAGTATTTTATCTTTCAAGTTTAATATTTTTGAAGTTGTGACCATATTCTTAGAAAAAAAAGAAGATATTTTCAGAAAAAAGGTTTTTCTCAAATTCAACTAAATTTAAAAGGCCTATCCATACATGAATGGGCAATTTATGCCTGGGACTGTTTTCTTGTTTTATACTAAACCATGGTGAAATATTTTGGTTTGGATTTATCCACAATAGCAGCTGGGATGCTTTACAGGCTTCATGAACCCTAGACACATCCGGGAAGGCTATACCCCCTTTTCAAGTAGCTCCTACGCATAATTTCAAATGCGATCCTAGGGGGTTTGTTAGCCCATATATAGTTGGAAAATAAGCTTTGAAACCAGTTAAGCATCTCTATCTTAATTCAGAATGGAATTGCCCTGAAGAGATATAAAAGTTTCGGTTTCAGAAATAATTTAACCATATTTATTCTACCAATCCAGGAGGGTTCCAGTCGCTTCCAATTTGTAATTTGGTGTTGTAAATTTCTAAATAAATTATCATATTCGATTGTATCACACTAGTAGTGTCAAGGGAAATCTTAATCCCCAGATAATCAATCTCTTCCTTGGCCCAAACTAAATGAAACTGTTTAGATATTATATCTTTTTGGGCGTCTCTTAACATGAAAGATAAAATTTGAGATTTTTTCATATTGATTTTATAATTAGAAAAAGAAATATATGTAGCTATATCTCCCAACAAATATACAATTGAAACCTGTGGGTCAACTAAGTTGAGAATAATATCGTCTGCGAACAGGGTTATTTTCACATCCCTATCTTGCATTTCAACTCCTTTTATATTAATGTTTTGCCTAATCAAGGCAGCCAGAGGTTCAATTGACAATATGTATAATAGGGGGGGGCCAGAGGGCAGCCCTGCCTAGTACCATTATTAATTTCAAAAATATCTGAATCACAAAAAGGATTGCTAATTTTTGCTGAGGAGTTCTTGTATAGTGTCATAGTCTTACTCCTAAATTGGCCCACTATTCCGAATTGGCCCATGACAGAGTCAAGGAATCTCCAATTAACCCTGTCAAATGCCTTTTCGGCATTGAGGGCCATAACCACCAAACCCAATCTATTCTCATTTATTATATGTATTAAATTAAAAATCCTACGAGTATTGTCAGTAGTGCTTCTTCCCTTTACAAAACCCGACTGGTCTACTCCAATCAATTTGTTTATAACCTCTTTAAGTCGATTAGAGAAAATACTATAATTTTTTTATATCTGTATTAATCAACGAGATTGGTCTATAGTTTGTAATTAGAGTAGAATCCTTGTCGGGCTTTGGAATAGGGATAATTGATGCTATCATCATCTCTTTCGGGAAGGGAGAGTCTATGGATACTTTTGTAAACATTTCTAACAAAGTAGGAGAAATAGAATTAAGAAAGGTCTTATAAAATATTGCCGGAAACCCATCCGGGCCAGGCACTTTATTAAGTTTTAGATTATTTATTGCCGCAATAATTTCAGTTAATAGAAATGGAGCATTAAGTCTTTCTAGATTTTAAGTATTTATTCTAGGGAGATTAAGACTACTTAAAAAGCTATCTATTTCTAAATCAGTAGCTTTTACTTTGTCCAAATTATACAGAGAACTATAATAATCCACAAATGCCTTAGCAATATCATTTGGTGAAGTTAGGTAGGTGTCTCCTGAAATTATTTTTTTTATAGATTTATCTTTGTTATAGTTTTTAAGTTTATTTGAAAGGTCTCTATTTATTTTATTACTGTTATGATACCATCTTTGTTTGAGAAAAGTAAGGTTCTTATTTATCAATTCATATGTTTTAACTTTGATAGATAATTTCCACTTATTTATTTCTTCAATTAGTTCTTTAGTTGTTAATTTTTTATTTAAATGTTCTTTCTCGACCAATTTAATTCTTAATTCTTGAAGCGTATCTCCCTTCTTTCGTTTGAGTTCAGAACAATGTTTAATAAACCTCTGAAAAAACTTTTCAGAGTACACCACACCATAGGAACCGAGACTTCTCCATTGTTGTTAATTTTTAGAAAGTTCTCGATTTCCACTGAGATGGAGTCCCTAATATGGTCTACCTTCAATATACTTTCATTAAGTCTCGACCTTGTCCTAGGTCTAAAACTATCTTTAGATTTAATTTTCAGAAAAATAGGGGCATGATCCGATAATATTATAGAACCAATATTTGCTTTAACAATTGAATCAAGGTGCCCTGCCTTTACAAAAAACATGTCAATGCGTGAATATGTCTGATGGACATGGGAAAAAAAAGTGTAGTCACTCTCTCTTGGATTGAATTTTTAGCTATAAAGTCTGCTAGATTATATGAATAACTGTTTATTAATTTGGGATATCCTGTTTGTTTGTAGCTTCTATCTTTTCTTGGATCTATAACACTATTGAAATCACCTCCCATTAATATATTACCACTAGCTATCTCGTCTATTGTTTCCATAATATGATTAAGTAGTACTTCTGGGTTGCGATTTGGGGCATAAATATTTACCAGGGTAAAAATTATACCATCTATTTTCACAACTAAGAGGACATATCTACCCAGTGGATCAGGAGATAAATGTATAGTTTCGATCACATATCTGTTAGAAATAATAATAGCAGCTCCTCTTTTCTTTTTTTCCCCTCTAAATTTGAGGCAAATACCCAGGGATATTTCTTAAATCTCCACAACCTATTGGAAGGATTAATCCAATGAGTCTCCTGGATAAACGCAATATTATCATTTAAGAACTTATATACAGCCCCCCTCTTTTGAGGTGAGTTCAGTCCCTGAACATTACATGAAGAAACATTAAGTGCCATCATGAAGTCAGAAAATCTCTATTGTACTCCGCTCGCTTCTCCATCGGCCAGAAAACAAAAACACACACACAAAAAAAAGACAAAATAAAATAAAAAAAACAATTGGTGCCAATAAGGGAAACATTTTCCCTATTGATAGTCCAATAGGGTGACATAACAGTAACCCTTTGGATAAGCCTGCCCATATTTGCAGGATTGAGGTCCCTAGGGGGATGAAGAGGTCACAGTATAATATATATATCCAACCTAGTTTTAAGCTAAATTATTAATATATATTTGAATTAGTACGATTAGTCAAGTCCATGATATATGTAGCTATGCCAGATATTATTATTACATTAGACCAACATTAAGTAAAGGAAAAAAAATAAACTATTTTCTTTTCCTTTCCCCCCCTCTCATCCTCTCTCTCAATAGAAGTGAGATTTTTAACTCAAGTATAGACATTGACAGTAAATCACACCTGACTGATTATGTTAAACATACTAATACAATAATGTAATTATTCTAATACTTATAATAAAATATTTCAATTGCGTATTATCCTATGACCTCTAGTAATTCAAAATATATTATGCATTAAGTATGAGCACCTTATAATTAAATAGGGGCAGTCTTACCCCAAAATAACATCCAATAATTATGAGAAATACATAAGATATATTAAATCTTCCAATATCATACAATTTCTTTGGGATTAATTATAAGATAAGGCAGGAGAGAAAAAAACAAAAAAACAAAAACGTATATTATTATGATGTCCCCATCCGATATTCATAACCTACTATTATCACCATATAACTCATCTATAACCTCCTATTCTCATTTGCTACGGCAAAGTGCTTATTTATCCTAATTCCAGTTTTAGAAGTTATCTCCAATCAGTTCTAGTGTCTAGTGTATATTATTATGATGTCCCCATCTGATATTCATAACCTACTATTATCACCATATAACTCATCTATAACCTCCTATTCTCATTTGCTACAGCAAAGTGCTTATTTATCCTAATTCCAGTTTTAGAAGTTAACTCCAATCAGTTCTAGTGACAAACAGACTAAATAGAAACTAAATACAGACTAAACCAAGTAAAATACTAATTACAATTACCCTTGCAAATATTCTTACAATTGACCTTGCAGTTTAACTATGCAAGAGTTGAAGCCATTCCCTATAGCTAAAACTAATCCAATGTGTATTAACCAATAACTCTTATTAGGTTGGTTTAGAAGTGAATTATGTGTATATCGTTATAGTTAAATATGGGTTTTATCCAAAATTTCAATATTCACCGTATATAAAATTTGTCTCAAACAGAAATAAAGATAAAGAATAAAGTAAAACATTATGGTCACCACCACCAAGTCTATAAATAAATATCAAATAACCCTCTATTTCAAGAAGGGAGAAGAAAAAAAAACATATATTATCCTAATGACCCCAACCAATAGTCATAACAAACTATTATCACCATATATCTCGTCTATAACCTCCTATTCTCGTTTGCTACGGCAAAGTGATTATTTGTCCTAATCCCAGTTTTAGGAGTTAACTCCAATCGATTCTAGTGTCAAACAGATTGAATAAAATATTAAATATAAACTAAACTAAGTGAAATGTTAATTACAGTTACCCTTGCAGTTATTCTTACAATTCACCTTGCAATTTAACTATGCAAGAGTTGATACCATTCCCTATAATTTAAACTATTCCAATGTGTATTGACCAATAACTCTTATTAGGTTAATTTAAAAGTGAATTGTGTGTATATCATTATAGTTAAATATGGGTATTATCCATGATTTTAATATATACCATGTGGAAAATTTGTCTCATACTCAAAATAGAAATAGAGGATAAAATATAACATTGTGATCACCACCATCAAACCTATAGCTAAATATCAAATAGCCTTCTGTTTCTAGGAGAAGAAGAAGAGAAAAACAACAACAAAAAATTCTATTCTTTCTATTTCCCCTTTCCAACCTCTACTCTTACATCTGTTTTAGAATCATTCAGAAATAGTTAACATTGGTAATTATCAATATTACATTTAAGTTAATTTAAGTTCCAAGATTCAATAGTTTCTTGTGCCTCCGCAGCATCTTTAAAAAAAAAATCTTGGGTCTTGAAAAAATACTAATAAAGTCGTTGGAAAGTTCCATTTATACTTGATTCCTTTTAGTCTCAATATTGCGGTCTGATTAGCAAAAATGTTTCTGTTCTGTTGAGTAAGTATAGATAGATCCGCAAATATTTTGATGTCTTTGAAGTCAGGATCAGTAATCCATTTTTCTGTACAGTCCGCATGATCTGGTTTTTGATAATATTGTTAGAAAAACAGACAATAATATCTCTAGGTATAGTGGGTGGAAGGTTCTTCGGTCTGTTTAGCCTATGATACCTTTGAAATAGGAGATCTCTTAATGGAGTTTCCAGAATAATTTTCTGAAAGAAAGATCTAAGGAATTGATCTAATTGATCATATTTAATGGTTTCTGGAACACCACGTAATTTAATATTATTACTCCTAGATCTATCCTCCAAATCTCCAACTTCTATTTCTACAGATTGCAGTTTTCCGTCCAGTTGTTTATGTTTTAAATTCATGTCTTCAAGGTTCATTTGCAATTTCTGGGTAATAGACGCTTGATCTTGTATGATTTTAGATAGTTCCATGATTTCTGACCTTAGTATTCTTGAGTTCTCATCGGAATCCTGTTTTATTCTGAGATACAAAGTCTCCAAAGCTTCATTAAGTGTCTGTTGCGTCACATGGTGAGGAGCCATCTGTGAGTGTTCATGGACAGAAGTAGTAGAATGTCTTCTGCCTCCCTGTGATAATCTATTACTAGTAGAATTATCTTGTGTTTTAGGTGAACAGAAGATGTTAACATTTCTAGGTCTATCTGTATTAGTTGCGCTGACTGAAGTTGATTTGTCTTTTTCCTTCTTTGGAGGCATATTTTATTTTATTACTCCCTTTTTATTTCCTTCTTTTATTTGCTACTTCTCTTTCTCACCTCACTTACCACAAAATGGGAGTTGATTTATATTGCTACCACCTCTGGCTATAGTTAGGTGTGTCTTTTCTAAAAAAATAAATAAAAAAAAAAATAAAAATAAATTTGATCAAAATTAAAAACAACTTTATCTGACCAAAAGAGAATGTTTCAGGTATTGCAGTTAACAATTTTCCTTTTTTTCTCCAATCTAGGATTCGATCAGTTAACCATAGTTTATATATGGAATGTTCACAGTCCAAATTTTCCTCTATTTGCATATGGATATATATGGATTTTACAATTAATGATTAGACAATGATTAGGCAATAGCCTTAATGGCAAAAATTCAGCTTTCAGCAGGCTTAAATCAGCAGGTTCAAAATCGCTTCATTTATCCGCTTATACTCGCTATAAATTAACTCCTTTTGCAACTGATGACATCTGATAACAGACTACAAGTCAATATCTATCATAATAGTGATAGAGTGATAAAGTGATAAGGTGGTTGCATTTCAGATTTTCTCTCTATTTTAGGTAGAGATTTTGCAATCACTAGTCAGGCAAATGTACTAAGTCAGACACATTATAATTGTTGCTTGCTACTTGCCAATCCTGATGATAAATCTTTCTTAGCTGTGTCTGCATTCAATTTGTTCTACGTGTATTTTGATATAAATATATATATACACACATCTATATATTTTTTAATTATTTATTTTTAGTTATTTTTTTAATTTTATTTTTTAATGTATTTACATATTTTGTTTATATAATTATATATATATTTAATCAGTATCAGTCTATGTGTAATTTGATATTAATATATATATATATATATATATATATATATATATATATATATATAATTATATATATATTAATAGTAAAACACACCTAGACAGTGTATGTGTGTGTGTATGTATATGTGTATATATATATATATACTTAGATCATATATATAGATCATATAGATTTTTTTACACTTATTAACTTTCATTTTATTTTATTTCCAGCCAGCAGGGGGACTACCTGTCATTACAGGCAGTCCCCATGCTGGCAATGCAGCAGGCAGCTTACCCGGCCATGTGATTGTGAGGTCCTTGCAAGGACCTCACTCTCACATGGCCGGGGGGGGGGGAGTAGGAGGCAGGATCTGCTGCGGGGGACTCCCTGGGAGTCCCTCCAACCGCGATCGCCGGAGTGGGATCACCGGGTAAGTAAAAAAAAAAAATGGAGGGCGTACTATTATGCCCTGCGGCGTTTAGAGACACTTAGAATAGGGCGTAATAGTACGCCCTCCAGTTTTAAGGGGTTAAACAATATTTTTAGGTACTATTTGCCTACTGGCAGTACTAGCAGCCATAGGCAAATAGTTAAAAACCCTCAGTGATGCAACAGCTAATTACATAATGATTTTCTGATTTCAATTTACCTGTCTAGGACAAAGTGTTTTGTCAGAATTTCCTACCTGTGATCTATTTACTGCAGCAATATAAAACACATGTCCATTAATGTTACAACATCATTATAGTTTATGGTATAGCTTTTCAGAGTAAGGAAGGCCATTGGTTTTTAGACTTAATATCCTCAGGGGCAGTAATCAGTAGTAAATTGTGAGGGAAACATTCAGTTAGTACTGTCTGGCAAAGAAGAAAGCCCACTCTGCCTAGATAGAGTTAAGATCAGAAATATATGTATTATATATGTGTCCGTCTGCAAAAATGGTATCTGTCTGCTTGTTATGCAATAAAATGTACAATCGAAAAAATAAAAAAAGTCAAGACACATTTTGTGCTTTTCTATAATCCCGATAACTAACTTCTTGCTATTGATATTGTACTATGCATTTACACAGTTTTCTAGCCAAAATGAACTTTGAAATGTTGGGTCATGTCCCAGGAAGAGCAGTGCTTCTTTAATTTTTAAGGAACCTGCTAAACAGTCAGCCCTTTCCAAGAGCTGTCAATTAATGAGTTGAGTTTTTTCCCAAAGGGTGTTTTAGTTTATCCTACTAGAGATCTTCCAGATTACCAATGAGTTAAGAGAAACTGACGAGAGACTAAAGTGCAAAACTATCTTGCTTTTCCTGATGTAAATTTAAATCTTTGCATTAAGGTATGTGTCTGAATATGAAACTTTTGTTCAGCTTTGCTTAAAAATGAATATGTGCCTTTTCTAGTTATTCATTTATTAGTTATTTTAAGTTTTTTTTTTTACAAAAAATGTTGTCATCAAATGTAAAATTTGATATATTTATATATATATATATATACATATATATATAATTAGAAGACTTCTGTAAGAATATCTTTTGGAGCGACGAGACCAAAGTGGAAGTGTTTGGCCAACACAGCAAATCAGCATAAATAACTCACACTAGCTGTAAAAAATGATGGTGGAGGGGTGATGATTTGGGAGAATTGCAGTCATTGAGTCGACCATGAACTCTTCTGTATACAGTGGCGTACATACCGGGGTCGCAGGGGTCGCGGCTGCGACCGAGCCCGGCCCACCAGGGGGCCCGGCCGCCCTGCGACCCAGGTATGTACCCACAGGGCCAGCCTATTCTGCTGGGGGGCCCAGGAGCTGGCCACCTCAGGGCCCCCCGAGGCTGGACCTGCTGTCACCCGGCTGGCGGGCGCGCGAGGGAGCACTGTCCCCTGAGTGCTCCCTCTTCAGCTCCCTCGCGCACCACACTGAAACCGGAGCCGGAAGATGACGTCATCTTCCGGCTCCGGTAACAGTACGCGGTGCGCGAGGGAGCTGAAGAGGAGCACTCAGGGGACAGTGCTCCCTCGCGCTCCCGCCAGCCGGGTGACACCACTGGACCCCAGGGAATCCCCTCCGCTCTCCCACAGGTAAGGAGGCTGGGGGGATTAAATTAAAAAAAACGTGTGAGTGTGTTAGTGAGTGTGTTAGTGAGTGTGTTAGTGAGTGTGTGAGTGAGAGTGTGTGAGTGAGAGTGTTAGTGTTAGTGTGTTAGTGAGAGTGTTAGTGTTAGTGTGTTAGTGAGTGTGTTAGTGAGAGTGTTAGTGAGTGTGTTAGTGTGTGTGTGTGTTAGTGAGTGTGTGTTAGTGAGTGTGTTAGTGTTAGTGAGTGTGTTAGTGTGAGTGTGTTAGTGTGTTAGTGAGAGTGTGTTAGTGAGAGTGTTAGTGTTAGTGTGTTAGTGAGAGTGTGTTAGTGTTAGTGTGTTAGTGAGTGTGTTAGTGTGAGTGTGTTAGTGTGAGTGTGAGTGTGTTAGTGTTAGTGAGAGTGTGTTAGTGAGAGTGTGTGTGTTAGTGAGAGTGTGTGTGTTAGTGAGTGTGTTAGTGTTAGTGATTGTGTTAGTGAGTGTGTTAGTGTGTGTATTAGTCAGTGTTAGTGATTGTGTTAGTGAGTGTGTGTGTTAGTGAGTGTGTATGTTAGTGAGTGTATGTTAGTGAGTGTGTGTGTTAGTGAGTGTGTTAGAGTGTGTGTGTGTGTCTGTTACTGAGTATGTTTGTGTGCGTCTGTCACTGAGTGTGTGTCTGTCAGTAAATGTGTGCGTCTGTTCATGAGAGTGTGTGTGTGTGTGTGTCTAAAGCACTTACCTTTCTCCAGCGCCGGACTCCCTTGGCGCTGGGGATCTCTCCGTCCCGATCCGCCTCTCAGCTCCGAATGCACATGCGTGGCAAGAGCCACGCGCGCATTCAAACCGCCCATAGGAAAGCGTTACTCAATGCTTTCCTATGGACGTTCAGCGTCTTCTCACTGTGATTTTCACAGTGAGAATCGCAGAAAATCCTCTAGCGGCTGTCAATGAGACAGCCACTAGAGGCTGGATTAACCCTCAGTGAAACATAGCAGTTTCTCTGAAACTGCTATGTTTTCAGCTGCAGGGTTAAAACTAGAGAGACCTGGCACCCAGACCACTTCATTGAGCTGATTTGATCTGGGTGTCTGTAGTGGTCCTTTAAGTGTATGTGTTTATGCATGCACTGGCGTACATACCGCGGTCGCACGGGTCGCAGCCCTGCGACCAGGTGCCCGCCGCCATGTGTTGCGGCCCCAGCCCGCGCAGAGGGGGGGGGAGGGGGGGGCCCACGGATCAGTTTTTGCACCGGGGCCCCATGGGTTGTGTGTACGCCACTGTCTGTATACCAAAGTATTCTACAGTCAAATGTGCTGCCATCTGTCCAACAGTTAAAACATGGCCGATATTTGGTCATGCAACAAAACAATGATCCCAAGCACACCAGCAATTATACAACAGAATGGCCAAAAAAGAAAATAATTCAGGTTACACAACTGCCCAATCAAAATCCAGACCTCAACCTGATTAAATTGCTGTGGTGGGACCTTAAAAGAGCTGTGCGTAAACAAATGTCAGCAAAACTTAATGAACCGAAGCAACGTTATAAATAAGAGTAGGGAAAAATTCCTACACAATGATGTGAGACTGATTAAATGTTACAAAAAACATTACTTAAGGTTATTGCTGCTAAAGGTAGTTCTATAAGCGATCGAATCATAGTTTTTTTACACATGGCTTCTCCATTTTGGCTTTATTTTTTGTTAAATAAATAATGACACTGGAATTTGTCATGTGTTGTAGTTCATCTGAGGTTGTATTTACCTAATGTTAAGACCTGCTAAGGAACAGATGATTGTTATTGTCCTGAAATTTAAAACCATAGAGTTCAAAGAGAGCCTACTTTATTTTTCCCATGACTGTATATATATATATATGTATACAGTCTAGTAAATATATGCTGTTTTCTATGTTGCTTTCTGTGTTTTGCCACTCTGATTTGTGAAAACACTCTTGTGTTTTGTTTTCTTCCTGAATTCTGTTTTATTTTCAAACTTACTTTATCACTGTGAATTTTTAACAGCCTTTCACTCTTGTGCCTTCTGTTTGTTCTGCTATTGTTGAATAAACTTTACAGCTAGCTCCAATGTACTAAAGGTACTTAAGGGAATAGAATTACATCTACGTTTCTGGTCAGTATTAAATCTGACTCGTCTGAAATGAAGGAGTAGGAAAACGTACAAAAGATCAAACTCATCTGAAACTTAGGATTTTCTTTTGAATAGGTTGCTGGTATTCCGCACTTCAACCAATTTTTCATGTCTAATATTGTCATTCCCACCTTTTCAATTTCAACATTTAAAAAATAAAAACAATACATCTGAAACTGCAGACTACAGGCAATTAAAGTATATTTTATTTTAAAATCTATAAAGTAGTACCAAACAATTTCAATAGCGTAGAACAGAAAGCAGAGCACATAGTGTGCAAAGTTCACTGACATGATTAATCAAAGTAAGGGCATTTTCAATTCTAAAATAATAGTTTTTATTTTTAATTTATTTTTTATATTAAAGAGATAAAATACAGTTAATAAAAAATAATATAATCAATGTCTTCACCTTATGGATAAGTAAACAAGAGGAATTTTTCACTCAACCTGTAATTATAGAGAAATTATAATGAAATTATAACTATCATGGCAAAATAACTGGTCATTGATTTTCTTTCCAACTTGGCTATGTCACATACAGTTTGCAATTCCTATTTTTAATTATTCACAATTTCTGGTTTAGTGCATAGCGTTTCTTATGATTCTCTGGGTGTAAAAAGATGTCAGGACTATGGAGGGCTCTGCTCTGATATTGATCCCTGGTTTCCTAGAGAAGTACACACCTGTAGCCATGACATGCTGGCATAGAATTAAGATTGAAATAGATATCTCTAGATCAGCAGTAGAATGTGACTTTATCTTTCGTTTCTCTTATTAAAAAAGTTTAATTCCAGAGATAAATATGTTTTCTGCATATAGAGCAATCTCCCTGGGAATTTAGTGAGCTAGAATACTATTTTCTTGGCTGACAATATCAGTCTGGTGCAACTTTTGCATCTAGTGTCAGCACAAACAAAAACCCACAGAACCCACACAGCATGTTAACCACAGACACTTTGGACAGAATTCCATTGACTAGATACATTATATAGACAGTGTCAAAGCTCATGTTGCCTAGCTCTAGGGAAATTTAACTCTAATTCACATCCTTAATAGTTTATGTGAAATATAAGTTACCCTCATCAAGTGATTCACTGACCCTGATAAGAAATATCTGTATGAGAAGATTAGTCCTCAGTGATTGAACAATGCCCAGCACTATCCAGGAAATATGAGCTGGGCAAAAAGGCAGTGGATCTTCTTTGCTATAGCTGGAAAAGTTAGTTCTACAGCTAATGATATGTTAGCTTAGGATATATTTTTCTGTTATTTTTTATTAAATTTGCATTTGTTTGCAATGATAAATTATATGCATAAAGAATTGTGCTTTTCTGGGCATAGAGTTCCCATTTAATAGCTCTGGAAACAAACCCTGGTACAGTGCCTTGCAAAAGTATTCACCCCCTTGACTTTTCACCTATTTTGTTACATTACAGCCTTAGGTTCAAGGTTTTATTAATCTGAATTTTATGTGATGGATCAGAACACAGTAGTCTAAGTTGGTGAAGTGAAATGAGAAACATGTATACATAAAACTATTTTTTAGAAATAGAAAACAGAAAATTGGCATGTGCATATGTTTTCACCCCGTTTGTTATGAGGCCCATAAAAAGCTCTGGTGCGACCAATTACCTTCAGAAGTCCACCTGAAAATGATGTCCACCTGTGTGCAATCAAAGTGTCACATGATCTGTCATTACATATACACACCTTTTATGAAAGGCCCCAGAGGCTGCAACACCTAAGCTGGAGGCACCACTAACTACACACTGCCATGAAGACCAAGGAACTCTCCAAACAAGTAAGGGGGAGAAATACAAGTCAGGGTAAGGTTATAAAAATATATCCAAATCTTTGATGATCCCCAGGAGCACCATCAAATCTGTCATAACCAAATGGAAAGAGCATGGCACAACAGCAAACCTGCCAAGAGACGGCCGCCCACCAAAACTCACGGACCGTGCAAGAGGGCATTAACCAGAGAGGCAGCACAGAGACCTAAGGTAACCCTGGAGGAGCTGCAGAGTTCCACAGCAGAGACTGGAGTATCTGTACATAGGACGACAATAAGCAGTATGCTCCATAGAGTTGGGCTTTATGGCAGAGTGGCCAGAAGAAAGCCATTACTTCCAGCAAAAAACAAAATGGCACGTTTTGAGTTTGCGAAAAGGCATGTGGAAGACTCCCAAAATGTATGGAGGAAGGTGCTCTGGTCTGATGAGACTAAAATTAAACTTTTCTGCCATCAAAGAAAATGCTATGTCTGGCGCAAACCCAACATATCACATCAACCATAGAACACCATCCCCACAGTAAAACATGGTGGTGGCAGCATCATGCTGTGGGGATGTTTTTCAGCAGCCGGGACTGGTAAACTGGTCAGAGTTGAGGGAAAGATGGATGATTCTAAATACAGGGATATTCTTGAGCAAAATCTGTACCACTCTGTGCTTGATTTGAGGCTAGGGCGGAGGTTCACCTTCCAGCAGGAAAATGATCCCAAACACACTGCTAAAGCAACACTTGAGTGGTTTAAGGGGAAACATGTAAATGTGTTGGAATGGCCTAGTCAAAGCTCAGACCTCAATCCAATAGAAAATCTGTGGTCAGACTTTAAGATTGCTGTTCACAAGCGCAAACCGTCCAACTTGAAGGAGCTGAAGCAGTTTTACAAGGAGGAATGGGCAAAAATCCCAGTGGTAAGATGTGGCAAGCTCATAGAGACTTATCCAAACCAACTTGGAACTGTGATTGCCGCAAAAGGTGGCTCTACAAAGTATTGACTTTGGGGGGGTGAATAGTTACGCACATTGACTTTTTCTGCTATTTTGTCCTATTTGTTGTTTGCTTCACAATAAAAAAAAAACATATTCACACTTGTGGGCATGTTCTGTAAATTAAATTATGCAAATCCTCAAACAATCCATGTTAATTCCAGGTTGTGAGGCAACAAAACATGAAAACTGCCAAGGAGAGTGAATACTTTTGCAAGGCACTATATATAACTGTTGTGACCCTGACATAAAAATGTGAATATTAATCTTTAATTAATATGCAATAATTATTTTTTCATAGTTCTTGGTATTATTGTCAAATATTTTAATAGAAAATAGACAAAACATTGTAATATTAGATGTCAATTTACTACAATAATTATAACAAGTAACAAAGGATAGCAGTAACAATGAAAGCATTAAAATACAAAACTACAACATAAAACTTACAGATACCTCAGCCCTCGGCTGGGGCTAAAGAGTCAGATTTGAGAAGTCTACATCCTGGGAAGTCAAGATAAGAGAGAGAGATGGAATCTCTATTCTATCTGGTATTTTATTCCCAGTGGGATGCTTTCTAGAGTAGGCTGGCCTGTGATGTCACTGCCAGAAGCACATGGAATAAGGAAACCATATAATGAAAATTAATTCCAAATACTGCCCCTAGTGGTGCCTCTAAAGCATTAACCTTATTATACTTTATTCATGGTATAAATAATGATTTAAAATTATTACAATAGTCAAGTGCCAGTTGTTAATTTTAGCAACAGACATTTTAGTGATTTCCATGCTTATTAATTTTGAACTGTGACAATTTGTCTAAGGAAATCATATGCAAAATAGATATCTCCTTTTAAGTTTATATTATATACGTTTATATAAAATGCTCTGATATAGTTTACTTAATTAAAATTGTATGTAAATTCTATGTAAATTATTCTGATTTTATCTGTATACATATTGTAAAAAAATGTTTATTCATTTAAAGATGCACTGGAACAGTAAAAGTAATCCTATGTCAATGTAATATGGAGTAATACAAACTGTATTAGCACTTATGAGGAAGGCACATGGACCTGTATCACAGGGGAAACTAAAGCAGGAACCTAATGAGTCTTGGGCTCAGCACACATTTTGTGTTAGGCTTCTGCATTGGTTGCCCCTGTGATGCACTTCCATGTGCCTGCCTCATAAATGCCATTAAAGTTTGTATAGATCCAGATTATAATGACTATGGCGTTCATTTTTCTGTTCCAGTGCATCTTGTCATTGTTCTTGCTAAGGTTCCACATCTGCATTCTTGTGTAATGATGTCACGAACACAAAATTTTCGGTTCGCGAATGGCGAATGCGAACTTCCGCAAACGTTACCTGGACTGTGGCATGCTGGAGGGGGATCCATGGCAAAACTCCCATGGAAAATTACACAGTTGATGCAGAGTCTGGTTTTAATCCATAAAGGGCATAAATCACCTAACATTCCTAAATCACAATGGATATGGATTGACACCTGACATATGACATATTGACACCTTGACATATGGATTGACACCTGTCCTCAGAGACCCTGATACACACTGACACAGAGCAGAATAGGGACTGTCCCCCCTACATAGGGTCACTTGGCAGATATGGATTGACACCTGTCCTCAGGGACCCTGATGCACACTGACACAGAGCAGAATAGGGACTGTTCCCCCCACATAGGGTCACTTGGCAGATATGGATTGACACCTATCCTAAGGATCCCTGGTACACACTGACACAGAGCAGAATAGGGACTGTTCCCCCTACATAGGGTCACTTGGCAGATATGGATTGACACCTGTCCTCAGGCACCCTGATACACACTGACACAGAGCAGAATAGGGACTGTTCCTCCTACATAGGGTCACTTGGCAGATAAGGATTGACACCTATCCTAAGGAACCCTGATACACACTGACACAGAGCAGAATAGGGACTGTTCCCCTACATAGGGTCACTTGGCAGATATGGATTGACACCTGTCCTCAGGGACCCTGATACACACTGACACAGAGCAGAATAGGGACTGTTCCCCCTACATAGGGTCACTTGGCAGATATGGATCGACACCTGTCCTCAGGACCCTGATACACACTGACACAGAGCAGAATAGGGACTGTTCCCCCTACATAGCTTGGCAGATATGGATTGACACCTATCCTAAGGATCCCTGATATACACTGACACAGACCAGAATAGGGACTGTTCCCCCTACATAGGGTCACTTGGCAGATATGGATTGACACCTGTCCTCAGGGACCCTGATACACACTGACACAGAGCAGAATAGGGACTGTTCCCCCTACATAGGGTCACTTGGCAGATATGGATTGACACCTATCCCAAGGATCCCTGATACACACTGACACCGAGCAGAATAGGGACTGTTCCCCCTACATAGGGTCACTTGGCAGATATGGATTGACACCTGTCCTCAGAGACCCTGATACACACTGACACAGAGCAGAATAGGGAATATTCACAAAATGCCAAACATTGTTATACAGGGGAATATTCAGTAAATAAGGATAAGGGGGGGGACCTACTGTCCTCCCCCATGGCCCCAACCCCTGCGCGGTGGGTGGGGGCCATAAATCACAATGGGGGACCTACTGACCTCCCACCCACCCCCACCCATGAGCGGTGGGTGGGGGCCATAAAAATAATGAGGGGGGGACCTACTGTATGATGTTGTATCAATCAGGTAGTGTAAGGGTTACGCCCTCTTCACAGTGACAGACCAAACTCCCCGTTTAACGCACCGCAAACAACCGCAAACAGTCCATTTGCACAACCGCAAACTCCCCATTTGCACAAGGTTGGATACCAAGCTAGCCATGTCTGTTCCTTGTCCTCACTGATGTCATTGAAGGTCTCTTCCTCCACCCAGCCACGTACAACACCAAGGGTCCCTGAAAGTATGCTAATAAACTGAAAAAAAGGAAAAATCTCCCAAGATGGAGATCTAAAACTGGCATAGGAAAATGTTAGACAACTATAATAAAGTGATACCTACAAATCCTAGTGAGCATAGGTGTATAATAGAGGGAGAAAGGGAAAGCAGAGTAATGCTTCCTAATACCATGGTTAGTACCCTTTGTTAAAGTAAATTGAGTAATGGACACAAGTCTTTATTGTATCATTTATAAATAACAAGGGGATACTATACTCATTCCCCTATAGTGGCTAATTGTGTAATAATGGTAATACTATTACCTATTATATAATATTGGCAGGGGCAAGGAAATTCCCTCTAAATAGATGGGTATAGGCAGAGAGTATGGAGACCGGAGTGATAAAGTGTCAATAAGGTGATATAAAGTTAAATGTATCACATACACACAGCCACCCTTTCTCTTAGCTAGTTTCCAGAAATGCTGGATAGGTAGAATGGCTATAAAGACTCAGAGAGGTCTAAGAAGAATCCTCTAAACTAGCCCTAATCTCCTTAAACACCTTCAAGGGTGTTCTAAGCTAAAGCTCAATCTAAACGTTTAGATGACTGCCTGATTTCCAATCACAGATGCTGGCTAGGAATAACACGGTGCAAGACAAAGTGTGGGTCTATGTAAGTGTGGGTCTAGTGTAAGTGCCCATAGTGCAGTAAAGTGTCCCTAGTGAAGTGAAAAAGCGAATTAGGAGCTGGCACACAAGAGAATAACGAGCTGGCACCCTATCAGAGGACATGTATATGGCATTGTAACTGGGAGATGGAAAAAGATGCTTGGTCGGTCCTCCTACTTCAGATTTGGGGCACTGCGCGTGCAATCTAATGTACCACCAGATAGGAGTGGTGTGTTAAGTATTACTATTCCTATCAGTTTAATCCCTGTTATGTGCCTTTTTTTTGGTTTGGTTTTTGAAGCCACAGTGCAGCACCAGAGGCCCGAAAAATTAGGCATGTACACATGCCTGAAAAATTAGGTATTGTAGCAGCCGCTGCTGTAGCAGCGGCCATAAAAATTGATGTTTGTTTCCCAGGCAGAAAGTGCCCTAAAACATTGTGGCTTGAACCCTTGTTGGTGGCGGATAAGTCACGCAAGTCAACCGGCATTCAGAACTAAAATACAGCAGCGTGTGGACCATTTTTAGCCCAAGGCAGCTCATCTCATCAGGCCTTTTTTAGTCGAATGTATCGCCCACTGTCAGTCCCTTCGGGATCCATCCCTCATTCATCTTAATAAAGGTGAGGTAATCTAGACTTTTTTGACCTAGGCGACTTCTCTTCTCAGTGACAATACCTCCTGCTGCACTGAAGGTCCTTTCTGACAGGACACTTGCAGCGGGGCAGGCCAGAAGTTCTATCGCAAATTGAGATAGCAACACGTCTTTAAAGCGTCCTGTCCTTTCCGGCGTGGTCGTGAAAGGAGGAGGATGACTTTCACCTCTTCCCCTGTTAGATTCCCGTTGTGCTGTGACATCACCCTTATACGCTCTGTAAAGAATACTTTTTAATTTATTGTGGAACTGCTGCATCCTTTCTGACTTGTTGTAATTCGGTAACATTTCAGCCACTTTCTGCTTATATCGGGGGTCTAGTAGCTTGGACACCGAGTACAGGTCGTTCTCCTTCAGTCTTTTTATACGAGGGTCCCTCAACTAGCACGACAGCATGAAAGACCCCATTTGAACAAGGTTGAATGCCGAGCTACTCATTTCCCGTTCCTCCTCCTCAGTGATCTCAATAAAGGTATGTTCTTCCCCCCAGCCACGTACAACACCACGGGTACCAGATAGGTGACAACGAGCACCCTGGGATGCCTGTTGTGGTTGGTCTTCCTCCTCTTCCTCAAAGCCACATTCCTCCTCTGACTCCTCTTCCTCCGCTTCCTCACAATCCTCTTCCAGCGATGCCGCAGGTCCAGCAAGCGATGCTGATAGGGCTGTTTCTGGTGGTGATGGTGACCACAACTCTTCCTCTTCACGCTCACTACGGCCTGATCCAGCACTCTTCGCAGGGCACACTCCAGGAAGAAAACAAATGTTATGATGTCGCTGATGGTGCCTTCGGTGTGACTGACTAGGTTTGTCACCTCCTCAAAAGGACGCATGAGCCTACAGGCATTGCGCATGAGCGTCTAGTAACATGGCAAGAAAATGCCCAGCTCCCCAGAGGCTGTCCTAGCACCCCGGTCATACAAATATTCATTAACGGATTTTTCTTGTTGGAGCAGGTGTTCGAACATTAGGAGTGTTGAATTCCAACGTGTCGGGCTGTCGCAAATCAATCGCCTCACTGGCATGTTGTTTCGCCGCTGGATATCTGCAAAGTGCGCCATGGCCGTGTAGGAATGCCTGAAATGGCCACACACCTTCCTGGCCTGCTTCAGGACGTCCTGTAAGCCTGTGAACTTATGCACAAAGCGTTGTACGATCAGATTACACACATGTGCCATGCACGGCACATGTGTCAACTTGCCCAACTTCAATGCCGCCAACAAATTTGTTCCGTTGTCACAAACCACTTTGCTGATATCCAGTTGCTGCGGAGTCAGCCACTTTTCCACCTGTGCATTCAGGGCGGACATGAGTGCTTGTCCGGTGTGACTCTCTGCTTTCAAGCAAGTCAAACCCAAGACGCGTGACACTGCTGTATCCGGGATGTGGGATAGTACCTGGGGAGCTGGGGGGGTGCCGTTGATGTGGAGCAAGACGCAGCAGCAGAAGAGGACTCAGCCGAGGAGGTTATGGAAGAGGATGGAGTAGGAGGAGTAGAGGAGGTGGCAGCAGGCCTGCCTGCAAGTCGTGGCGGTGTCACCAACTCCTCTGCAAACCCACCATTCCATGCTTGGCAGCCGTCAGCAGGTTTACCCAATGCACAGTGTAGGTGATATACCTGCCCTGACCATGCTTTGCAGACCAGGTATAAGTGGTCAGATGGACCCTTGCCCCAACACTGTGTGCCAGACATGCCATTACTTCCTTCTGCACAATCGAATACAGGTTGGGGATTGCCTTTTGTGAAAAGAAATTTCGTCCGGGTACCTTCCACTGCGGTGTCCCAATAGCTAAAAATTTTTTGAACGCCTCAGACTCCACCAGCTTGTATGGTAAAAGCTGGTGGGCTAATAGTTCAGACAAGCCAGCTGTAAGACGCTTGGCAAGGGGGTGACTTTATGATATTGGCTTCTTACACTCAGACATATCCTTCACAGACACCTGACTGTGGGCAGATGAGCGGGAACTGCTCAAGGCGAGAGACAGAGTGGCGGATGGTTGAGAGGGGGCAAGGAGGACAGCAGTGGTTGACGTGGCTGAAGATGCTGGACCAGGAGGAGGATGGCGGCTTTGAGTTTGTGTGCTGCTTGTACTCATGTGTTGATCCCATAGGCGTTTGTGATGTGCGATCATGTGCCTACGCAAAGCAGTTGTACCTAGGTGGGTGTTGGACTTCCCACGACTCAGTTTCTTTTGGCACAGGTTGCAAATGGCATCGCTGTTGTCAGAGGCAGACACACAAAAAAATGCCACACTGCTGAGCTCTGCAATGACGGCATTCTGGTGTTGGACACAGCATGCGTTGATTGGCGTGCTGTCGGGCTGACCCCGGGTGCCGATGCATGCTGTCTGACTATGCCACTAACTCCTTGCGACGACCTCCCCCTGCTTCCAACTTGTCTCCTCCTCCTCCTCTCTGTCTCCCCATCTGAACTTTCGCCCTGTTCTTCTTCTTGCCGAGCGGGCACCCACGTGGCATCCATGGACGCATCGTCATCATCAACCGCTTCACTTGTATCTGACAACTCAGCAAAGGAAGCAGCAGCGGGTACAACATCATCATCATCACACTGTACGTCCATGTGTGTAATGCTGCCTGACTGAGACATATCCCTGTTATCTACATCCTCTGGCAATAATGGTTGCGCATCACTCATTTCTTCAAACGGATGTGTAAATAACTCCTCTGACAGATAAAGTGAAGCGGCTGTGGTGCTAGTGTTGGTGGTGGTGGCAGGCGGGTGAGTGGTATCTTGAGAGGTGCCCGAAGCTAAGCTAGAGGAGGATGGTGCATCAAGGTTCCAAGCGGAAGCTGAAGAAGATTGGGTGTCCTGTGTTAGCCAGTCAACTATGTCCTCAGAACTTTTCAAGTTCAGGGTACGTGGCCTCTGAAAATTGGGCATTATTCTAGGGCAATAGGGAATCACATCACCACGACCACGACCACGACGGCCCCTGCGGGGTGGCCTGCCTCTGCCTGTCATTTTATTTTGGATTAGTGGTACTATGTGTGCAAGCTACTGTGAGACCAGATATGAGTGGCAATGTGCACTGGCAGAGATTGGCAGAGTACACGCTGAAGGCCTGACACCTGCTTGAAGGACACTGACTGCTATTAGCTTACAGTGAAAAACTTTTTTCTTTTTTTTTTTTCAATATATAGATTTTTATTCGTTTTACATGAAGAGAACAAGAGACATAAACAGGTGTACATATATAATGCGGCATGATACAAAAAGATGCGGCATAGATGATACACATATACGTAATACAGGTTCTGAAGATATTTGACACAATAAAATAAAAGCTTCCCCCGTGTGAGTTTGGGGCCGTCACCTCGTAAATGGTTTGTCATATAGGAAGACTAGAGCATATACTGGGTTGTCTATACATATGATACACAAGGAGGATAAGTACATAATGCTGATGTACAGACATACTTTGTACATAGGGACCTGTCGCTGATCAAGGCAGCGGGAGCGGCCCGGCACAGCATGCCATAGTATAGTGGTTGTGGTACTAGTATGAGCAGAGGACTATAAAACAATTTAGCATGTTATCAATTTGTCGCATACTCCATTTAGTGCCCACTCATCAACATTTTGTAGGAGCATATTTCATGATAAGATACCACTAAGAAGCAGAAGGTTAAGATGTTGCTCAGTAAAAATCTTAAAGTAATGATAATGCCGTACCGATAGACACTCCGAATGCCCTGCATCGAGCGGCTACATGCCACACCAATTGCGCGAAAACCACATAAACCAAGTAGCATATATATATACAAGAACGAAAATATATTAATAAGGGAGAAGGGTTATTGGGTGGGGGATTGAGGGGTTTACTAAACTAGTAGAGGGTTGACATTCTACATGCTACATGGGACCTCTTGAATGTTCCGAATTTCGGAGTTTCAGCTTTACCAATTTTGATAGAATGGATGTGAAAGTGAGACGTTAAAAAACCATAAAGGTTATAGAGAACATATGTCCTATTACACGGTGGTGTTAGATTCCATAAGCAAGGCCCAATTTCGCCATTTACTCAAAAAAGCCTGGATATTGCCTCCCTTAGCCCATTCAAGTTCATGGTGGTAAGTCATATCTACTCTGCGCATAACCTCTGGTATAGATGGGGTAGTGGTGCTTTTCCAATGGGATGCTATACACATTTTTGCTCCTACTAAAATGTTTAACACCGCATCTCTGGACGGTATATCACGTAGGTTCGGGATGAGGTGAAGCAAGTAAATTTCCGGGCGTAATGGTAAAGTGACTTTACATAATGCATGGATGGTTTTTTGTATGAGCTGCCAGAAGCTCTTCAATTCAGAGCATTGCCAAAATATATGTTCTATGGAACCTAATTCCGACTTTCAGCGCCAACATGTTGGGGAGGAAGTCGAGTATATTTTATGGAGTCTACTAGGGACTAGATACCATCTCATAAGGATTTTAAAGTAGGCCTCCCAGATTGTGGCACATTTCGAAGAGTTTTTCGTATATATGATAGATTGCTCCTAGTCGTCGAGTGACGGAATGATCCCTAAAGTGGTTTCCCACTTCAACATATAAGGTAGCTTAGCGGGTTCGTGATGACGCATCAGTTACAGATAGCATAGGGACAGAAATTTACAGGAAACTCGAGGTAGTTTGGCCGAATACCATTGTGTTCCTAGATAACTGAGTGATAATGGGTCCAGGTATTTAATCGATTGAGAGAGTAGGATATGTTTGATACGCAAATATAAAAAAACATCTCTGGGAGGTAGGTTATATTGGCCTTGCAATATTGGAAAAGGGAGTATGCCCTCCTTATTGAATAATTTATATACATGAGTCACTCCAAGGAGTGCCCACCTAGACAGCTGCAAGTTAGGAGATATAGAGGAAAGGGCCGAAACAGGGGCGAGGTATAATGCTTCCTCCTTAGACCATAGTGCGGTGCTCCATGAGGACCAGTATTTCGTAAAGAAATGAGATGCTGGGAGTGTGGAGGGTGTATTTACTGTTAAGGATGCCCAAAGAGCATCCGAGAGAGTTCGTGATCCACCGCAAGCGGCCTCCAGATCTACCCATACTGGTTTGTGTACGCCCATCATAATATTCATGCCTTGAGAAAGGAGGGTAGCCTTATAATACAGACGAATACAGGGAGTGCAGAATTATTAGGCAAGTTGTATTTTTGAGGATTAATTTTATTATTGAACAACAACCATGTTCTCAATGAACCCAAAAAACTCATTAATATCAAAGCTGAATATTTTTGGAAGTAGTTTTTAGTTTGTTTTTAGTTATAGCTATTTTAGGGGGATATCTGTGTGTGCAGGTGACTATTACTGTGCATAATTATTAGGCAACTTAACAAAAAACAAATATATACCCATTTCAATTATTTATTTTTACCAGTGAAACCAATATAACATCTCAACATTCACAAATATACATTTCTGACATTCAAAAACATAACAAAAACAAATCAGTGACCAATATAGCCACCTTTCTTTGCAAGGACACTCAAAAGCCTGCCATCCATGGATTCTGTCAGTGTTTTGATCTGTTCACCATCAAATTGCGTGCAGCAGCAACCACAGCCTCCCAGACACTGTTCAGAGAGGTGTACTGTTTTCCCTCCTTGTAAATCTCACATTTGATGATGGACCACAGGTTCTCAATGGGGTTCAGATCAGGTGAACAAGTAGGCCATGTCATTAGATTTTCTTCTTTTATACCCTTTCTTGCCAGCCACGCTGTGGAGTACTTGGACGCGTGTGATGGAGCATTGTCCTGCATGAAAATCATGTTTTTGAAGGATGCAGACTTCTTCCTGTACCACTGCTTGAAGAAGGTGTCTTCCAGAAACTGGCAGTAGGACTGGGAGTTGAGCTTGACTCCATCCTCAACCCAAAAAGGCCCCACAAGCTCATCTTTGATGATACCAGCCCAAACCAGTACTCCACCTCCACCTTGCTGGCATCTGAGTCGGACTGGAGCTCTCTGCCCTTTACCAATCCATCCATCTGGCCCATCAAGACTCACTCTCATTTCATCAGTCCATAAAATCTTAGAAAAATCAGTCTTGAGATATTTCTTGGCCCAGTCTTGACGTTTCAGCTTGTGTGTCTTGTTCAGTGGTGGTCGTCTTTCAGCCTTTCTTACCTTGGCCATGTCTCTGAGTATTGCACACCTTGTGCTTTTGGGCACTCCAGTGATGTTGCAGCTCTGAAATATGGCCAAACTGGTGGCAAGTGGCATCTTGGCAGCTGCACGCTTGACTTTTCTCAGTTCATGGGCAGTTATTTTGCGCCTTGGTTTCTCCACACGCTTCTTGCGACCCTGTTGACTATTTTGAATGAAACGCTTGATTGTTCGATGATCACGCTTCAGAAGCTTTGCAATTTTAAGAGTGCTGCATCCCTCTGCAAGATATCTCACTATTTTTGACTTTTCTGAGCCTGTCAAGTCCTTCTTTTGACCCATTTTGCCAAAGGAAAGGAAGTTGCCTAATAATTATGCACACCTGATATAGGGTGTTGATGTCATTAGACCACACCCCTTCTCATTACAGAGATGCACATCACCTAATATGCTTAATTGGTAGTAGGCTTTCGAGCCTATACAGCTTGGAGTAAGACAACATGCATAAAGAGGATGATGTGGTCAAAATACTAATTTGCCTAATAATTCTGCACGTAGTGTATTGGGAACGCTGAGACCACCTCTTTTAAACGGGTGCCATAAAGAGTTAAATGAAACTCGTGGAGGTTTTTTCCTCCAAATATGAGCGTTGATGGCTCTCTGGAATCTAGTAATGAGAGAGTTCGGTAGTGCAATAGGAAGCGTCCTAAACAAATAAAGTATATGTGGCAAAACCATCATTTTAACTGTGCTAATTCTGCCAAACCAGGATGTATAGAGGTTATTCCAAGATTCCATTTGCTTAGAGATTTTAGATAAGACTGCTATGTGATTAGCTTTTATTGTTTGTGATTTAGATTGCGTCAATTGTATTCCCAAATACGAAATTGATTTAGTTTGCCATGCAAAGGGGTATTTTGTTTCTAGTTCTTTAACTAAGTGTGTACTGAGTCTTATGGGAAGGACTTGGGTCTTGCTAATGTTATTTTTGTAGTAGGAAACATTTCCATACGTGGTTAATGTACGTAATAGATGAGGGATGGAGTTAGATGGATCGGCTAGGAATAAGATCACATCGTCGGCGAAAAGTGCTATCTTTTTTTCACCAGACGGAGTGTGTAGGCCAGGTAATGCTGCGTCAAGTTTTATCGTTCTTACTAGAGGTTCCAGGCATAAAATGAAGATCAAGGGTGATAACGGGCATCCTTGCCTGGTACCATTAGAGATATTAAAACTCCTGGAGGTAAAGCCTGAGCTGAATACCTTAGCAGAGGGAGCGGAATAAAGGGCTAAAATACTGGTAATAAAGTGTTTGGAAAAACCAAAGGCCGATAAAGTGTTAGACATGTAATCCCAATTCAGGCGGTCGAATGCCTTTTCCGCGTCCAATGCCAGTAGTGCACCGGATTTGTTAGTAATTTTGGCCCAGTCGATTAGGTCCATGCAATATCTGGTGTTGTCCCCAACTTGTTTGCCGGGGACAAAGCCAGCCTGTTCTTCCGAGACCAATTCAGTCAGCAAAGGACGGAGCCTGTTAGCAAGTAATTTGGCGTATAGCTTAACGTCAGCGTTAAGTAACGAAATCGGCCTGAGGTTTCCACAAAGTGTCGGAGGTTTATTTGGTTTGGGCAATGTTATGATGTAGGCTTCCAACATTTCACGTGGAAATTGTCCAGTCAATCTAATTTTATTGAATAGTACAGTGAGATGTGGGATTAAGCATGGGGCCAATTTTGTGTAATAGCAGTTCGTGAGACCGTCAGGCCCAGGTGCTTTACGCTTAGGCAAGGATTTGATAGTGGCAGCCACTTCTGCTTCCGTAAAGGGAGCATCTAATAGGCTATTATGGTGTGCCGAAACTTGAGGGAGCGAAATGTGAGATAGGTAACGTGTAATGTCTGAAGGGTTTGGAGTGGTCGTGGACACGTCATTATGGAGATTGTATAGATCCTCATAAAAGTGGGCCAGTTCATCTACAATGTTAATCGGGTTAAATATTCTAACATTGTCCTTGGAGTAAATAAACGGAATTTTAGTTTGCAGATATTTCACTTTCAGCTGGGCTGCCAGTAACTTGCCCGCTTTGTTCCCTGATACGTAATAGGACTGTTGGGCTTTGCGTGCTTGGTTGACATATTTTTGTGTTTGAAAAACATGGATTTCGTCCTGCAATTTAGTAATTTGTCGGGATAATAATTTTGTCGGAGATTTTTTGTTGGAATCCTCTAATATACGGAGAGTGTGAATGAGTGTAGATTCTTTTGAAATATAACGTTTTTTAGCTAAGGAGCCTAATTTAATGAAATGTCCCCTGATGACTGCCTTATGTGCCAACCATTGAGTTTCTACCGTAGTGTCTTCTGTAGAGTTGATAGTAAAGTAGTTATCAAGTATTGTAGATATGTGTTGGACGTCGGAAGGGCTATCTAGAAGGGCCTCATTCAGACGCCATTTGCCCCTCCCTGATGTAGGGTAAGGTACGTTTAATGTGATAATGATAGGGGCATGATCAGACCAAGTCCTAAGTCCGATAGATTGGTCTGTAAGGTGAGGAAGAGTGTTTTTATCCACCAGGCAGAGATCAATACGCGTATAAGTCAGATGGACTTGTGAAAAATAGGTATAATCTCGGGCAGTTGGGAATAGATTCCTCCAGGTATCATAAAGATCCTGCTCATGAAGAAGCTTAGAGAACAATTTACTGTTCCGGATGGAGAGCTTACTAGGAGGTTTGTTGTTTACTCTTTTTACATCTAGGGATGGTGCAAGGGTGCAGTTACAGTCGCCACAGATAATTACGTGGCCTCGTTTGAGGGTATTTATTTTTTTAATGGACTTGTTAAGAAATGACAGTTGAGCCTCATTGGGGGCGTAAAGCGACACAAGTGTCATTTGGATACCGTTTAGATCTCCCACAAGAATTAACAACCGGCCATTTGGATCAGCAAATTGGTTATAAACTGTAAAGATCCAGTCTTTGTGGAAAAGAATAGCCACACCTTTAGATTTGTTTGGTGAGTAGGCGTGGTATGCAACTGGGTATTTTAGAGAGCGAAGTTGAGGAGGGTTGCGTGTCGCGAAATGCGTCTCTTGAACACAAACAATGGCGGCCTCTACTTTGTGCATGTCTTTTAGTAGTTGTTTCCGTTTATATGGACTATTGAGGCCTTTGGCATTAAGAGAAAGGATTTGCAATGTATGGGGCATCATTAGTTCAGATTAGTAAATAAGCAGCATATCATTTGTGTTAGCTTGTTGCGGTGTTCTATATGACCTCTCATCATATACTGCCTGGGCCAATTGAGGGGTGTACACAACACAAGTACATAGGGATGTGTCAGCGTCGCCCGTACGGTGAACATTGCAAACCATATGGAGTTCCGTAAAACAGTTAAAGCTATGAGGCCCATAAATAGCATGGTAGGGAGAGGGGTGGAATTGGTAGGGGGAGGGATACAAAAACCTGTGAAAAAAGAAAAAAAGAAAGAACAATAACACAAGTATATACAAAAGGAACCCTTAATGGGTATCACACAAACTATCACCTGAGGAGCATGAAAGTTCATACTCCTAGATGACTGAGGGAGGGTGCATGGTGTCCTCCCGACCAATGTCTCATAAAATGTTCTGTGTATTAGGATACATAGTAAAAAGAAACAAAAAAAAACATCTTGATGCGCGCCATAGAGTTACCCTGAGGAAAAGTGGGCAGAGTGTGGATTATCAAGTTGTTTATAAGCATCTGGACATATAACAAAAATTTTGGCAAAATGTTGCACAGCTGAGTAGGTTCGGCTAGCTGCATAATAGCGGGGAACGGGAAGGCTGTGCCAAAGCCAAAGGCTAGCAGTAGTGTTAATGCAGAGCCCCTCTGTGTGCGCTCATAGCAGTAGTATTAATTAATTGTGGCTTTCGATTATGGGGTTAAAGACGTGACTTCGAGGGCGCAACCCTAGGTGTTATAACAATAAAAACTTACATATATTATAGGTGCAAAGAGAAAACAACATAAATAGAATAAATAATGCACTCCTTGTGGGAAAACTTATAAAGGACTCAGTTAACTATATCGAGTATCAACAGCTATGCGGCGTATGCGCCGAATGGACGTCGACACACAGCCGCCCTTCATTGATAACCTAATTCGGCCATAACAGATTCAACCTATAGCATATTCAACCCATGGGAAAAAAACATCGTAATATATCAAGCAATGTACATGGTCCATGGAAAAAAAAAAAGTAGTGTTAGAGATTCTTAACGATCAACGCAAGTTGCGTGTCATTGTGTGCGGACTTATAAGAAAAATTAAACAAAAGTAAATTAAAATAAATTAGAGAGTAGTCTCTCAGAATTCGGGGCTGGGAAATGCGCATCCTAATGGTAGTGCGTCATACACCTGCAGCAATATACTCCAGAGTATAATACTTCCCATAATGAACCCAAGGTCTCAGAGTAATAGTGGTGCGATATATATGGATGTCATGTAATACAACCACCACGTTGTGGGGGTTACTGAGGGTGAATTAGAGACAACTCTAAATTAAGCCCTATGACATTGTAAGCATAGTGGACCTTAACTGTACCAGAGTTATCAGTTAGTGACTGAAATAATATAAATTTAACATACGGATGAAGCAAACATGAATGGGGCACTGCTATAACCCTCATGAATGCAAGCACGAAATCATCATAAGGAAGCCCCCTGGGTCGAGACTGGCAGGGCCCGTTCAGGCAATAAGGATGCATTTGTTATGGTAACATATTATAGCATGCAATTTCAAACCGTAACGATATAAACTAAACAATGTGATCAGTCAAATCTAGGTGGCTTATGAGTAGAGGTCAAAAAACAGCATAGCCATCTCGCCATTCGTACAAGATACTTATCAAGTAGTCCTTTAGGTAAGTATGAATAGCCAACAGGGGTTTCAAGGAGTGCCGGTTGGTGATTTCACCATTTGCCAGTCCGCCTGAAGTCTTCTCGGGAGGCAATATTCGCTGTATCATGTGGCTGTGATGTTCCAGACCATAGGCCCCAGTTGGAAATCAGCTTCATCCCCGCAGTCGGATCCGCTGCTACGTGGTTGCGACCTTGATGCCAGATGATCAGCTTAGTCGGGTAACCCCACTTGTACGTCACATTGTGATTTCGCAGGGTTTTAGTAATTGTTATAAATCCTCTCCTTTTCTCCATCGTGGTTGCTGATAGATCTGCAAAGAGGGCGATTTTTTGATACGGTTCTGGGAGCGACTTAATTTTCCTCGCCGCTGCCATCAGAGTGTCCTTATGCGCAAAATAATGAAAACGAACAATAACATCCTTAGGGACGTCGGCCGACAGGCGAGCAGGCCGCGGAAGCCTGTGCATGCGGTCGTAGGCCCATGCAGAGTCAGGTAGGCCTGGGACCAGGGTGTTGCAAATAGACAAGATATGAGCTGGCAGTGCTTCTGGGGTAATATCATCCGGTACTCCCCTGAATCTCACATTTTGTCTTCTCGACCTATCTTCTAGGTCAGCCAACTTGTCTTTCAACAATAAGTTTTCCTCAGATAGCTTCTGTACCCTATCCACCATTTCGTTGTGTGCCACGCAAAGTTCGTCGGTTTTGTTTTCTAGGTGGTTTGTTCTGTCCCCAATATTAGATATTTCCTTCCTCAAGTCACCGTCAATCCGGTGAAAGTCGGCGGTGATAGTGGCTCTAAGCTCCTGCAGCATTTTGTGAAGGCTGCGCTCTGTAACAGGGGTTTCAGAATAATTTGCAGAACCGGAGTCGCAGTCTGATTGCCCGTCAGAGAGAGTAGACCTCTCGTCGCCATCTTGGTTGCCTTTTCGGCGTTCCGATCTCTTCGATTTAGGCATGTCAGATAACTTCAGCTGCTTAGACTGAGGCATGGTATACTCCAGTGGCACTCCAGAGATACCAGGGTAAACTATCCATGCGATCAAATTGTCAAATGCTGTATGTTTAGTTGCTCGTGGTCGGGTCGACGGCGGAGCTCCTATTCCATGCGACTGCTCTCTCCGGAAGTCGGCACGCCCCCCAACTTTTTTTCTTTTTAAAGACACGCTATTGTGACACCAGATATGAGTGGCAAAGTGGACTGGCAGAGGTTGGCAGAGTACACGCTGAAGGCCTGACACCCAATTGAAGGACACTGACTGCTATTAGCTTACAGTAAAAAACTTTTTGCTTTTTAAAGGCACGCTATTGTGACACCAGATAGGAGTGGCAAAGTGGACTGGCAGAAGTTGGCAGAGTACATGCTGAAGGCCTGACACCCAGACGCTTCAATCTATTACAGTGAAAACATGTTTTTTGTTTTTTAAATGCAAGCTATTGTGACACCAGATATGAGTGGTGGCACTGGGCAAGTGGGCACAGTATCCACTGTGAGCCTGACACAGAAGCTGGCAGACAGGCAACTGCAATTACATTACACACAAAAAAAAAAAAGCAGACTGATGTTCTAGCCCTAAAAATGGCTTTTTGGGGTGCTGTCCTTACAGCAGAGATCAGATGAGTCCTTCAGGACTGTAGTGGACACTGAATACCCTAGCCTAGCTATCCATTTCCCTATCAAATGAGCAGCAGCTACACTTTCCCTCCTCTATCTAAGAATGCAGCTTCAGAATGAATCTAAAATGGATGCTGTATAGGAGGTGGGAGGGTCTGAAAGGGAGGGTCTGCTGCTAATTTGCTGGAATGTGTCTGCTGACCGTGTGGCACAGGGTCAAAGTTTACTCAATGATGACGAATAGGGGGCGGATCGAACTGCGCATGTGTTCGAACTATTTGCCGGCGAACAGTTCAGTACATCACTATTCTTGTGGTGTTTCTGGTAAGCTGTCCTTATTTACATAGTCACAGTTACATAATTACATAGCTGAAAAGAGACTTGCATCCATCAAGTTCAGCCTTCCTCACATATGTTTTTGCTGTTGATCCAAAAGAAGGCAAAAAAAACAGTTCTTACTACAATGCATTTACAGGTGATACTCGAAAAATTTGAATATTGTGCAAAAGTTAATTTATTTCAGTAATGCAATGTAAAAGGGGAAACTAATATATGAGATAGACTCATTACATGCAAAGCAAGATAGTTCAAGATAGTTCAAGCTGTTGATAGTTGATTTGCCATAAGTGCGATGATTATGGCTCATGAACACCCCAAATCCACAATCTCAGTAAATTAGAATATTGTGAAAAGGTGCAATATTCTAGGCTCACAGTGTCCCACTCTAATCAGCTAAGTAAGCCATAACACCTGCAAAGGGTTTCTGAGCCTTTAAATTGTCTCTCAGTCTGATTCAGTAGGAATCACAATAATGGGGAAGACTGCTGACCTGACAGTTGTGCAGAAAACCATAATTGACACCCTCCATATGGAGGGAAAGCCTCAAAAGGTAATTGCGAAGGAAGTTGGATGTTCCCAAAGTGCTGTTTCAAAGCACATTAGTAGAAAGTTATGTAGAAGGGAAAAGTGTGGAAGAAAAAGGTGCACAAGCAGCAGGGATGACCGCAGCCTGGAGAGGATTGTCAGGAAAAGGCCATGCAAAAGTGTTGGGGACTTTCACAAGGAGTGGACTGAGGCTGGAGTCAGTGCATCAAGAGCCACCACACACAGACGGATCCTGGACATGGGCTTCAGCGGTCGTATTCCTCTTGTAAAGCCGCTCCTGAAAAACAACAACATCAGAAGCGTCTTACGTGGGCTAAAGAAAAACAGACCTGGTCTGTTGCTCAGTGGTCCTCTTTTCTGATGAGAGCAACTTTTGCATCTAATTTGGAAACCAAGGACCCAGAGTCTGGAGGAAGAATGGAGAGGCACACACTGCAAGATACTTGAAGTCCAGTGTGAAGTTTCCACAGTCTGTGTTGATTTGGGGAGCCATGTAATTTGCTGGTGTTGGTCCACTGTGCTTCATTAACCCCTTAAGGACACATGACATGTGTGACATGTCATGATTCCCTTTTATTCCAGAAGTTTGGTCCTTAAGGGGTTAAGTCCAGGGTCAACACAGCCGCCTACCAGGAGATTTTGGAGCACTTCATGCTTCCTTCCACAGACAAGCTTTATGGGGATGCTGACTTCATTTTCCAGAAGGACTTGGCACCTGCTCACACTGCCAAAAGCACCAAAAGCTTGGTTCAATGACCGTGGGATTACTGTGCTTGATTGGCCAGCAAACTCGCCTGACCTGAATCCCATAGAGAATCTATGGGGCATTGCCAAGAGAAAGATGAGAGACATGAGACCGAACAAGAGCTGAAGGCCACTATTGGAGCCTCCTGGTCTTCCATAACACCTCACTAGTGCCACAGGCTGATAGCTTCCATGCTACGCGGCATTGAGGCAGTAATTGCTGCAAAAGGGGCCCAAACCAAGTACTGAGTCCATATGCATGCTTATACTTTTCAGAGGTCCGATATTGTTCTATGTACACTCCTTGTTTTATTGATTGCATGTAGTATTCTAACTTACTGAGATTGTGGATTTGGGGTTTTCATGAGCTGTAAGCCGTAATCATCGCACTTATGACAAATCAAGGCTTGAACTATCGTGCTTTGCATGTAATGCGTCTGTCTCCTATATTAGTTTCCCCTTTTACGTTGCATTACTGAAATAAATGAACTTTTGCACGATATTCTAATTTTTCGAGTATCACCTGTATATAAATATAACCTATGCTTTTGAGTCCATTTCATCATTTTGATTAATAAATGTTTATTGTATACCTATGCATGGCTTCATAATTGTAATAAAACAATGAAAGTATCACCTTAAATAAATACTACCCCTACACAGTCAAGTCCTTGTTGCCTTGAGTTGCTAATAGGTGAATTATAAGATTTGGACAATATCTGTAGGAGTGAATGTTAGTAGTGCTGGGCTACAAAACACTGGTAGTAATATCTGCTAGTAATAATAAAAGATTACAGTTGATATTTAGTAATCATTTGGAAATGGGACATTAAGCCATAAATTGGTTAACCATACCTAAATTACAATAAGGAAACATAATAGGTTGCATTGAGCTATAAGATGTGTTTAAGTGGGTTTTTGAGTAACCCAGCAGTAATTGAGATAACAATTACTCTTCCAATGGACCATTGTTACCGACCATAGGACAATCCAAAGACAAGGTCAAACAGCAAGAGGTTGGTCTGAGCAGCACTGGTTTGAGGTCAAAAGGCAAGCAGAAGTTGGTACACAGGTCATCAGTGAATGAGTGAAGCATGTTTTACACATATAAGCTCACAAGACATTTAAGCAGTTTGCTAGGGGCACATATAGTTCAATGTCTCCCTCTTTGCATCTGTCACTATGAATTAATTTTTTGAGCTTCTATGCCCAGGAGAGACTTCTCAAAGTCCAACTCATGATACACATGTGATACACAGGAGTATTTTTTCTGTTTGTTCTATGAGGAGTTTTATCATGTTTGATCTTACCACAAAGGTGGTAAGATCTTACCACAAACAGAAGCATATAAAGATCCCTACCACATAAAGGTAGTAACAGTCTGTGGTGGAACCAACCTTGCCACTGTGAACTGGAGAAGCCTGGTTGCTAGCCTCCTGCCCTGCGACTATGGCCCTGGGGTGTATTAACCCTTTAAGAAGTGTATTTGGGCACAATGGATTTTTGTATGCTGTTCCTGGCCCTTTAAATACTTGGGAGCAGTGTTACAACTTTTAAACTGGCACTTCGAATGCAGTCGAAGTGCCAAAGTCGTCGAAGTGGGCGCCATTCGACAAACGAACACGTGGCGGCGCCCATTTTAACTTATGCGAACGCGGTCAGCGGTGTGTGCAGCCAAATCTATGGAACTGTTTGCGGCTACCCAAATGCACGAACACCGCTGACCAGTACCTTCTTCGACACTGCGGCTGGAGACTAAGTTCCGTTCGAAGATTTTTAACTACATTCTTTTATTATTATTGTACTCTCGCTCAAAATTTATTAGTAAAAAACATTTATTAAAACATTAAGAAAGGGAAAGGAGTGTGCTGATTTGATTTCAGACTGGGCTCTTTATTTGCAGGTGCCCTCATAACAAATGTAGCCAACCCTCTCCTGTCTTAAAGACTATGATTTTGGTTATCTTGTGATAGAGTGTGCATAGTTGTGTGCATATATATGTGTTTAAATAATGTTTAAAGAGACATGCACACTGGAATGAAATTGTATGTGGGCGTCTCCCTTGCAGGGGAGAATTGCATAAAAGCAGAGTGTGTGTCATTAAACCTGAGTTCTACTTTACCCTCAATTTGGAGTGCCGTCTCTTATTGGGGGAACTGCTACAAGGGATTGCTATGCTTGCCATACTCCCTTGCTAAATCACTGCTAAGTCGTGTAAGCGCTGGTTCCTGTGTTGCTCTCTGGAGGAGTCTACAGTGGTTATGGTGTCTGCTGCAGTGCTTGAAGTCCTCAGGAAATGCTAGGAGCATTCCTCAATGGAGGTACACAGTCAGGGTGCCAGGTGATCCGTTACATTGGTGGCAGGGGTGGGATGGCGTCCTAGTGCGAGGTAATGCAGCTCAGAGACACCGTTCGTGGATTTACAAAGTGAGGGTAACGCTAGTACCCGTACAGCACCCCTATCTACAAAGGAACCAACGTTGGCAGAGCAAGCATGGCGCCTGGCTACACTCAGGAGCGGTTGGACACAGAGGTTGCCATTCGGCTGGATTTTTATGGACCCAACCCCTCTGAGGAAATTGTGCAGTTCGTGAGGAAAGTAACGGCAGAGTTCCTGCAGTGCCTAGCAGATTTGTACAAAAAGGGAGCTGAAGGTGTCGTCCTTCCTCCCCAGCGGCAGATGTATCCCAGGGAGCTGAAGGGGTCGTCCTTCCTCCCCAGTGGCAGTGTGTATCCCAGGGAGCTGAAGGTGTCGTCCTTCCTCCCCAGCGGCAGTGTGTATCCCAGGGAGCTGAAGGTGTCGTCCTTCCTCCCCAGCGGCAGTGTGCGTCCCAGGGAGCTGAAGGTGCCGTCCTTCCTCCCCAGAGGCAGTGTGCATCCCAGGGAGCTGAAGGTGCCGTCCTTGCTCCCCAGCGGCAGTGTGCATTACAGGGAGCTGAAGGTGCCGTCCTTCCTCCCCAGTGGCAGTGTACATCCCAGGGAGCTGAAGGTGCCGTCCTTCCTCCCCAGCGGCAATGTGCGTTACAGGTAGCTGAAGGTGCCGTCCTTCCTCCACAGCGGCAGTATGTATCCCAGGGAGCTGAAGGTGTCGTCCTTCCTCCCCAGCGGCAGTATGTATCCCAGGGAGCTGAAGGGGTCGTCCTTCCTCCCCAGCGGCAGTGTGTATCCCAGGGAGCTGAAGGTGTCGTCCTTCCTCCCAGCGGCAGTGTGCGTTACAGGGAGCTGAAGGTGCTGTCCTTCCTCCCCAGTGGCAGTGTACATCCCAGGGAGCTGAAGGTGCCGTCCTTCCTCCCCAGCGGCAATGTGCGTTACAGGTAGCTGAAGGTGCCGTCCTTCCTCCACAGCGGCAGTATGTATCCCAGGGAGCTGAAGGTGTCGTCCTTCCTCCCCAGCGGCAGTATGTATCCCAGGGAGCTGAAGGGGTCGTCCTTCCTCCCCAGCGGCAGTGTGTATCCCAGGGAGCTGAAGGTGTCGTCCTTCCTCCCAGCGGCAGTGTGTATCCCAGGGAGCTGAAGGTGTCGTCCTTCCTCCCCAGCGGCAGTGTGAGTCCCAGGGAGCTGAAGGTGCCGTCCTTCCTCCCCAGCGGCAGTGTGCATCCCAGGGAGCTGAAGGTGCCGTCCTTCCTCCCCAGCGGCAGTGTGCGTTACAGGGAGCTGAAGGTGCCATCCTTCCTCCCCAGTGCAGTGTGCATCCCAGGGAGCTGAAGGTGCCGTCCTTCCTCCCCAGCGGCAGTGTGCGTTACAGGTAGCTGAAGGTGCCGTCCTTCCTCCACAGCGGCAGTATGTATCCCAGGGAGCTGAAGGTGTCGTCCTTCCTCCCCAGTGGCAGTGTGTATCCCAGGGAGCTGAGGGTGTCGTCCTCCCTCCCCAGCGGCTGAAAGTGTTCCAGGGAGAGGAATCGGTGAACACCCCTCCCCAGCTGCAGCTTAGTTTACCAAGGGGAGATCCTATTCTCCCAGATGGGGAAGCTGAGGCAGGCGGTCTCGGCCCCCAGCAGCAGGACAAAATATTGAAAGGGGAGACAGTCGGTCTCTCCCTCCACCGAGAGTGTCAGGGAGAGAGTGTCAGGGAGAGGAGCTTGTCGTTCCCTCTCCCCAGCGGCAGAAAGTGGGTAAGGGAGATGAACTCGTTACTCCCTCTCCCCAGTGGCAGCCGAGCCCACCAAGGGGAGATGATAAGCCCCACAACCGTGCATATGGGACCGTGGTCTCTGCACAGACCTCACAGGGGCTAGGGACGGTCGGTCCTGTCCCCTGGCAGCAGGGAGGTTCATCCAAAGGGGAGACAGCCTGTCGTGACCTCCAGCAGCAGTACCGGGTCCAGAGTAAGGAGCCTACTATGACATCTCCTCAACTGGGCTCCAACCAGGCTACTCCCATAGTAGTGCTGGCAGCAGGGCAGAGTACCGCTGGTCTCTATACAGAAAAAAAGGGTTGGTGGTAAGGTGGCGCTATGATGTGCTGCTAAAACCACAGTGAAATCAACCACACAGTTTCACAGAAAAACATAAAGCAAAAAATATATAGTATATATATATAAAGTGGATAGCGCACTGAAAACCCAAGAAAATATATCAGGGTATTTAACACAATATGAAAGATATACAATACATATACCCATAAAGCAGATCTTTGTCTTGATGTCTCTGAAAAGAGTAAAGCTTACATAGGGCAATATTGTACTGATAGGTATCCAGGTATCATATGTATATGTTTAAATGGTAGAAATTCCTACTCACATTTAAATGAGCCTGTATTCAAACTGGCTCAGGTATATAGACTTGAGTAGGATATGTGGGTCAAATCCTTTAGTGGATATGTTCCTCCCCAGTATGATAGAAATCAGAGAATAATGTTAGGAAAAAGTATTCAACATTTATTTTAAACTGAATAATAAAATCTTACATTGAAGAAGTACAGATTCAACACAACGCGTTTCGGCTAAATGCCTTCATCAGGTGCATAAAAGACATATCCCCTTGCCCCTTCTTTTAAAGCCCACTTCCGCGGTAAAAATCTGTTAAGCCCCGCCCACTTTCACTCCGTCGCGTCACTTCCGGTCATACGAACTTCCGGTTTCGGCTGTTCCGTCCTTATTATCCTTCCATCCTTCTGGTATCCCAGGAAGTGTCCCACTTGATGAAAAAAGGTTCCCTCTTCATGTTTACTCATTTAGTCAATGCTCTGCAATTATAATACCGGAAGTGCTCCGGCGGCCATTTTTAAAGTGGTATACACATATAATGTGTATTGGCAAGGGAGACAGAGAAAGATATGTATAAAAAATTAAGTTTTCCAATAACAAATAAAATATAAACGTGATATATTAATACATATATTTAAGACTTATATTAAAAGGGTGTATTAAAAAAGTGTGCATATCCTCCACCATTATTTAAAAGGAGAAGACACAATCAAATATAGTTAAAAATCTCAAAGTCAATATTCATACCAAGAGGGGATAAAGTGTCTAGCTCAAATATCCACCTCATTTCTGTTTTATTAAAAAGTTTTATAAAATCTCCCCCCCTCCATGGTTTCTTAACTTTCTGTATGCCAATAAAATGTAAATGCTTAGGATCCTCATTATGTTTTTCTGCAAAGTGTGCAGAAACAGAATGATTTAAAATTGTATTTTTAATATTTCTAATGTGCTCCCCTATTCTTGTTTTCAGTGGTCTGGTTGTTCTACCAACATACTGCAGTCCGCAACTGCATGAAAGGAGATAAATAACATTATTTATATTACATGTAATAAAAGAATCAATTTTATACGTTTATATCAATTTTATAACGGATTTTTACCGCGAAAGTGGGCTTTAAAAGAAGGAGCAAGGGGGATATGTCTTTTATGCACCTGATGAAGGCATTTAGCCGAAACGCGTTGTGTTGAATCTGTACTTCTTCAATGTAAGATTTTATTATTCAGTTTAAAATAAATGTTGAATACTTTTTCCTAACATTATTCTCTGATTTCTATCATACTGGGGAGGAACATATCCACTAAAGGATTTGACCCACATATCCTACTCAAGTCTATATACCTAAGCCAGTTTGAATACAGGCTCATTTAAATGTGAGTAGGAATTTCTACCATTTAAACATATACATATGATACCTGGATACCTATCAGTACAATATTGCCCTATGTAAGCTTTACTCTTTTCAGAGACATCAAGACAAAGATCTGCTTTATGGGTATATGTATTGTATATCTTTCATATTGTGTTAAATACCCTGATATATTTTCTTGGGTTTTCAGTGCGCTATCCACTTTATATATATATACTATATATTTTTTGCTTTACCGCTGGTCTCTGCCCACTCAGCAACCCACCGATCCGGAGCGCCAGTAACCCCCAGAGCCGAGGTGGAGTTCCTGGACATGGATAAGCTACCCACTACACCAGTTGTAGTAACTCTTTATTGTGGGTGGGCTGTACTGCTGATTGTGTTCTGTTGGTGAGTTGCTGGACTAACCAGGGCACTGACCGACAGGAGGTCAGATACCCTTTTAGTCTGAATGGTAAAGGGGAGAAATGTGGCAGAACCAACCTCGCCACTGTGAACTGGAGAAGCCTGGTCGCTAGCTTCCTGCCCTGCACTATGGCCCTGGGGTGTATTGACCCTTTAAGAAGTGTATTTGGGCACAATGGATTTTTGTATGCTGTTCCTGGCCCTTTAAATACTTCGGAGCAGTGTTACAACTTTTAAACTGGCACTTCGAATGCAGTCGAAGTGCCGAAGTTGTCGAAGTGTCGAAGTGCCGAAGTCGTCGAAGTGGCCGCCATTCAACAAACAAACACGTGGCGGCGTCCGTTTTTAACTTATGCGAACGCGGTCAGCGGTGTGTGCAGCCAAATCTATGGAACTGTTTGCGGCTACCCAAATGCACGAACACCGCTGACTCGTACCTTCTTCGACATTGCGGCTGGAGACTAAGTCCCGTTCGAAGATTTGAACGCTCGTTTGACCGCACAGCCCAAATCCATGGAACTGTTTTGGGCATGAAAATGTGCCTGTGGTCGGTCAAAAGTGACTTATACCTATCTCCCGAACGGCTGGACAGATTCGTATGATTTTTGGGTATGTTTGTATTTGGAATGTGCTGATTAATAATATGTAACTGTTATTAATATTGGATGTATGGTTTTAGAGTTATGAAAGTTGGGTAAAATGTATGTTTAAGGGTGTTACCTCTCAGGCTAAGGGGAGGGAATCTGTGGGATGTAACCATTGTGTGATTGGATAATGTATAATTGTATGTGGGCATCTCCCTTGCAGGGGAGAATTGCATAAAAGCAGAGTGTGTGTCATTAAACCTGAGTATCCCTCGGAGGTACACAGTCGGGGTGCCAGGTGATCCGTTACACAGTAATTTCAGCATATAATTAGATAAATGTTTTATATGCTACTGATGTGTGATACCTATATGTCCTAGAACCAGGACAATGTGCAAGGGTGAAAGAGAGGCATTTACCCTGTGGGTTGCTAGTATAGAGATGATTGTGGGTTGCTGCTTCAAAGGACAATACCACACTATATTATTTAACTACATTCTTTTATTATTATTGTACTCTCGCTCAAAAATTATTAGTAAAAAGCATTTAATAAAACATTAAGAAAGGGAAAGGAGTGTGCTGATTTGATTTCAGACTGGGCTCTTTATTTGCAGGTGCCCTCATAACAAATGTAGCCAACCCTCTCCTGTCTTAAAGACTATGATTTTGGTTATCTTGTGATAGAGTGTGCATAGTTGTGTGCATATATATGTGTTTAAATAATGTTTAAAGAGACATGCACACTGGAATGAAATGTAACGATTTTGCTTTTTTCTGGAGCTGTAGTTTGCTAAAACATAATTGAGTTCAATGATAATAGTCCAATAATATGACACAGTAAACTTTGAAACTGTTAACAATAGATCAGTAATTATTCATTAATGTAATCATTTCCAGACATCTTATAAAAATATTTTTATTTATCTTTTTGTTTGTGAATTATATATTTTTTACAGAAATATAGATGAATATTTTTCAGTAATTTCCATGTACAGGAATGGTGTGTATTACTTATTGCATCCCATTAAGGATGTTCAAGCACTCAGCAGGATGCAAACACATTTCTTAATCTGAGTAATAGAAAATAACTATTAAATTATGAAAATCATAATTAATAGTACATTCATTATTGTACATTATATTATTATGTTAGTTTGCTTGCTTGATAATAATGAAATGTATAACTTTATTTTTGTATATTTTTTATTATTATTTTTTTATATGCTGAAAATAGTAAAATGGCAAACAATGAAAACATGAACTTCAGTCTGGCTGTAGCAGAAACAACACACAATGGTTGGCTTTAGCAGGAACTTTGAAGTAAGATGGTTAATTAAATAAGCTAGACAAGAACTTCTATAATCAGAGTATACTAGACTGGAGTTCAAGAGGAAAACATGCCATCTAACAGCATGATCCGAAAAAGAAAATAGAAACTGGCTGAATTAATATTTTGCAATGCTGTATTTCTAGATCAAATATCAACTAGTAGGTAATATGATACTATTGCCAAATGTAATGATGGTATAGTTTAGTAAAATTATATGAAACTACTTAGGGCTCACAATCTTGGGAAATTGCTGATCTATGTTGTTGCTAGACTTGTGCACGGCAGGATAGTTTACTTTGCATAAATCATTTTCTCTGAATTCAAATTTTGTTTGGGACATCTGACACTCATCCATGTCACAGTACAGCTCGGGCCGAACATTGTCCAAGGAAAAACATTTGACAAAATATTCAGGCAAGACAAAAAAAAGTATGAGAATAGGCACATATTAGTGTGCTGCAATGCAAGAAAACATTATGTCTTTATTTAAAAAATAAGTGTAATAAATTAGTTTTATGATGATGACTGATTGTTTTTTAATTTGTGATCTTCTATTAATGAATAATGGGAAACATTATAAGCTGAGAAAAATTAAGTTTTCAAAAACATAAAAGGAAAAAATGGGCAACTGATGATCCATTCACTCTTTCCACTCTGAGAATAATAAAGTTTCCCCACACATACAGTCTGAAGTGTCAAAAATAGAGATGTCCCGAACAGTTCGCCAGGAACTGTTCGCCGGCGAACATAGCTTGTTCGTGGTCGCCGCGACGGGCGAACATATGCGATATTCGTTCTGCTCCCTATTCATCATGGACGTGGGAAGGTCTGGGAGGGAGGGTCTGCTGCTGATTAGCTGGAATGTGTCTGCTGACTGTGAGGTACAGGGTCAAAGTTTACTCAATGATGACGAATAGGGGGCGGACCGAACATCGCATATGTTCGCCTGCCGCGGCGACCGCGAACAAGCTATGTTCGCCGGCGAATAGTTCCCGGCGAACTGTTCGGGACATCTCTAGTCAAAAATGTTCACATGTGCGGTAAACTGCCACACACTGTATTGATGGAAGAAGCATACAAATTATAAAGTGCAAACAGTGGCAAAGAAGCACAGTGCAAATCAAAAACACAAATCAATAAAACGATCATAAATTGGCTACGCAAAATCAAATAGCTTGTCAAAGGACTTACTGCCTAGGTGTTCTGAAAGTTAGAATGGCAGTGATTAAGTAGGGCTACATACAAATATACAATGAATGAACAAAAACACATATAAAAGATAGATGGTGCAGGACATTCTATACCACTTACAAAAGTAATATGTATTGCATATACATTAATTAAAAGCATTCACAGCATATCACATAATACTTCACAAAGTCCAATATTTTTGAAATGGCAGTCCTATTTGTTTCATCTTTTGAGACTGCTCTGTAGAACTTCTCTTGGATAAAACATGTAGGGCATGGTGTGGCAGTTTGAAATATCATTGGACTTGGTAGTTTTACATGATTATATTCTTTAATTCATAGATTATTTAAGTAAATGTATAATTTTTTTAAAATTTCAGATAAATTATAAATCTTGCAATATTTCAGACAGGATCTGAAATATTTATAAAGAAACAGTAAATGTGACAGATATAGATTAATAGAAATGGTAAAATAATGGTTGGCAATTTTTAAGGAACATGTAGGTATTTCTGGGAATGTAACTTCCTAAATTACAGCTACAATGTAAAAACATGGTTGTATGTGTGCCTTATGGCTAAATATGTTTAGTACGGTAATATATCTCATCTGAAAGATGGCAGTGCATGCTGCATTTGGGTGATCAAAAAGTCCCTGTTGGTGCTCAGTTGGTTTCATCTTTAAATAGGAAATTTTGAAGAAGTAATTTAAAAATGGCAAATTTTATGTAAATTGGCAGCAAAATAAATCATTTAGAGGCTTTTTTCAGTTTATGTTTAATACAATGTTTAATATATAGTTAATACAATGTTAAACAAAAATCTGCACACCAGTCAAGCCACAAGACTTGCTTTTCCCACAGAATCACAAATCTGCTGTGATGTTACTACCACAAAGAGATGCCCTCCGCGATTTACCCTCTAAACAGGACTTAGCCTCAATGTTGGGGAAGCTGGAAATGTCATTTCAGACGAAGCTGAAATCGATCAGCGCGGACATTCGCCATATTAGAGACAGAGTGAGTACATTAGAGGGCGACAGAGATCTCCTCCACACACCAATGCACTAACTGCACAACTCAATAGAAAACCAAAACACTTACCTGTCACACTTGCACCGTACATTAGATGACATAGACAACACGGGTAGGCGGAATAACCTTTGCATTAAAGGCCTCCCTGAACAGGAACAAGAAAATCTCACTAACACATTCACTGAACTCTTCAATTTGATACTGGGCAAAGCTCCAAAATGAACAGAGCCCTAAGGCCTAGAGGAGCAGCATCCGACTCATCTAGAGATGTAATATGCTGACTACATTATTTTTCTCTGAAGGAGAAGATCATCAGAGCATTAAGGCAGCCCTCTCAACCCCTGTTACTCCACAAGGCCCCCATCCAAATCTTCCCTGATCTCTCATGGGCCACGCTCCAAGCACTGCAGGCACTGAGGCCTATCACTGACCAACTCAGATCAAGGAATTTCAGGTACAGATGGGGATTCCCCTTTGCCCTGATTACAACACATAATGGTACTTCACATACCCTAGCATCCCCTCATGATGTATCCACATTTTCCCAAACCCTGGATTAACCAGCCACACATATACCAGACTGGTATGGCTCAGCCTTGCAACCACCACAACCTCATCTCCAGCAATGCTCCCGCGGGCAAACGCCATCCAAGAGACAAAGGCATGACCGAAATGGGACACAACCAAATCGGAGTTCGCCAAGAGGCACCAACTCCTTTACCTAAAACTGACACAACCATCAAGAGCAACACCACTTGACCAGTGACCAGATTCCTACGGAAGAATCTCTAGTTATATACGAGACACCGCTACCCCTGTGTTGTCTACATGACCCAGTTACTTACCTTGCACTTTTCTCCTCCGACCGGTTCCAGACTTTGAACACCTGTCCAGAGAGGCATGCAAGAGATCCCGGATCATCTAGTGACATCTCATACAATAAGTCATGGACACATACCGCTGAGTTAACATAGTTAAGGAACAAAAAAAAGGGAAAAAAAACAACAAAAATCCCCCCCACCCCCCAAAATAACATTTTTTGGTTATAAATGTTGTCTTGGACTGTCATGTCCGACTATACTCTGGACAAGATACCTTGAGGGTTAGCATTAGCCCATCGATAGCCCTCTGAGGCTCTCATTCAGATATTCCCACATTTACTAAAAATGTATCGCCCCTCCGTCAGTTCCCGCATACTAATGCAGGCATGGAGCATCACTCGCAGGCCACAGACTCTTATCGGATCGAGCAAACTATATTGATTCTGCCACCCTCTAAGTCTCTGTCTAGAGACCAATGGGTTAGGTGGTTCATAACCACCCTACCCAATCTATCCGGTTGCCTAGTTGTACATAATTTTTTGCAATCCCCTTGCACACCCTCAATGGATTTGAGAAGACCCGACCCTTGCTGCTTCCCCACAGATACTACATTGGATTGTGTGCAGAACACAATCACAGCTATTACCCCCTCACCCTCTCAGCCAGCCCTTTAAATGGTCTGGACAACCCTTCTACATAGCATCCCCTGCCCCCCCCCCCGACATCTCCGGTCGAAATGACCGCAATCGCGGTGCACAAAAGTCTCCCGAATGGCATGGCTCCACCATTCCGGGAGACGCACCAATGGTTACTAACCTCACCAACCTCATATACAATGTATTCTATCTTTGCAGAATGTGTGATTGTCTTTGGTATATCTATAAATATTAGTTTTTTCTTCAGCTGTTTATATTTGCTAACAATGCAAGCCAGGTACTAATCACCTCTCCCCAATGGCTACCATTCAGTTAGTATCCCTGAACGTGGTCTCAAAACTTCTGAAAAACGTTCCTTAGCCTTAACTGAATTCCACAAACTAAAACCAAGTCTCGTGCGGTGGCGATCCTCATAGCAGCCCACGTACCCTTTACTTACATATCACACTTCTCAGATGATCAGGATATACTCATCTTAGTCAAGGGTCAGTTGGGTCAAAATGTAATCACCTGTCCAACCTATACCTCCCAAATAGGAAATAAGGTAGAGCGCTAAGGAAATGCATGAGAGCCATATAATCATTCCAAGAGGGTATTCTAGTCATGGGAGGTGATCTCAATATTTCATTAGACTCATCGCTTGACATTACCTCACGGACAACCCTGCATCAAGTATCAGCCAGGAAACAAATCAATTTCCTACTTGATTCAACCCAGCTTTTTGACAGCTGGTGCATGACTCACCCCTCCGCAAAGGATTATTCATTCTATTCACGTCAAGGGATCATTCACTAGACTTGACATGCTGTTTTTACCCCACAAATTCCTTCACTTAATTAAGAGCTGCCACTATGGTTCCATCCTATTACTTAACAACAAAAACATTGTCTCCCAAGTAAACGACATGCTGACACACTACTTCCAAGATAGCACACTACCCTCCATTTTCCCTACCATCACATGGGAAGCACAGAAGGCAGTGGCAAGAGGCCACCTTATTGCCCTCGCCTCAAAAAAGAAAAAGCAACGTAGCGCCCAAATCACCAAACTGCTCCAAGATATCAGAACTCTGGAGGAACAACATAAACAGAATCAATCTCTAGAGGCATACAAACAAAATAGTCTCCCAGAGATCTGCACTGCAACAACTACTTAACACACAAATTAAAAATAAGCTTTTACTGACAAAACATACTTACTACTCACACGGGGGCAAAAGTGGTAAACTCTTAGCTAAATGTTGCAGAACACTAGGCAAAATATGTTTATCTCCAAAATCAAATCAAAATCGTGAGCAGTCACCCATAATCTCCCTGACATACTTGAGGCATTTCACGAATTCTACTCCTCACTCTACAACCTTAGGCATACCCCACCAGATACACATGAGATTGAACGATTTCTAGCTGACTGCCTATGACAAACGGTTCCCCAAAATGTCCTACGAGTTCTTGACTCACCTCTCTCCCCCGAGGAATTTGTCACAGTGGTTATACAGTTGTCAATGGGTAAAAGCCCAGGATCAGACGGGTTCACGACCAAATATTATAAGACTTTTGTAAAACCACTTTCTGCGCCATTCATCAACACATTCAACTCCCTGCTAGGTCCTCACACACAACCCACCACTGCACTAGAAGCACATATCACCCTAATCACCAAACCCGGCAAAGATCCCGCAAACTACGGGAGTTATTGCCCTGTTTCCTTAATTAACATCAACCTAAAAATCTTCCCTAAGATCTTAGCCACGAGACTATGCCCTCTATTACAGGGACTACTCCACCCTGATCAGGCAGGTTTCGTGCCTGATCGTGAGGCAAAAAACAACACAGTCAAAATGATAAACCTCATCCATCTATTCCAACTCTCCTGTACACCATGTCTCCTACTCTCCAAAGACACTAAAAAGGCGTTCGACATGGTGGACTGGTCCCTGCTCTACCTCACCCTCAAGGCTATGGGTTTTGGCCCAAACTGGCTAAACTGTCAGCACCATATTCAGACCCAGTGGCCAGAGTACGGATCAATGGTCAGCTATCCGACCGGGTACCCATCAGCAATGGTACGAGAAAGGGGTGCCCCCTGTCCACCCCTTCTTTTTATACTTATATTAGAGCCTTCCACCAGGGCATACGCGATAATCCTAATATACATGGATTAAAATTCAACGCTGGAGAATTCAAGATAGCAGCATTCGTAAAACATAGTATTCAGTGAAAACAATTCAGGCTGAAAAATGTCACTGACAATCATGTCAGGAAAGAGACTTCAAGACACTGTGACTGGATATTTTCCTTATCCTTAGACTTTTAAAGAAATCACATAAGTAAGCAAACTAGACCATTACATTTTGTAGCAATTAAATCATTGGATACTTTGGTCAGAGCTGTTTTGACAACGTGACAATTAGGGAATGGAGACAGAAATGGGTCAAGCATTTCAGGAAGCTGGTCGATCTCACATACTCTCAATGATTGTGGAGGCAAATGACAATAGTAATATTGGGTGGTAGCTGGATGTGGAGTTAGGGTCATGCTTGACTTTTTTAGAATCCTGGTTACGGTTGCATGGAGAAGAGTAAAGTAAATATACCAGAAAAGAGGGAGAGATTAAATATTTTAGTGAGGGACAGAGCAAGATAAGGAGACAGAGTGTGAATGAGATACAAGAGAACAGGTTCAAGGGAACAGGTGGTGGGACCGGAGGATTGAAGCAGAGCAGAAACCTATTTTGTTGCAGTGAGTGTGAGTGAGCATAGAACAGCGGAGGGAGTGTGGTTGGGTGAAGTGTTGGTCAATCAATTTCTTTCTTTTTGAGGCATATGCAAGGCAAACCGAGACCGGAATAACCCCACTGGCCCACGGGGGAATAGGGCTTTGAGATTGGAGGTTGGTGGATAATTGCTGTAGAGCAGGACCATGGAGGTTTCTATGAGATGTACGAGGGTGGTATAATTTGGGTACAGAGTATTATAATGTCAAAGGTCAGCAGACCGTGGCCAGGTAATGGAACACTGGAGAGATTACAGGCGGTACAGAGATTGGGGAGGATCAGGTCAAGACTGTTTCCCACTAGCGTTAGACCATTGTGTGAGGCCAAAGAATTAGGTCACAGAGAGCAGTTGAGAGGCATCAGGGCAGTTGGGGTTGTTGATAGGGATAGTAATATCCCAAAGTATAAGGACAATAGTGCTAGAGAAGAGGAAGTTGGGTAATCAGGATGAAAAGTGTTCAATGAATAGCCTTGGATGACACGGGGGCGATAAATAATGGCAATTCTTAAGGGTGCAGGTTTAAAGTGGACAGTCAGAGCTTTAAAGGAAGGAAAATATAAGTCATGGGCAAGGAAGCTCTGTTGCAATGGGAGAGAAAAATGCCTATTCTGCCTAATTTACAGGTATTAAATCTGGGAGTGTGGAAGAATTGTAGACCACTGTAATTCTCTTCCTCCAAGGATCCTTATCACATGAGCCATTAGATCCTTCCCATAGTATCTCATTATAGGTTCCCTCTATCTAGCTATCATAAAAAGGAATAATAAAGTCCAAGCTCTCTTTTTTTTTTTGTAAATGAGGTAAATAAATAAAAATAGCTAGGCTTACCTATGACTCTTATAGGGTGACCATTTCTTTAAACAGATGAATCTGATAAAAAAAAAAAAAAACAGAGCTTAAATGCTTCAATTAACACCTGTTCAATTTTGGTACTAAAAAAGCACACATGTATGTCATAGATGATGTAGCCGGCAACATGTCGACTCCTGAAGCCCAGGGTCACTTAGGGGAAGACCTAAGAAAATGCAATGAATCCCCGCCCATAAACTTCAGGAAACACCCGGGAAATAGTAAATACTTCTGTAAATGAGTAAAAAAACAATTAAGGTAAAAAATGGTAGGTAAAAATTGCCTGCAGCAAGAGGATGCCTGCAAAGAAAATATCTAGCAGGACAAACAAGATAAAAACAAGTGTGTAATACATTGAAAAAATAAATTGGAAAATGTATACATTTTGACATATTGGGAGGGGGATGTATGGAAATGCCACAAACCGCTACCCTTTGCAAAATGGAAAAACAAGGGCATAGAATACTTGCAACTGCAAGCTAGCCTTACGTAAGGAGATTCTTAAGGGGGACATCTTTGCATAAGGCTGTATACTGAAGCCTTCCAAAGAAGAAAGGCTAGGCAGAGAGTAACAACTCTCAGGTATGACAAAAAGAAAACAAATAGTCAGACCATTATCAAGTTTGTCTTATAGGCTAAGGGTGAGGAAGGGGCATGTATACCTTGTCTTTTAATTAGGTTCATGTCTAATTATGGATTGGGAGGAGCTACACATTGTTGTACTGCCATAGACAGGCCATGCCTAGTATAAATTGATTAAAATACAAGTCAATACAATTGTCTTTGGGAAACGCTTATTAAAACTATAATATTAAAACCTGCAAAAGTGGAGGTAGATCAGCTTGTATATACAAACTGATCTAAAATTCAGATGCATCGCATCTTCGAGGAGATCTGAAAATTTTCATAAAATTGGAGCCAACGAAAAGTTGAGTGAAATCGGTCAGAATGTCAGAAATGTAATAAGAGTAGATAGGTTACTAAAACATAGTATACAGGCAAAACAATTCAGGCTGAAAAAAGTCACTGACAATCATGTCAGGAAAGAGACTGCGAGACGCTGTGACTGGTACATTTTCTTTATTAGACTTTTAAACAAATCACATAAATAAGCAAACTGTGGCAGTTTTCTTGTGACACAAAATAGAGATTGTGTTTATATTTCCATCAACTATAAGGTGCAGTGTAAACCAATTAATTATTGAAGCATTTGACTGAAGGTTTTATTGCATTATTCAAAAGAATTTATAATTATTAAAAAAGAAAGAATACAAGTGTTGTTTTCAACTGAATTAAATAAACCAAGTTTAAAGAATTGAAATAAATGAAAAGTATAAGAACAATGGCTTAAATGTCCCAATTTTTTAAGCTTATGTGAATGTTTTATGAGTCATCTATTAGATATGTATATCAGTGCACTTTGTTTTTAGGAATGTCAAGTCTTTAACCAATATTACACATACAGCAAAATGGATGAATAACTTAAATGAACAATTTAGACACTTTAACAACTTCATCTTATTACACTCAAACAAAATCCATACGCATAGGACCCGCTTAGGGGCTCTGCCTTGACGTTGGCAGGCGGACATTCCCTTCAATGGCCATTGGAGTAACTAAATGACCTCCATTTGTCTAAATATACATAGGGATTAAGGAGAGAGTGCAGGTAACTTGTTTTTCTTTGGTTTTAACTATATATTGGGGCTGATGTGTACTGTAGTCATTGCTGCCGCCCAGTAGTGATGGGAGTAAGTGCAGGACTTATCTTTCTGCAAAATCCATAATATGTTCATCAATATTTACAAAATTATTTTGAAAAAATCACATGTCCGGAATCCTGTCTGAATAAAAAAACACCATTAAGTAGATGTGCCGAGGTACCTGCTACCAAAGTCCACAGTGTATTTGCAAGAAAGTATATGACACACCAGCCATGCTAGAAAAGAATGAAAACAGAAAAAATGAAAAAACAAACAAAAAAAACCTGGAAAAAAAACTGACATAAGGTCATCAAGCAAGTCCCTGTATGTAATGGTCTCTGAGTACTCAGATAAATTGGGCAAGGCAAAATGTAGGAGCTTCTCATTGGTAATAATTATGGTTGGATCTCACCAAGCAGTAACTTGGTCCTTTAGCTTAGATGCAGGTGGGTGGTCTCATGTCCAAAGGCACCACTTTGTAGTAGACTCCTAGAACTGTGTGTTTTCTTGTCCCAAAGAACGGCTGTTTACAGGGGTTGAATTGCCCATGAAGCTTTGCCTTTGTTCGCTCTGTCCTTTACCATATTCCAGGATTCAGTCCACCTTGGGGTGCGCGCTCGGGATCCTCATCCCTTCAAAGCCCCTGGTTGGTGTGTGAGGAAATGTGGCTGTCTTAAAGCTAATCCAGGAAGCGTGCCTGCCATTCACCATGCGCCACGCCTCCCATATGTCGGAGCACGTCATGACCTTATACATCAATAAACTTTATTAACAACAAAATTCACAACGGACATTATTTACTCAATAGAGTACCCTTTCTAGATGTACTAAATATATAAGTATAGTAGATGCTAGAAGAACAAGGTATCGAGAAGGAACTAGAGCCAATGTTGTATGGTTTAAGGTAAGTAGTTGAAGGTGTTTTAAGTCCTTCAGCACCGCAGGAGGGAGGCCCCAAGGGAGGGGGCCTCTCCAAGAGCCTATAGAGCCAGGAAAACGGGTTTGTTTTCCTGGCACTATAGGATCCCTTTAATAAGTCGTCTGAAATAATTACCCCTAAGTCCCTTTCCTCAGATGTTGAGGTTAGGAGTATCTAATATTCTATGCTCTGCCCTTGGGTTTTTACACATAAGATGTATTATCTTGCACTTATCCACATTAAAGGTTGGTTGCCACAGCTATGACCATTTTTGTAATTTACCTAAATAATTTGCCATTGGCTTATCCCTCCTGGAATATTAACCATATTGCAAACGTTTGTATCATCAGCAAAAATACATACTTTACCACCAAGACCTTCTGTAATATCACTAATAAAAATATTGAAGTACAGATCCCTGAGTTTCCCCACTGGTAACAAGTCATTGCTTTGAATATACTCCAAGGACTACAATCCTCTGTTGCCTGTCACTCAGCCACTGCCTAACACATTCAACAATATTGAAATCCAAACTCAAAGATTGCAGTTTATTGATAAGCCTTCTATGTGAGACAGAGTCATTATGTCATCAGGTGATGTTTTTAAAACTCAATAAAGGTCTATATAATAGACTATCTAAGGGCTCATGGCTTGGCCAATTTAGCAAAATTGCAAAAGAGTTGGTATTTTCAATTTTTTCTTATGGATGGTAGTCTTTATGAAGTGCCCCCAAATGACTGCTTTATGAGTGGCCCATTCTGTTGCCAGCAATATCTCTGGAGTTCATCTTTGTCTTCTTTATATTAGACATACCCATAGCATTATTGAGGAATATTTGATTCTTACATTTTTTGGGGTTCTCAAAATAGACAGCTTTATCCAAAAGATATACATAAAGGAAATTGTAATTCTGCTTTTACTACAAGCATTTTTATGACAAAAATTATGTGAGTTTATACCTCATTAGTTAGTTTTATACCTTTTTTTAATTTATGGTCATCATTGTGCTGTGAAATCTGCCTGATACACCTTTACATATATCCTACAAGTGGGGATCAATAGCACTGAACACTATCTACACTAGAGCTGGTATTAGCTCTAATAAATGTGAGAAGGTTACATAAAATCTACATGCTGTCAGAGTATTAATTGTCCTAATATACTATTCCACTGGATTTTTATTATGTATTTTTGTATGTCCATATGGATTTCAAGAACTTTCTGACATGATTTTCCTATAAAAATAGTTGTGCTGTTTCCTTGCAAGTTGCACATAATTTCGGTACTCTTTTATGTTATTCTGGCTTGTTTATATGCTTTTTATATGTGTTTTTATAAATATTTCTGGTGCAACTTTTTTTTAAATTATGTTTTTATCATACAGTATTTTTGGGGTTTTTTAGCGAGCCCCATACCTTTAGGGGTACTGCCTTAGATTTTAGTTTAGTTTGGTTATTCAGTGCTGCTCCACTTCCCTTTTTCCTCTTTTGTCTTATTGGCAATACTCTGGTTAGAATATCATACCTTATACAAGGCTCTTTCATCTTAGATAATGCATATTGGACATAAAAACCCAAGGACAGTGTATAGAATATTTGATCTTAACCTCAACATCCGAGGAATGAGATTTAGGGATAATTATATCAGAACAAAAACATAGGGGAGAGCTTTATTTATCCGTAGAAAGGGAAATAAGGGGTTAACCCTTAGTTTAATAAATTTAGAGAAATGATAACAAGCTATAATTTCCAGAGGTATAACCTCTGCACACATATAAAGCTTTGTAAGTTAATTTTCTGAGAGTACCATAAGCCGTGCTCCAACACGTGCTTCGCACAGCTTATACCTATGGAAGCAATAGCTAAGTAATACCTATATTCAATCAGATACCTAACAGATATTTAGAATGGCCATTTGCTAAATGGGAGCACCTAACCATTTTCATGGAGCATAACAAGATGGAGCTAGTTAGTTTACCTCAAAGATTAGGTGCCCACAAAGGCACAGTAAAGACTAGAGCAGGGCTGTCCAACCTGCGCCCCCCCCAGATGTTGCTGAACTACAACTCCCATTATTACTTGGCAATCTGTTTAATTGAAAGAATCATGGGAGTTGTAGTTCAGCAACATCTGGGGGGCCGCAGGTTGGACAGGCCTGGACTAGAGCTACTTAAGCTCCATGGTTAAAAATCTATTATATTAGCATTTCTCTACCTCAATTTTTTAACCAAATTGCAATTTCATATTGGGTACATAAGATAGATACTTTAGTAGTAAGCCTACTATCTTCCCTTTGGGTGTAGTCCCACTAGTTACATAACTCAGCTGATATGCTGATACAATCATTTCACTTAATCTTATTCTCAGGAAATCGCTACATTTGCAGATACTCTGTTACTTTTAATAGGTCTCACTACTAATTTGACTATAAGTGTTTAAATGGTACCCAATGGCAGGAGTATGCTTATGTTAAACTGGCCAATCTACATACACATATCCTATTGTCTGGTTCCAAATAACTATGAATTTGAGTGTATTTTGTAAATATCCCTAGTTTCTCCCTTTTTGTCTTTTCCTTATTTTCTTATAATTTTTTCCTTTTTTTGATTATATATTTTTGTATATATTTTTAATATAATTTTGATTAACTGTTATGTTTTATCAATTATATTAAAGTGTATGTTTAAACCTCATAAGAAACCTATTTGGATAGGGCATTTTGTTCTAATTTCTCTAAATTTATTATATCAGAAGACTTAAAGGTGGGCAGATAATGTAATAGAGAAGCAGGAAATGCTAGCATAATTCTTGGTTGTATTGGCATTAGTAGTAGAAAGAGGGAAGTGCTCATGCCTTTGTACAGAACACTGGTGAGAATGTAACCCCTTAAGGACACAGCTTCAGAAGCTTGTCTTACCCTTAAGGACACAGGCAATTTTTGCATTGTTTGCTGTTTGTGTTCAACTGCAATTTGCATTTCTCTCATTTATTGTACCAATACATATTATATACCATTTTTTAGATGACAAAAAGGGCTTTAAGGTTAACTGAGAGGGTAGTGGATGGATGGAATAGCCTTCCAACTGAAGTGGTAGAAGTTAACACAATTAAGGAGTTTACGCATGTGTGGGATAGGCATAAGGCTATCATAGCTATAAATAAGGCCAGGGACAAATTAAAGTGTTTAGAAAATTGGGCAGACTAGATGGGCTTAATGGTTCTTTTCTGCTGTCAAATTCTATGCTTCTGTATTTCTTTAACTTTAGATACCTTCAGGATGTCTGCAGTGTGCTTCCATTCCCTGCATCTAAGAATATTTCTTGGGGACCAATTAGCTAGGTCTTCCAGTGTGGCCTCTGCTGTCTCCAGTCATGCCACCATCGAGTTTATGTGTTCTGCGGCTGTATAATGTGTGACAATCTCTGTTCAAGCAATGTGGTACGCGCACACATGGCCACCTCCTTAGTCTTTCTTTTAATCTCATTCGCCAGTTAAATGTTTACTTCTCCTAATTTGTTCAGTATTTGATAAGTGTCTTGGGGAATCTTAGAATATTGTGGATCATCCAACCCTGCCAGCGAGGATGCACCTCGTGGGCTTGGTTGTCTGCTATCATGTTGCCCCTGCTGCATGTCGTAAGAACTGATGCCTGGTTTCTAAGGTTTTTTTTTGTCTGCTTTGGAAGAGTATGCTTATCCATGAGTGATTTTGCATTTTTTTATTTTTCATTATTTATTTGAGTACATAAGGATAGTTGATATACATCACCACACCATTGCTTATGAAAAATAGAAAAAAATACAATTCTATAAATTTGTGATAGCAAAATACATCCTTATTCTCTGCCCCATTTTTAATTTTCAAAAAATTAAAAAAAACAAATATACAGTACTTCACAAAAGTTAGTACACACCTCACTTTTTTGAAAGTATTTCATTATATATTTTCATGTGACAACACTGAAGAAATGATACTCTGCTACAATGTAAAGTAGTAAGTGTACAGCCTGTATAACAGTGTGAATTTGTGTCCCCTCAAAATAACTCAATACACAGCCATTAATGTCTAAACCATTGGCAACAAAAGTGAATACACCCCTAAGTGGAAATTTCCAAATTGGGCCAAATTTTAACTACCCGGTGTCATGTGACTCGTTAGTGTTACAAGGTCTCAAGTTTGAATGGGGAGCAGGTGTGTTACATTTGGTGTTATCGCTCTCACACTCTCTTGTACTGGTCACTGGAAGTTCAACATGGCACCTCAAGGCAAATAATTCTCTAAGGATTCTTAATAAAAAAGAATTGTTGCTCTGCATAAGGATGGCCAAGGCTATAAGAAAATATCCAAGACCCTGAAACTGAGCTGCAGCACCTGGGTAAGACCATACAGCGGTTTTACAGGACAGGTTCCTCTCAGAACAGGCCTCGCCATGGTCGACCAAAGAAGTTGAGTGCACGTGCCCAGCATCATATCCGGTTGTTGTCTTTGGGAAACAGACGTATGAGTGCTGCCAGCATTTCTGCAGAGGTTGAAGAGGTGGGGGGTCATATGCCGCACACTGCATCAAATTGGTCTGCATGGCTGTCGTCCCAGACGGAAGCCTCTTCTAAAGATCATGAACAAGAAAGCCCGCAAACAGTTTGCTGAAGACAAGCAGACTAAGGACATTGATTACTGGAACCATGTCCTGTGATCCAATGAGACCAAGATAAACGTATTTGGTTCAGATGGTGTCAAGTGTGTGTGGCAGCAACCAGGTGAGGGGTACACAGACGAGTATATCTTGCCTACAGTCAAGCATGGTGATGGGAGTGTCATGGTCTGGGCCTACATGAGTGCTGCCAGCACTGGGGAGCTACAGTTCATTGATGGAACCATGAATGCCAACATGAACTGTGACATACTGAAGCAGAGCTGGGACTGGGACCGCAGGTCAGCATTCCAACATGATAATGATCCCAAACACACCTCCAAGATGACCACTGCCTTGCTAAAGAAGCTGAAGGTAAAGGTGATGGACTGGCCAAGCATGTCTATAGACCTAAACCCTATTGAGCATCTGAGGGCATCCAGAAACAAGGTGGGGAAGGCCATGGTCTATAACATCCACCAGCTCCATGATGTCATCATGGAGGAGTAGAAGAGGAGTCCAATGGCAACCTGTGAAGCTCTGGTGAACTCCATGCCCATGAGGGTTAAGGCAGTGCTGGAAAATAGTGGTGGCTACACAAAATATTGACACTTTGGGCCCAATTTGGACATTTCCACTTAGGGGTGTACTCACTTTTGTTGCCAATGGTTTAGACATTAATGACTGTGTTGAGTTATTTTGAGGGGACAGCAAATTTACACTTTACATTTACTACTTTACATTATAGCAGAGTGTAATTTCTTCAGTGTTGTCACATGAAAAGATATAATAAAATTTTTACAAAAATGTGAGGGGAGTACTCACTTTTGTGAGATACTGTACCTCTATAACAAGAGAAAAGGAAGAAAAGAAAAATGAAAAGAAAAATATTGAGGAGAGGAGGTTTGGGTAAGGTCTCCCCTGCGGAACTACTGCATTTATATGCAAGCCATGAAAATCTTGGGTAATCCCGGCTTTTAAGTTGTCACTTTATTGTTCTCATGGCTGCCATACTTAATGAAATGTTTTAAGTTTATTTCTATATAATATATAATTAATGTATTTATTATATTATTATAATTAATATATGTAAAATTATATGTAATAATAATATCATAAATGCAGTCAATATAATACATTACCTTTAGTACTTGATATAACTTTGAATGACCTTTATATTTTAGGTAGAGACAACATTTGCCGTGTCTGCA